>NW_006436298.1:24906253-24908399 GCF_000325575.1 Pteropus alecto | reverse complement strand
GGCCGGGCGGGGGCGGAGGACGCGCTCCAGGCGATGGCCGGGGAGCCCCGGAGGCGTCGGCGGGATACAAAGGAGCGGCGAGAGCGGAATATAAATTAATAAATACAGCGCCCAAGCCGGAGAGCTCCCGATCGCCAATCCGCCTGCAGCAAGTTTGTTCAACTCTAAAGGCTGTAACCAGAGCCAGGGAAAGGGGGTGGGGCGGTGAGGCCCCCGCTCCCTGAGACTGGAAAAGAGAGGTTCGTGAAGCTAGGGATTCAAGCACGTTGGCTGCCCCAGCAGCCCATTTCCCCACCCAGCCCCTCACCCCTTGGCCTTGACCGAAAGTGTTTTACCACGTCTACCGCTTTGTCATTTGTCAGCAGGCACTACAGCTGTTTTCTAAAATCATGCTTGTGAGGGGGAAAAAAAGGCATCGTTCATGCTGGTACAGAAAGGGCTCTTTGTTCATACACCAGTTTGCTAATATTGCCCCGGGGGGGGGATTATTTACTATTTCCAGGTATGTTATTTACTATTTCAAGGTATATTTGGCATATTTTACAAAAAATGGCAGGATTTTAAGTGCCGAGGTTCTTACTGTGATTTTAAACAAGTTATGCGTGAGGTTTTTAATGCATTTACAAGCTAAATGCTATTTGGAGATTTTTCAGTACACATTATGGCTACATATTTCATGATAGCTCCTCAGACCAACTGCAAAAATAATGTTCATGCTAATGAAAGGATACTTCAGATTCCTTCATGATAAGGCATTAAAGTAAAGGTTACAATGTCCCTAAAAGGGCCTCAAACTACCTCAATACAAATGAACACTGAAATCCACTAATACCGGAAAGGGCCAGAGGTTACTCTGGGCTCAGCTTCTCCATAAACATGAAAATTCTTACAAGTGCTCTCTGTTGAAAGAATTCTTGTTTATCTCTTTATTCATTTATTTTGCCCTGCTTTAAAATTTTGCTGCTGCTTTTTCTCAACAGAGCTATTATGAGGGTATGAAACTGGAGGTACTGAGTAGGGGAGTGAAAAGGCTAGGGTAAGAGGCCTTTGGAATGTGAACAACTTTTTGTTATGGGCCCTCGTTGCTCAGATGCAAGTAGTGTGATATTTCTTATGCTCGGATAGGGTATTCTAGGAGGCATTCCTCCTGTAGTCACCGATTTTTAAAAAATATAATTTCCCTTGGCACTCAGTATAATTTCTCTTAGTCTCCAGAACCTAAGCCATCCTGAAATATTTAAAAGTACAGGATCACTTTTTCTCTTGGGTTAAAAGAAAATATATTTTCTCATAGTCCTCTCCAGTAATCACAAGTCAAAAACAAACACACATAATAGATGAATGGATAAAAAAATGTAATATATACATACAATGAAATATTATTCAGCCTTAAAAAAGAAAGAAATCCTGTCATATTTTACAACATGAATGAATATTTAGGGCATTATGTTAATGAAATTAGCCAGTCACAAAAAGACACTGTATTTTCCCACTTATATGAGGTAGCTAAGGTCGTCAAACTTTTAGAAACAGAAAGAATGGTGGTTACCGGGGACTGGGAAGAGGGGGAAATAAATTGTTCAATGAGTGTAGTTTCAGTTTTGCAAGATGACAAAGTTCTAGAGATATGTTGTAAACAAGGTGCATATAGTTAACAGTACTGTAATGTACACTTAAAAGTGATAAAGATGCTAAATTTATGTTATGTGTTTTTACTACAGTACCAAAAAGGGGGGGTCGGGGGAGGCGAACACTGGGAATTGGCAGGAAGGGAGATAGCATGCATTTTCTTCCTCGGTTATTGAGTATGTAAGCCAGACCTGTGCTGAGTATGCGTGGGAGATACCAACATACCTAAGACTCAGTCCTTACCCTTGAGAAGCTTAATCTCTTATTAATGGTCACTCTATTGTGAATATTAATGCACCCGATCCTTTTGAAAACATGCTGGTTCCTTAAATAATTATAATATATGCTAATGAATCTAGTAATAGAGGTAGGTACAACGTACAAGGATAAAGTCCTGTGAATATTGAGATCTGTGTCTTCAGTGTCATCAGAATGAAGTTAATAGAAGAAGTCAGCATTGTCTTAGGTCTTCGAAGATGAGGAGCTTGCTAGATTTGGAAGAAGGGCAGGTTGGAAG
>NW_006436298.1:24865791-24906223 GCF_000325575.1 Pteropus alecto | reverse complement strand
AAAAATGGATAAACATGTAAATCACAAGCAAAGGTGTAGAGACATGGACTATCATGGCTTCTGGGAACAGAAAGAGCTAAAATCAGTGCTAGCATATAGACTCCTTTATTACAGCAGGCAGAAAAGAGAGAGGTAGAGACTTCCTGAGAGGTTTTCAAAGGCACACTTGATATTCAAGTTAGATATTGGTAAACCCTAGACTAACCTCTGTATATATGATAAAGCCCAACTAAATGCTGACCAAAACACGTTTTCTCCTCCAGGACCCGTAGCTAAACCACATTTCCCAAAGTTTTTGCCTGTAGGAAGGGCCGCATGATTAGTTCTCATCAGTGGAACATGATCCCTGCTGAGCAGTTAAGAGAGGGTGTGCCTTCTCTAATCTTTCCATCTACCAACCCGATGAAACCAGGTCAACCTTGACACCATGAGTTCGAATTTATTTGTCTGTAATGTCCAGGAAGCTTGGGTCCCTAAATGACTGGTCACAGCAGGGCCTCCTCACAGCATGCATTGTATTGTGATATGAGTGAAAAAATAGAACTTCATTAAGTTAAGCTAGACATTTTGAGGTCAGTTATTACAGCAGTTAGTCTTACTTATCTTGGGTAATACAATATCACAGATGGTTCACCTCCTGATATCTTAATGATTCTTTTCATAATTATTTAAGACTTTTAATTATTTCCCTTTATTTTCAATTTGTGTTTGGTTTATATAGTTGTAGTTTCCTTCATCGGCAGCATATATTTTTTGGTGTAACGAGTTGGATTATCATATGCCCTCCAACCTCAAGGTTATTGGAGAAAACACAAAGGAGGGGTCTCCACACAGCAATATGTTTTTCTCTTGTCGTGGCCGAAATGCTACCATTTCATATTCATTTCGATAGGTGTTCTTATTTTCAGATAACATGTAGCCACGTATGAGTGTAAGATATGTATAAGGTAACTCACTGAGCTATTACTGGCCTCCAGATGATGAATATTAATATTCCAGCCTTTGAAAAATATGCTGGTTCTTTAATGATTAAAGAGGAAGCAAGTGTCGGTAAGGGCAGGTCTGAAGAGCTAGGCGTGGCATAGGATGTTTCCAACTGTGTTTCAAGGAAACTAGATTTCCACAGAGGAATCTTCAAGTCTACCTGAAAAGGCAGGGGAGGAAAATGCCTGCAGAAGTCTGAGCACCTACTCCTCCCATCTCAAAGCCAATCAGAGCAGTCTTATTGCATTTTTTTAATATTAGAGTTTCATGTTGATTTTCTTTAAAAAGAGAGGATATCTAACATTAAAAACAAATAAAATTGTAAGACTACTAATCTATAATAAGAGTCTCCAGAGAGGGGTACAGAAGATGACCCCTGAAATTCCAGAATAAGATATTTGAACTTCCATTTACTAACATGTTTTTGTGTTGGTTTTTTTTCCCCCCAAAAAGAGAGAAAGAAATTAAGCTTTACTAATATTTAATGTGAGTATTGGCTCTGGCATCCCCACTTGGTCCATAAGTAGGCAGTCACCCAATGTTCTTGGGAGTGGATGAGAACACAGGATGGGGGTTAGGGGTAGGCTCTCTCCTTCATTCACTTTCAACATATTGCCACATGTTGCAATTTCTGTATTTAAGTAGATTTATAGATGATATTTAAACTAACTGTCACAGCATGGACCAATAGAGATAGTGTTAATAATGCAAGAACTGGCAAACACAATTGGCTAAGCTGACATTGCTGACACCCTTTAGGAGCCACAATGGAAGATGAAAAACTAGTGACAGGTCAGATCTGACAATAAGTTGGCCATAATAATTGAAGTTACAAAGAATACTATTTTAAGTATGAATTGACATCAACTTACTAACATCATCTTCACTATACGTGTTATAGTAATAGCAATATTATGAACTCTCACAATTAGCTAGCCATTTAAAAACTAGACATTCAAACATGAAGATAAAACTCAGCACTACTTCCAGGATATTTAAGTAAAATACTCTTCAGGCTAATATTTTAAATAAAACACTAATTATAAACACTAAAAAGCCTCTTCTGAGCTTTCTTAAAAATGGAAGTCGAAAAGCAACATGCAGTTGAGAAAATAGTTTTCTTCCAAGATAAAGGTGGCTGAAATATACTGTGGAACACAAATGGAAAAAAAGCCTGCATTCTTTTGAGAGCAAATACCTTGAGAATATAAAACCCTAGACCCAAAGATACAAGTTTTGGAACAAGTTACATAGCATGGGAAGTTTACAACAAGGTTAAACTGAAACCACAGATGTTTTTAATATGTCTCATGTTATGGTATTTAATAGATTCTGCTTCGGTGTGGTATTTACTAAATTGTGTTTCAATAATGAAATAATTTTAAAATGACATTTTTTGTGTGTGAGCCATAGTAGAGAAGGTATTCCATCTCCTACATCTTTCAATGATATTTTAAATAATAATTGACTTTTAAGAAATAAAACTGTTTTACACTTACAAAACTTGTGTAAGTGTAACCTCTGATGGATTAGTTATTTAAACTAAAAAAAAATTTTTTAAAATAAAGGAATCCAAGCTAAGGTTAGAATGAGAGCAACCACATAAGATTCTTTCACAGTATGTGTGTGAATGTATACTTATATACACATATATACATAAAAATATATATAGTTATTCCAGCAAAGAAACTGGAGCCAGAACACATAACTGTATAGAATGTTACCAATGTGGTTAATTTTGTGAAAACAAGATTTGCATAGCATTTTAATTTCTTCATTGTGAAATATAACATACAGAGAAGTGCATAATACCTATGTACATAGGTTAATAAATAATTATAAAATAAACATTTCTGAACATGTGGCTGCACGCACCCACACACTGAGGCCTGCGAATGTACACATACCCCTGGTTGCCCTACCTTGGTTACACTCTTCTTTTTCTCAGAGAAAATCACGAGCCTGACTTTTGTGATGATTATTTTTCCTTATAGCTTTACTACTTATATGTGCAATCCTAAACTGTGCATTCCTAAACTGTACTTCTCTTTAATTTTTATATGAGGCATCACAATGTATATATTCTCTTGTGCCTTGGTTCTTAAGCTCATCATCATTTGTAAGATTTATCCATGTTGATGTAGCTGTGATTCATTCTTCTTTTTCTTTCTTTCTTTCTTTCTTTCTTTCTTTCTTTCTTTCGGCATCACAATGTATATATTCTCTTGTGCCTTGGTTCTTAAGCTCATCATCATTTGTAAGATTTATCCATGTTGATGTAGCTGTGATTCATTCTTCTTTTTCTTTCTTTCTTTCTTTCTTTCTTTCTTTCTTCCTTCCTTCCTTCCTTCCTTCCTTTCTTTCTTTCTCTTTCTCTCTCTCTCTCTTTCTTTCTTTTATTTATTTATTTTTTTTACTGCTGAATAGCATTTGATGGATAGGTATGCGACCATTTATTTATCCATTCCATTGTAGATGGACATGTGGGTTATTTCTAGTTTTTGCCTATTACAAAGCTGCCAGGATTACTCTTGTTTTAAAATATAGTTTCTTGATATGCTAGGTCACAGGGTGTGCGTATGTCCTACTTTGGTAAATAATACCCAACAAATTTCAAAAGTGATTTTAATGATTATGCTTCTAATTGCAGGGCATGAGAAATCTCCCCATAATCCTTTACATACTTAAATATACTTACTATATGCCAGATACTATATTAAGTGCTTTACAAATTCTGACTTATTTAATTATCATAATGACCCCATTGAGTTGGTTCTATTACTTCATAATTTACAGGAGAGAAAATTAAGGCATGAAGAGGCTAAGTAACTTGCCCCCAGCTATGTAAGTAGTGAATAGAGGAGCTAGGATTCCAACTTAGGTGATTGGCTCCAGTCTCTGCCCTTACTCACTATGCTGAGTTGGTGTTTGTTATTTCCTTTGTTGTGTAATTCTTGGGATTGAAAATAATACATGTCACCTATAAAAACTCTTATAGGATTTTTAAACCAACCTAAACATTTTCCAAATAAAATTTCTATGGATTTTGAAGCCATTTGTTAAAAATATAAAAATGTATAACACCTTCTCATTCGCAGGAACAAATGAATAGCAGTAGACAAGATGGAGTCATCAGATTTCAGCCAGAATCTTTGCATGATGAGTGATGGGCCTGAAAAGTAAGTATCGTGATTTAGTAACCCAGCTAATGAAGCAGTTCTTTCATTTTAATCCACATATCTTTGTGAGCTCTTCTCAGAGAGCCTGGACATAAACTGAACATAAAAGCAGACATCTGCATTGCTGTATCACAAAATGTTAAAACAAGATTTTAAAAATAATAAGGCATATGCAATTACTGTTCTCCCTAATAAGCTTTATTAAAATAACATTTTAGGGGAAAAATGTATTTTGTATTATTATTCATACATTTTCAATGATTTAAACTATAATTTATTAAAAATTTGTGCTCAATATATTGACAATAATGTATGCATGTAATCTCTAACTAAAGATATTGGGATGTGCTCAAAATTCTTTCTGATATTATGCTCAGTCAAAAAAGTTTGCAGATCACTTGGTAAGTTATATAAATGTCTAACCACTATGTTGTACACCTGAAACTAATACAACATTGAATGTCAACTGTAATCGAAAAATAAAAAAAATAAATTAAAGAATAAAGTTTGCAGACCTCCCAGTTTGGTGCCTAGGGCTGTGCCCTAGAGAGCAAGCCTAGAAGGACACCATGGTGGAGTCCCGGGCTGCCAGGAAGCAGAACAGAGAATGTGGTCTGGCATCTGGCTGCTGGGAGTGAGGGAGGCTGTGAGAGAGGAAGTAAGGAGGAGATAGGAGAAGGCAACACAGATAAACTGCAGACCTACTTGCCTAGAAATCAGCCTGGTGAAAAAAGTATTTGTATTAACTAATCTAACGAGAGATAAAGTTTGCAAATTTACACAAAAATCATAAAATTTAAGATTTTTTTTTTTTACGAGAGCTTGCATACACTTCATATAGAGTAACCTAAGCAAAGTCATGTACCGAGGTCGGTAACCATTACAGTCATAAGAAAAGCCTACTTGTTTTTTTACCTGGGTAATTTTTCCCAGAAAAAGAGCTGACAATTTTCTTCTAAATTGTGGATTACTTCTAAATTGCAAGGCTACAATATTATTAGTTCTGTTTGGAGACACTAAAGTGGGAATCCAAAATGTTATTTACACGCAAAATGCAACTACCCTAAGCTGTTTCAGAAAAGTCTAAAATATTCATTTGTTTGTATTTTGTACTTATGTTATCCACCTACTTCCATCATTGTACTCACTTGTGTTTTTCAAAAACCTGTTCTGTTTTTCAGTTAAAATGTTACTTTAAAATAACAGAGCATATGTTCCTTTGAACCAGGACTGCCTTTCTCTACCAGCATTTTTCAAAGGATTGAACTTCAAAGATATCTGGTCATTTGGCCTTTAATCTGCCTGCTCTGTTATTTAGCCCTGGAAAAATATATATACAAGTATCATAATCAAGCACTATGGATTATATCATTTATTTATGTACAATATTTTTTGACATTTTCCTTTTGTAGCCACTAATACAGAAATATAGGATATTAGATTTAAATGGTGTAACACTTTGCTGATAGACCTTTTTTTGAAGAACTCAAATACATTAAAAAATAGATTATTTTTCAGTATTACTATGATCTGGCTCTAGTTTTAACTATACTAAAAGTTGTACCATTTGCAATTGCAAATCTTCTTAAGTCTTCCCCATCTTTTGTACTCCTTGTACTTGCCATGCTCATGCCTCACTGCTATGGCCATCGGCTGGATATTATCCGAACTGGGGCGTTTCACAAGCATATGCTTTGAAATGTTCTCTTTTTTCATTCAACAGCTATCACAAGCCACTTAATCTGATTTAGGCCCTCATACAATACTTCTGATCCTTATTTTTCTAGACTTGCTTTTTACTTTTCATGTCCGAATCTATAATCCCACCTGCAGTTTAACACTCTATTTTACAGTGAACAACAATTGAAATTTTCTTATAGAGATTTATTTCTGAGGAAAGCCCAACTGATACAATTAAATATGAAGTTGGCAGTTTGTATCCTTGGCGAATCGTCCTTTTGGTATTCTAACAAATTGCCTAGCTGAGGCATTTAAATTTTTTGGCTTATCTGAGGGACATTTTTTTCTCTTCCTTTCTTCCTGCTTCTCACTTTCTCTAGAGATTCCCATGGACACATTCTTACACTGATCTCCATGTTCCTCTTTAGAGCCCATTCTGTTTTTTAAATCTTAATCTGGGACTTCAATATTATTTTTGATTGATATGCTCTCCTTTCACCTTCAAATTAAAACATCTGGACTTGTGTAATTATTATGTCTCCAGCTATGCTACCAGTTTCTTTCCCCACTGTAGCTAGCCAGATCCAAACCCCTTCTTCAACCAATAACTGCCGCGCCCTGCCCCACATTCTACTAATGAAGGGGCTTGATCTATGTGTGCTTCTCAAGATGTTCTACTGTTACAAGCTTTGTCTGGTGTTAAGACCAGGGTAGGACAAGGGCAATTCAATCCACTAAAAGGTATTCATACTTTCTTAGTGAAATGATAAAGGAAAACAAAGCAAAGGTGCTTCTGGACTAATTTCAGTGGCAAGCATTGCTGCTCAAACTTTCTTCTGAAATACCCTGAAAAAGAGAAGTGTTTGAACGAACTCCTCATCATTCCCATCCCTAACATCCCACCAAGGTGGTAGCATAAGTTGCCCACTGCAAACCCAGTATTTTTTTTTTTTTGTCTTCTCAAGTTTTGCCTTTGAGCTATAATATATCCTTATTGATGTAATATAAAAATATGAATTAAATTACCTGACAACAGGTGAAATTAAAATATGAGTCTTTTATACTGCATCTTTTCTTTCACATACTTTGGTTTACTACTATGGAAACTGGCAAATCTTAAGGAGAATTTATGAAATTCTAATGGGCGGGCGAGGAAACTTTTTTTCCTAGTGAAATCTGGGGTAAAAATGACACTTTGTTGAACCAGTCAGTCAGAAACTTATCTTTTTGTAAGTGAACAGAAACAAAATAATCAGTAATTGTTATTGGAATGTTTGCCATGTTGGAAAAAAATCCTGTTTTTCCTGGTCATTATGTCTAACTCTTCAGAATTGTGGGAAGAGTCAATGATTCTATGAACAAAAAGAATGAGACACTCAGAAATGTGCTATGCTGGCATAACGCAAGAGGCCATGAAGTATAATATAATACAAACAAAACAGACAAAAAAGCAGAGTTTACATTGCTTTGTTTTGTTTTGTGATAAGCGTTTTAGAACTCACTAGCTGTAGCCTTCAAATGGAACAGTCTGTTTCTAGGTCGCTACCCATGAGCAGTCACAAATTGTACACTATTAGTAACTCCCCATGCTAGATTCTAGAATTAGGAGGCATTTCCAGCCAGTGTATTTTATTAACTCACTATGATTTCTAATAAATTACTCAGTCCTCTTGCATTAATCTATGATTACAACAATGTTTTGGTACTGACTCCATCATGATCTCAAATCAATTTAAAAAGAGTTGCTGTTCTAAACAACCAAGCTAGAAATGTCATAGGGAGAGGCCTGCTGAGCTGCTTAGGCTGGCCTCAGGATGACATTGCCTCAGCTAAGTCACATTTTCCAGAGCTCATTCCTTGGTTTTGGAAGCCCAGAGATTTTTATTTTGTCAGGATGTCCAGAGCTGATCATACTCAAGAGATGAGGCTTGTGCTAACTCAATGCACAAGAGGCCAGTGTATAAACTAGAATACTAATTTGCTAATTATAATGAGAAGGGGTACTGTCAAAGGGCCCAGAAACCTATAATATGTGGCCAATACATTGTTTTCTCTGTAGGAAAGCCCACATGGGAGGCACATTTATCTTTTCAGTTCAACATACATTTGTTAAGCATCTAAGGTACAGATCATTTTGATCCCAAGGATGTTTTGCATATATAAACACTTTCATTAGAATCATGGCAGCATTGAATTGTCATAGAAAAATTATTTTCCAAAGCAAACTACATTAAGCCAATTTATGCCTTGATCAGTTTTCTAAAGTTTTCTCTTCTGATTAGCAGAGTCAGCCTTTTAGGAGAGACTAATAACTATCTGCATGATGGAGTTTACCATGAAGATCATCTAATAGCCACATTCACAAAGCCACCTATTAAATGTGATTCTTAACGCAGAACTTTAGAGGAATCTGATAACCCGCTGAAGGTATGCAAACAATTGCATAAAATGAATATATAGTTTTTTACTAGTAGATTCTTATATCAGGAAGTGACCTAAAAACTTAAAGTCTTCCAGAGCTGACCTGGGCATCTAGGCTACCAATATTACCCACTATTCAAAAACATAGGGCAAATTCTTGAAAACATCATAGCCAGTTTAACCTAACATGCCCCATTCCTGATATCCTTATTACAGGCTCAACTCTAACTTATCCTGGTCATCCGGGTTTGCCCATGCTTTGCTTCCTGCCAATCTTTCTAGTTTATCTTCTGGAATTCCAGCTGGGGTGAGGGGAAGAGCCAGACCACTACTCCTCCATCCTCGGGAAGAACTTACTTTTTTGAGATCCAAGAGAGACTATACTCCCCTTTATCTCTCCTGTTGCTGTCATTTAGCAGCCTCCCAGCCAACCCCACCAGCTACCCACCCCCACCCACATACATTATTTATTGTTTTTCTCTGTGCCCCAGTTTGTACATGGTCCTTCATGGTGTCCCAGCAATTTAAGCCTTCGCACTGTCCATCCCTGTCTTTGACATCTCCATCCTTCTCCTCTCTTGTGTTTTTTTCTCACAGACAAAAAGGAAGTCTCAGTTTCCCACTAAGGCAACAAATTTATATGCAGCCACATACATCCTTTCCTTTTCCTTCAGTCACAGTACAATAAATATCCCCCCTCGTATCCCTCTGGCAATGCTGCATGTGCTTCCCTTTTGACATTGGATGGACTGCATCCCACCTATTCCCCCTTTCTTCTCCTGTGTCTTCAATGTCTTCAACATTTACCCCTCTACTGATCTTTCCTATCAGTGTTTAAACACGTCCAAGACTAGCTACTATTATTTCTTTCCCAGCTGGCTAGAAGCACTGTTTTTTAATAGAAAATATCTTTTAGTTATGAGTTATTTAATTCTTTCATGTGTCAGAACTTGTATGCTTGTCTATAAAAAATTGTCTTGTCTTTTAAACAGACTTGTTTTAAGTGCTACAAACATGCTCATCTGGAAAATTATTGTGACTTCTAGAATTCAAATATTAAACAAATCCTTATTCTTCAGCATTTATTTCTTCTTTAAATTTTTAAATTATGAAATATACAAAAACATAAAACATAAATGTGTAGTTTAATGAATAATTGTAAGGCAAACACTCATTTAACCACCATTCTGATTAAGAAGATAACCCCCAACCCATGCATCCCTTCTGAATCATTACCTTCTCACCCTTCTAGAGGTGACCACCACTCTGAATTTTATGGTAAAGTTTCCCAGCTTTTCTTTATTAGTTTAACTCTTTCTTTGCCTATCCAGGTCCACTCTTCTTTCTTCTCCACCCTGCTCTGTATAGTGAGAAGCCAGGCTGCATATCAACAGGCTCCTTCTACCTTCTGGCTTCTTGTTGTATGCAGTCAATGGGTAAATCAGATGAAGCAAAATTAGACAAGATGTTTTCCCCTTCTAGTGCCTCTCCTTCAAGGTCTCTCCAAGAGCTGGCTGTACTGGTTTTGTCACCAACTGTATTCATCAGGATTAGCTAGAAAAGTATAACCAACAGGATGTGTGTGTAGACACTGAACAAATATAACACTGTTATATATACTGAAATGTCATATATATGAAGGAGAGTAGACGCTAATGGCTTATGGTGAAATAATAGCTTTGAGTGGGCCAATGACAGGGCTGGAATCATCTGGAGGCATCTTCACTTACATGTCTGGCAGATGATGCTTGCAGTTGGCAAGGGTTTTAGCTGGGAGACAACCAGATGGCCTACTCAAGCCCTCTCTGTGCCTTCCTCACAGTGTAGAAGTCTCAGGGTAGTTAGACTTCTTGCATGTTGGTTCAGTAATACAGAAGTCAGTGTCCCACTAATCAAAGAAGAAACTGCATCACCGTTTATAACGTAGTCTTAGAATGCACACAGCATCACTTCAGTGGCATTCTCTCCATTACAAGTGAGTGACAAGGGAAGAGATTAAAGGGAAGAGAACACAGACCTCATTTCCTGATGAGAGGAGTGCCAAGCCACACTGTAGAAGAGCATGTGGAATGGGCGATATTATTGCAGCATCTTTGGAAAATGTAATCTGGCACATATATTCTTGGTTATAACAATTTAATGTGAATGTCAATGCTTTTATTAGTCAGTGTGTAAGTTTTATGTATAGAATGTCTCCACCACACTCCTGACTTACGTGTCATTGTTGTCCAATGTTTTGTCCTTTTTCTAAGGTGCTAAACTTGGTCTTCATTATTGTCTTAAAGATCAATGTTTGGTTAGATTTACCCATGTGTTAATGAATCTCTTTTATTAACTTTCCTTCTCACACACCCATTCTTCCTTTAGCTGAATTGTCATTTAATAAAAGTGAATAGGCCTGAGTTCTGGTATTCTTCTTCTTCTGATTTTTGTCGAAAAATACCTTTATTTCACTTTTATTCTTGAATGATAAATTAACTGACTATAGAATTCTAAGATCCATTAATACTTGTTTTTGATGTTAAGTATTTTTATTAAATATACTTTTGTGTCAGAACACCCTCAGGTTCAAAAACAGGAAGGTCAAAATGGCAAGACTGAACCCTCCATTGCCCCATTATATTATACAAACAACTTGATAAGGTGTGTTCCTGTTAGCAAAGAGCTTATTGTTTCTTTAACTGTAAAGCAAAAATATTAAACAGAAGATGAATAAAGATATACTTTATATACAAATTTTTATATGATATATATTTTTATATGATATATAATGAAACAAAATAAGTATTGTTGAAAGTTTGGATGATGTACTCAGAGTTTCTGTTTAGGTAAGATTGAGAAACGGAGAAAATGCCCTCTTCTCTATTTATTGAAAGAAATATTAGAATTTAAGAACTTATTTAAATAATTAAATGAATGAGCAGGGAAGGGAAACAACTTAATTTACCTTTCTGATGTAAAGCAGAGGATCTGCATGAGATCTACCTGAGATTGACCTGTTGAGGAGTTCCTCTAAGAAGTAACTAAGGCCCCTCTTGATTGTAGAAGACTTCACAGTCTAAAGGAATCAGATGGGCTGTTACAAAAATTTTTACTGATCAATCTAAAAGAAGGTCTTGGGAATAGATTTTTTTCATTGGGGTGCTAGGAGGTCACATGGATGTGCTTCAGGAATCAGTGAACCCCAAACAAAGGAAATATTTGGTCTTTCTTCCTTTTCTGTCTTCATGCCTCCCTTATTTTCCTTATGGAACTAGAAAAGTGAGGAAATAGATAAATGCTTCTGGAATATGAAGAACAAAACAAAAATCTGGAAAGGTTTCTGAACAGAAACCTTAGACTATTTATATCTGAATAGAAACCATAGACAGACACTAGAAATATAGTACTGTTGAGGTAGGTTTTGACCAATTCTTGGGGTGTTTGAGATTTCAACTAATGTTTGTGTTTTTCTTGTGTTATTAGCTGTAAAAAATATGTAAAATGAAAAGGCTTTTTATACTGTGGTTAAAAATTGGATAACTATTACATTACAGTAAAATTCGATCTAGTCTGTCATCACTCAAAAATATATAATATTGGGTTTAAAGCAGGCACAAATACTCAACTTGATTTTTACAAAAGTATATCAGGGAAATGTACTTCATAAACATTATTACCAGATGACCTTTATTGGACTTTTAAAGAAAACTTTAATCATTAGCTTTGCACAGAGTTGTAAAACTGAAAAAGTTGAGAATCAGAGAAATTTTTATTGTGACTAAACCATTAATATATTTTTTAAAATAGTCACTAACATGCTACTAACATGGGATTATTGAATTTTATGAATGAAATACTTAATATACATGTATATAGAATGTATTGTAGGGGCTGGTTTTATCTCTATTGCATGCTTTAATTTATTTTAAAACTATTTATTTAAAACTTTTTTCTAGATTAACAACGTATAAAATTCTATACATGACTCTAAAGAGAATATTTTTTTTAAATTAAATGAAAAAAATTACCATTGCCTGTTAACTGTTCCATATTAATCTGTTTTGATTCCTCAGAGCTATTTGCCATCTCTTTAGACTAGCAGCTGCTACAGCTATGCATCTGTCACATGTCCCAAGATAGTCTAGTACCCAGAACAAATAGAACAGATGACTTAGGCATAAAAGCAAAAACTCCAAAAGGGGTCGTCCAGAGAGTTATCTTTCCATTAGAGGGATTTATACATTTTATAATATGCAAGCATGAAGAAATTGCATTCAGGGGTTGCAAATGAAAAAAAAAAACAAAACTAGGAAACTTTGGAGAATAGCGAAAGCTCTTTCCAAGATTAAAACCATCAACTGTCTGCCAAATTTTTTCACTTACACCAAAACAAGTTTTAATGAGACTTTATCTCTGTGTTTCTGTGTGTGTGTGTGTGTGTGTGTGTGTGTGTGTGTGTGTGTGAGAGAGAGAGAGAGAGAGAGAGAGAGAGAGAGAGAGAGAGAGAGAGAGAGAAGAATGTGTGTGTATGTCTGCTGTGTGAAAGACTGTCTTGTGTCCATGTATTTATGTCTCTGTGTACATGTCTGTCAGTGTTTGTGTATCTGTTGTGTCTTGGGGGCAGGATACAGGAGGTGGAAATATAATGGTACAAAAGAAAGGGTTGAATCCATTTCTACTGGTATCCATCTTCCATTGGATAAGAAAAGAGAAGTGTATTTTTACCAAAAAAAAACCCTGGGCAGTAGGTGAAATAATTGAACAATTTTAATGTCTATAAGTTTAAAACTTTTTTTAAATTTTGAAATGAAACTCTATTTCAAAAATAACACATGTTCATTATTTTGTTTCAAATAAACAAATCTGACCACTCATTCATAATCACTTGGTATACATCCTTCCAGATATTCTTATGTATATACATGCATATTTTTGCAAAATGGAATTATCCTAAATAAACCACTTTTTTGCAATATGAAATGAAGTCAATAAATATTTGTTTATTCTATTCCTACACATAGCACAGTATACAGAGTATGTGGAAAGCATTTAGAAAATATCTGTTAAATATTTTTTGGCATGTTTATATGTTTATGAAGTCCATAGGAAGTGAAAATGTTAACCCTTTGTTAGATATGATGCAAATGCTGTTTTCCCCTACTTATATTAAATTTTAATTTTCCTTTTGAAAATAACAGAAAATAATACTAAAGCATATAGTTTGATTTAATTGAGTAAAAAGTCATCTGATTTAACACAAATGGTGTTTTATTAGGACTTTTAAATAAATAAATGCAATACATAGGAGCAAAATGCTGAATGCTCAGTAGAGGTTCTGCTCTATTTAAATATACGGGAAGGATTTATAGATATTAGCATAGAATATGCTTAAGAGCAGTAAGTGTTTAAGTCAGTCAAACTTGTTTCTTATCTCGTTTCTGCCCCTTGGCACCTGTGTGATAGAGGAAAATCACTTAATGCCTGTAAGCATCTGTAAGTTGAGGATATTCAGGCCTCCCTCCCCGAGTTAGTGCCCAGTAGTGCTCAGCAAATGGTCTTTCTGTGGCTTTACGTCCCGTGGAGGTTATTTCCAAAATGGATGCTTAAATATGAGATGAAACTAGATCTAGAGCCCCAGATTGGGCTAAGGTTCTCTGCTCAAAATTTGAAGATAATATGAAAAATGAAAAATATTTTTTCTATTTTTTTTCTTAATTATTTTTAAAGACATGGGTTTTGCTATGTCATGTTTTGTACTTATTGAAGTTTTTTTTTCCCCTCTCTACCAGCTTTGTTGACTAAAAGCCAAGTACTTTGTGTTCTTAAATTTTCCCTTGAAAGAATCTTGGTGTCATGAAATGGAACTACTAGTACAGTTTTAAGAGGAACAAGTTACTGAACAATCTTTTAAGAGTTTAAATATACTCCATTAACTTTGGTTTAGTAAAAGTAACAACATGAAGTACTTTAGCCCACTGTTATTTTTTTCTAGAACATTACTGAATTAGAAATCTAACTTTATTATTGCCTTGTGTTGCCATCAGTATGTAAGACATAGGAAGTCTGTCTAGCGTCCTAATGTGACTGTTTTACAAAGTCCTCGTCTCATGGCCACTTTTACGAAGCGATGTTTACTCAGACTGCAAATACTTTAACACTGATCTTACTTACGTGGATCTTCTGCTGACACTTTTGTTCAAACACGAAAGCTTCTATTATCTTCATGAAATTAATTATGTATCTTTGGGGGGGTCCAGTTTATAAATATTAATTGTCTCGGCAATTGGCCTAATACTATATTCTTCCTAAAGAGAAGAAACTTCCTCCTTGTCTAGCCCAGGTCAGAGTATCACAACTTTTGATTTAATTAAGTAGAAATGAAACTCGATGTTAATGTCACATGTTGCCAGAATAGAAATGGTTCATGATGATTTAGTTAAATTGTTATTTAAAATAATGGGATAACATATTTTCATTAAAAATACAAGTTATTTTTGTTAGAACAACTATTATTTTTAGTTTATTCTCCAATTACCTAACATTTGCAAGCCCTTTGAGGAAGAAGCCACAGGAAGAAACTTGTGGAAACTATGTTAAAATCCTTCAAGCTAACGGTGTTATTTACTACAATAAGACAGCGATTAACTGTATCCCACTGGTCACTGGCCTGATAAGGTAAGGGACTAACCCTGACTCAAAAGAATTAATGCAATGACCACAAGTTTTGCTTAAATCAAGAGACCAAGTGATCTAGGAATTAGAATTCTAAAACTGTAGAAGCGCAAGATTATAAAGGACTTTGGAAATCCTTGTCACGTTTTACTAATAAAGGTCTCAGAAGAATCTGGCTCAATATATTCAATAGTGTAAAACATATACAAGTTCCTTGCTAATTAAGTATTTTAAAAATCTTTATGACATTTGCTATATTTGGCTGTGTGAACATTAGGGAGTATCAGTAAACTACAAAAAATATTTTAGAAAGTTCCTATGGTGTGGATTGTTCACATCACATCCTAAGAAACTGGAGTGAGAGGAAAAAATTAACAAGTACAAATCCATAGGATTGTACACAGATATACACAGTGAATGCGTGTAAAACTTGTAAAATCTGAATAATGTCAACTTCCTTTCATAGTGTACTATAATTATGTAAGATGTAGTCATTAGGTGAGACGTGGTGAAGGGTAAATGGGACCTACTATTTTTGCAACTTCCTGTAAATCTATAATTATTTCAAAATGAAATGTTTAAAAATTATGGACAGCTGCTATGAAACTCCTTTTTTAAATCATAATTAAATATTTCTAGACTATAGATGGTTAGAATTTAACATAAAAGTAATTATAAAACATGATCCTGGTTTAGTGCTCACCCATTTGCCCATTTCCTCTGTCTCCTTACCTGTGAATATTCCCCCAAATTGTCTGTTCTTTACACTGTCCATCGGAAAACTGATTAATATTCATGGTTTCGCAGGCCAGCATTATGTTGAAGGCCCTCAAATCTTTCTGTGCGGCCTAGATGTCTCATTTAAACGCCAACTCTTTATTAAATTGTTCTTGCCAAAGCCTAGCATGGTCTCTGACACCAAGTTGGCTCTCAAGAATGAAAGAATAAATGACTTTCCAAACATAGGATATTGGCACTTGGAAGTCCCACTATCATTTACACTTGAAATGTGGCAAAACAAAACTAATATTTTCTTCTCACCACTCTTACCACACAACCTGCTTATTCTTCCAACATCTGTATTTCTCCCATTTCTACTATTCTTTCATCTAACTAAGCTTTAAAATTTTAAACTGCATTAATTCCTTCTTCTCTTTTATTTACCAAGAGCTAAGCAGTTACCTCTTCTGTTTATTTTCCTTTCAAATATTCCTTATATTTGTCCCTTCACCTCTATTTTGTTCCTATGACTACCACTTTAGCCTCATTTTATTACTCCACATTTCTAATTTTTCCCTGATCCTAGTCTTGATTCGCCTTCAATCTGTCTTACATGCTAATGTCTGGTAAATTTTTCCAAACTACTAAGAAAGACTATAATGATCACAATCGTTGCTGTAATTTATCGAGTGCTCATTATGTACCAGGCACTGTATACATACATTATCTCATCTATTCTTTACAACCACCTTATGAAGTAGACATTATTCATCTTCTTTTTATAGAGGAGGAAACTAAAAGTCTAAGAGGTTAACAATGTATCACATTTTTAAGAGCTAAAATATGAACTCAGATTAGCCTGGCCCTAATCTGAAAGGACCATTCTCCTAAATGTAAATACATCTTGTCCATTCATTGAAACTTGCCCAGCAGAACCACAGCCTGGAAAAAATAAGTGCTGAATAAATAGTTATTGTAACCACTTTATTAAAGGAGTTGAAGGTGTTAGTAGGGTGCAAGTTGAAAGCAACTATCTCTTTTCTCCCACTATTCCTCAAACTAGCATTCTCAATTTACTCCAGCTCACTGTGCTCCACTCCACTCCTCTGAAATCTCAGGTAGATTTTATAGTTTTATGCTTGGTCTCAGGTAGTAAATAGTCTATTTTTAGTAATTAGAGCCCAGTCTAGTGTAATAATCCCAAACTCTACTCTTATTCCATTTAAAACTTCTTTTCTTTCTCAATTGAGTTTCGCTCCAGGTTTGGAAGTCTGCAGTGGAAGAGGGAAGGAGCTACGGTCAGCTGCTTCTCCTCTTCTCAATACTCCATCTCCCTCATCAGTTGCTGCTTTCGGCTTTTTCAAAGGTGCAAGAGGGAAGGAGAAAAGGTGAGATGGTGGAAAGCTCTTTTTTAACTGTATAGTTGTGACTAGCATTGGTGTCCTTAGGCGTGGTAAATAGTTCCTGCTGGCTAGATGACAATCTCGAGGAGCCCTTGGAATTCTACCATTCCTCCTCTCTCACACTGCCCCTTCAGATGGGGTCTAGTTTATGAGGAAATCAGGCTGGTGGCCTTCACAGATGCCCACATCTGGTCCACAGCTCATTCCCAACTTAGTCTTCTCTCTATTCCTGAACATAACATGTTCATCTCATTTCAGCTCTACTGGTTTTGCTTATTTTCCTTTCCTACCTTTTTTCCTCTGCCAGTCTAAATGTAATTTCCAGCCAATCTCAACACATATCTTTTCCCTTGAAGCTTTTCCTGATTTACCTCCTCCTACTATGATTTCCCAGTAGAGGTTCTGAGCAGTCTAGTCTATACCAAAAATAAATGACCAACCAACCAAAAAAAAAAAAAAAAAAAAAAGAAGTCAGTTTTATTTGAGATTATCCTAGATGAAGGAGTAAAAGTGATTAAATTTTTTAAATATTGACCCTTGGATATACATCATTTTAATATTCTATGCGATTTGGTAGGAATTATGCCTAAAGCCCTTCTGCTGCATGCAGACATACATAATCGATTCAAGGAAAAGCAATAGTATACTTATTTGAGCTGTGAGCTGAAGTAGCTGCCTTTTTTTATAGAATATCATTTTCACTTGAAAGAATGACAGAGAAACTATGGTTATACAGAGTTGAGTGTTTAGCAAGATATTTTCCCCAAAATGAAAGGAGTAAGCCTGTTATTCCAAAGAAAACAACTAACAGTGTTTATTGCCAATAATAAATTTGAGCTTTAAAGCAAAAATTAGAATTTAGGAAAACTTGTATTTGACACCATGGGCTTGGCCACTTGTGGTGGTTTTATAGATATGTCTTCACAGTCTTTGATACAGCTCCCGTCAAGAGATTGAGCTGAGTTGCCTTCCTCTTGAGTGTGGGCTGGACTTTTTTTAGTGAATAGAATGTAGCTGAAGTGATGAGCTGTCATATTGAGATTAGGTGATAAAACGACTGTGGCTTATTCTCTCTCTCTCCCCGCACCCTCTCTCCCTTTCCCTATCCCCGTCATCACTCTCATTGGGATAAGCTGCCAGGTTGCGAGGTAGTCCTGGGGCAGGGAAACCAGCAGCCATATCACAAGGAGACTCAAGCAGCCTATGGAGAGGCCTACATGGCAAGGAACTGATGCTTGCAACCAACCATGTGAATAAACTTGGAAGTGGACCTTCTGAAGCCTGCCAAACAGCACTTGAGTGAGTTTGGAAGTAGACGTCTCTGAGTAGAGCCTTAAAATGACTGCAGCCCATCTAACAGCTTGACTGAAACCTCTGAGCCAGAACCACCCAGCTAAGCCACTCTTGGATTCCTGCCCCACAGAAACTGTGAGATAATAAATGTTTGCTGTTTTAAGTTGCCAAATTTGGAGTAATTTGCTTGCAATAATAGATAACTAATACAAAAGCTTCCCCAAACTTAAAGACTTTTCTGATAAAAGCGATAGTGATATTAACAAAAGGTTTTTGGGGGGAGGGGGAAGGGAAGTGGTATAATGAAAGGTGTCAATAGAAGATCTGCATAACTCAGAGAACCAATGTTATCCAAATGATCAATGCATGATGTTACAAAATCACTCACCAGTAGAAGATCCATTCAAAGTGCAAGACAGACCAATACATTTTAATTTAACAAGGTATATGGTTTCTACATTGCAACTAACCTTTAGGAAACTACCACTTCTTGAATGCTGGTGTAGGATCAAAGAAGAATATTCACAGTTACCTGGAAAGTCTATTAAAATACTTTTTCCTTTTACAGCTACATATCTGTGTAAGCCTAGATTTTGTTCACGTATTTCAACCAAAATGTTGTACTGCAACAGATTAAATTCAGAAGCAGACATGAGAAAACAGGTGTCTTCTATGAAATTAGATATTAGAGAGATTTGCAAAAATGAGAACAATATCGCTCATTTCATTACATTTTTCATTCTGGAAAACATGATTATTTTTCATAGAAAATGTTTTTATTGTTATTTTAAAATGCATATATTAGGACGTGGTTCCATAGTGTAGCAGTTAGCACGTCTGCTTTACACGCAGAAGATCCTGGGTTCATGCCCCAGTGGAGCCACAGTCCATGGTCTATGGCCATGTCACCCTCAACAAGCCCAGTGTCTGATCTCGAAAGCTAAGCAAGGTCAGTCCTGGTTAGTACTTGGATAGGAGACCACCTAGGAAGACCAGGTGCTGTAGGCATAAATAATAATTTAAAAATGAACCTATTAGTTATATATTGCTGTGTAACAAATTACCCCAAAATTTAGCAACTTAAAACAGTACGTATTTATTATTTCTCCATTTCCGTGGTCAAGAATCCATGTGCAGCCTCGTTGAGTATGTCTGGTTCAGGAACTCTCACAAAGCTATAATTAAGGTGTCAGCAGGGCTGCAGCTATCTTAAGACTTGGCTGGGTGAGGAGCTGCTTCTCAGCTCACTTACCTGGCTACTGACAGGACCCAGTTTTTCACTGCTACTGGCCAGAGACATCAGAGGAACTTGTCATATGAGTTTTTCTCCATAGGACAACTCACAACAAGGTAGCTAGCTTCCTAAAGAAAGAGAAATTGAGAGAAAAAGAGAGAGAGAATAAACAAGACAGAAGTCACAGTCTTTTTGTATGTTAATCTTGAAAATGACACTGCATCCTTTTGGCTATTTTATTTTTTGAAAGGAGTCAATAAATCTAGCCTATATTCAAGGGGAGGGAAGTACACAGGGGATGAATACCAGGAGGTAAGAATCATTGGGGGTCATCTTAGAGGCTGCCTACCATATGAAGTAATATTTTATAAATTTCTCAGTATTAGTTTCTAATAAGGTGTTATGAATAGATATAACTCACATAAACAAAAGCTATTTGGGGTCTTCAGTAATTTATGAGTGCAAAAAGGTCTTGAGACCAAAAGTTTGAGAACTTTTCCACATGGTAAAGATGCAGGGCATTGTTCAGGAGTTGATGATATATGTCTCACTTTTATTATTATTCATAGCTTTAAATCCTTTTCCTCAAAATGGTAGTGTTTACAATAGCAGTATAAGATATACAAATGTATATTGAAATATAGTAACCGTCAAATGTATGTATACAGTGGGTGTGGTATCAGGACTTACAAGTACTATATGTACTATATATTTATCACCTACCTGAGAATACTTCATATAAAAAATTTTAATAATATTTATTCAATATATTAAATACTAAGATTGTCAACATTCAATAATTGATGATTTTATTTGATTTTGTTCAGCAAATATTTTTGAAAACTCTGGACAATGGATAGTATCAGAATTAGAGATTTGTGAAGTTTCTACCAAGAAATAATAATTTAAGCTGATATTCAGATGTGATTCCATGGAATAGAGTTTGATGAAATAAAGGATAAAGAATAGGACTTTAGAGTGTGGAGAAAAACATAGTGGAAGAAAGAAGAGAAAACATAGAGAATAGTCAAGGAAATAAAATAGGAAATTATTTTAGGGAAAAAAAAAAAGGCTATCTAAGAAGTATGTGTGATCAGTGACATCGGATACTGTAAAGCTTGAAAAGGACAAAGACTCAGAAAAGGCTTAGATTTGGTGATAAAGATTTAGGAGAAAATCCCCACAGGGTCAGAATGCAAAGGATTACTCTAAGTAGGAAATAAGGAAGCAGAGACAACCAAAGCAAGAGAAAACTGTTGCTAGTAACAAAAGAAAGTTGCAAGATCTAAGGAACAGGGGCATCTAGATGTGTGTGTCTTTCTGCTGTTTACTACTTTAAGCACTGAAGAATTTTAGCAACAGCCTGCATTCTGTATGCAAACCAAGAAGGGCCAATTCTGAATTGCTATATTGATTTGTTGTATTTTAAAAACCGAATGGCCTAATGAACCAAACTTTAGAGATTTATTCTTTTTTTTATTTCTTGCCAGTGTACTGTAGGTACATCCTTGAATTCCCTGCACTGTGTCCTAATTTTGACTTAATCCTCCTGTAATTACAGTTATAAAAATATGCAATGACTATCTGTGATAATGTAGGACAATTTCTAAGGTCAGATACAAAATTCTGGAGTTCTCTATCTCAGCTCTCTCACTTTACTGATTATTTTTGAGCCAGGGATTGAGTGACAGGTAGTTCTCACAGGTAGTCAGATCAAGCCTGCCAGTAATATCCCAAGGCTTCTTGACTTCTAATGCTGGGGTTCCTTATTCATATCACATCTTACTACATTATTTTCTAAATGATTTTCTCCCAAATTATTGCTGGTGTGATTTAACAGAAACTTGATACTTGGAATGGAAGTGGGGGGTCATTGAAGGGGAAGAAATCTCCAAAAAATAAGGGATACGGGGTTGACAACAATTAAAAGGGGTTATCTTTTGGGATTAAATCTTGGAAGTACTGCTCTTAGACTTTTTTCTTAAAATCCTCATCTATTTTCTTCAAAATGATGTATGGCAGGACCCTGTCCCTTGAGGCTTCGTTTTTAGCACAAACCAACCACGTCCTGCACCATTCTCTCTTCTCTACAAGCAGAGTTGCAAACTCCCTGTGGCCTGAGGGTCTCTGATTTTAGACAGGAGTGCAGTTCTCCCTGATGGCATCAAAGTCTCAGGTGCAAGAGCTCTAGAGGTGTCCAGAGTTAGGGAAAGCTAGTGGTGAGTTGGAGCAGAAGCCACCCCTTTGTGTCTGTGCCACATCCGGTGGGGGTTATTTGGAGGGGCTGGAAGTACCAGAACACCTATTCAAGTGACTCTGGAGCCTCCCCTCTGTCCCATGCTTCCCCTGGCTTGCTCTGCCCTGCGCCTAACATGTCCATGTTACACGTCACAGCACGTGCTGCGGGGCCTGTGAGGACCTGCTGAAGGCTTCCAGTGCCGAGTGTTAGGAAGTAGGAGCAGCTGGGTGTTGGGATGCTGCATTAGCAGCTCGGGGTGAGAGGCTGCAGGAGGCAGGCCACCAAAGCCCTGGGGGAGATACGCAGGGAGTGTCCCAGCGCCAGTGTGAGTTGGCAGCCTCTGCTTAGCACCTGGACCTACACAGGTTCAAGGTGCACTGCAGCCACATCTGGATACTTCAGGAGAGCTGGTCGAGGTGAGGATACCATCAAAACTTTGCTGCCCCTCTGCTCTCCCCCCACGATTCCTGCGAACCTCTGCCGAGAGCAGCCTTGTTTATTGAAAGAAAAGGGATTTTTCAATTGTATTTTTTAAACTTGAGAAGGATGAAAATTAAATGAATAGATTTTGACTGAAAGTAAACTCTATGTAGAATAAAGGTGCTAAGTTTGTAGAAACTTAGTGATTTTGCCCCAAAAGTTAAGCAATAAGGATTTGAAGTGGCAGCCACCCCGACTTCTCAGGTGTTTCTCATTGTCTCATGAGAGTTCTCCCTAGACGTTCCAGTTTCAGTAGTGGCGGAGTCTTGTCTGTGCATTGCTCTATTTCGTCTCTATTGTAGCATATATTACTACAAGGGATGTCCTCATTCATTTGCTGTCTCTCCTCCCACTGAAACACAAGCTCCACTAGAGCAACGGGTTCCTGTCTATTGTTGTTGTTTTTTTAAACCATTGTCCTTGGTTTCCAGCACAGTGCCTGACGTGTTTATCAAATAAAGCCGTTTCTAACTTTGGCCACCTGAAATGGTGCCCTTGCTCTTGCTTGTATAGGTAACATCCTCCACATGTTTGTGTTATTGCTTTTATAATATTTTATTGTAATCGTCTTTGAATGTGTCTGTTTTATAATACTGTGAGCTCCTTTACTTAGATCAAGGATCTTTTTGTTCATTTTTGTATCCCAAGTGCCTGACATACAGTGGACACTCAGATTTTGATTGAAAGGTGAAAGCCATCCATAATAGACTAGAGGATTTCTCCTATTGTTATTTTTTCACTTTTCTCCTCCGTCTTGAAAGCCACTCACTCTAAGAGAGGTAGTGTGTGTGGTGAAAAGAATTCAAAATTTTGAAAAGAGAATCTAGACAAGAGTCTTTGCTCTGCTACTTGCTGGTCTGGGGATAATTTCTAAATTCCTCAGAGTCTGGTTCATCATTCATATATATAGATAGTAACACGTGTGGCGCATAACCATTCAGTTTCCTACCTTTAAATGGATTCTGAAAATAAAAACCTACCTTTACTACATCCTTTTAAAAGAAAAACAAATAGTCCTTTGCTTTAGCAGTCCTCTGCCTAGAAAACATATATTGGACATATTTAGTTTTGAGATTTATAGACTTTTTCATGTAAAAAATTTGAATAAAAACCACAAATTAGGCAGATAGAATTTAAACATTGTCCAGGAAGATTTTTTTTTAAAATAAAGGGCATTGTTATTAATATAACTGTTATATATAGTTTTCACAATTTAGGACTGTGAGAAATTTATTACATTTTTAACATGCAAGGATTATTTTTGTACAAAGTAACTTAGAAATACCTAGGAGGATTGATGGGTACTGGCTGAAAGCAAATGTAGTCTCATGAGTTTAGATAAATTTGCACATGGTGAATTATGTCTTGCCTAGGCTCAGCTTTAAAGAGGTGTCATCGACTTGCAGTGAAAGTGTGGAATCAAAAGAAAGAGTGGAATGCATCCTTTAGTGTTTTCATTTTTAGCAATGTGAGTGAACGTAACAATTTTTTTTTTTATAATTATGTAGAATTACATGAAATAACCAGTTTTCTTTTTCATTATGTTCGAACATTATTGGTTTGACCAGGGAAATCTGCTGAAGTATCTAGGCAATTAAGTTATACATTCTATGACCATAGTGAAAGGACCGAAATACGAAATCTATATTTTTAGTTGTGTTCTGCAGAAGTAACACCGTAAGTACATAAACCTAAGACTTCTAACCAAAGGCCATAAGAATCCATAAGGCAGATTATGGATACTTAAATATACTTAATATGTATTTAAATGTATTTAATATTGCTTTTCTTAAAATATTTCAATTATAGTTTTCCCGTTCCCAAGGTGGAGGAGTCTATCAGGAGATAGGTATCTACTCAAAAACCCTTATTGGACGGTGATGACCACGGAGTTGATGTAAGAAGAAAAAATATTTTAGTTTAAAATATAAATTTATGGCATAACATTTTTTAAGGCTAAAATAAGATCTTTTCAATCAGAGGAATATTTTAAATCATATGTAGTTAATGTTTTCAAGCACTGTATAAAATGCAGTTGTGACATATTCATCTCAAAATCTAAGTGAGTTATTAATGAAAGAAATGGCTTTTGTAGGTTCATAGAAAATGGCAAATAAATAGTTTGAGTCTGATATATGCTCCAATAGAGCAAGAGTTTTCGTTTGTTTTGTTCACTATTCAACCCCAGTGCTGAACAGTGATGACACATTGTAGGTGCTGGATAAAGATTGAATGAATCAAAGAGTCTCCTTACCATTATTACTGGAATAGTCTTTAATGATAATTTTCCACTAAAGTTGTTACAGTAATTTGTTCATCAGATTATTTTAATTGTTTTCATTAATATTGAGAAGATACATGTATTTATAAATTGTTATAAGGCATAAAGAATTATAGTCCATTGATATCTGTACACATGATTAAGTTTAAGAAAAAGTATGTTACCAATACCTTAAAAATTCTCATGTGCTCTCATCCAATCTCATCTCTTTATCCTTCCCTCAGAGATAACAACCACTATCCTGAATTTTACATTTATCATTCCCTTGCTTTTTTCTCTGTAGTTTTACCTCATATATGTGTACTCCGAATATATTGCTTTGTTTTTACTGTTTTTGAACTTTATATATTAATGGAATCTTGCAGTGCTTTATTTTCCTGTATCTTGCTTTTTCTCATTCAAAATTACTACATTCCTGAGATTTATTCACAATGTTGCATGTAGCTCTAATTCATTTTTATTGCTGTATAGTAACCATTATAGATGTATTATTTATTTCTTTTATAGTTGATGGATGTTTGGGTTGCTTACAATTTCTTGATGTTAAAATTAGTGCAGCAGAGAACATTCTAGTATATGTCTCCAGGTGTAAGTGGGGATATTTCTAAGATTGGAAGTGGTGGTCATAGCTATGCATATCTTTAATTGCACTTGATAATACTAATTGTTTTCCAAAGTAGGTAGGCCAGCTTATATTCTTATTACCAGTGTATGAGAATTTGAGCTCCATATCCTTGGTAGTACTTGATACAATATGAAACAATGAAAAATGCAAGGAAAACTTGATGAAAATACAATCTGTGAAAGAGTCTAACATTTCTTTTTCAATAATAGTGTTAATAGGCAAATATTTGTGGGCTATAAAAGAATTGAATAATATAATCAATAAACACATTTATTATATTCTTACATTCTTTGAGTAAACATATGCTTTCTTTATATGACTTAGGACATTTATGAAAATTTGATCATGTAGTTGGCCACAAAGAAAACCTTCAAATCAGAAAAATAGAGATTTTTATAGGCCATATTCTCTGATTTAAAAGTTAACCAATTAGAAATAAGTAATAACAGAGTATCAAATCTTAATTACTTGGAAATTATAAAACATAATTATGATAGCCCTTGGAGCAAAGAGGAAATCAAAGAAGCATTGAAAAGAAGTCTTTCAAAAATCTATGGAATAAAAATGAAAGATAGATCCATAGTACTTTTATTATTAAAGAAGAAAGACTAAAAATAAGGACATTTCACATTTAAATTTATCTTGAGCATGCATTAAAGAAAAAGGAGTAAGAAAAATATTTAAGATTCGAAATAATATAGACCCAGAAGATTAAAACAATTACATGCAACTCTGTAATAACATAATTGAAACACTTATATAAGAAGATTTCCTAATAAAACAGAAATTATCAAAACTGTCCGAGAAGAAGAAATTTTTAATACACAAATGGACATATCTGAAATTTAAAAGTTGGTAAATGTAGCTTTTAAAAAATATCAGGATCAAAGAGTTCCACAACTGAGTTCTTGCTAGCATTAAAAAAAAAAGAGGATAAGGAATTTTACTGTATGTAAGTTATACCTCTGTTTTAAAAAAGGAAAGGAAAATAGAGAAAAAAGAATTCCAAATAATTCTGATATTGTTCCAGGTACTTCTGAGAGATGCAAGCCTTCTCAGTTTATATGTGCATAAATTAAATACTAATCTGTTAAGTATAAAAAAGAAAGCCATGAACCAATCTCACTTATGAATTTAGTTGAAAAAAGTGTAAATAAAATCTTAGCAAATGAAGCCTAGCAAAATATCAAAGGAATAATACCCTACAGTCAAGTACATATTCTTTTTCAGGAATGCTATGATGTTTCCTATATCAGGAAAGTTAATACATAATTTATTATATCAACAAATTAAGAGGAAAAGTGATTATATTCATAGATTATGAAATGGAAGTTGATAAAATTCAGCAATCATCCCCAGTAAAAACAAACAAAATCAGAATGGGAATAGAAGGAAACTAAATATGATAAAGATTGTTTAGAATAACATTTGCTGTTGATTTTTCATAAGCAGTAAAATATTGATGCCATTTTAATTGAAAAAAGGAACATTTTCAATTAGGTGTTCCTACTGTAATCTTTATTACTTAGCTTTGTTTTGGAAGTCCTAGTGAATGCAGTCAGTGAAATACGATAATAAAATAATTGGTATAGACATGGAAAAAGTGATAAAATGATCTTTTCCTGATGATACTGAATATGGAGTGATATGATGAATGTAATGAAGAAGAAGAGTGACAGAGACTTTCCTTAACAGAAAAAAAAACCTACTATAAAGCAACTCTAGTCAAATTACTATTGTAAGTATATAGAAATAGACAAATAGATCAGTGGACTAGAATAGAAAGTTCAGAAATAGTTTGCAATATATATCCCTGTGTGTGTTTGTGTATGTGTTTGTTGTGTGTGTGTAATAAAAGTGGTATTTCATATCAGTGAGAAAACAATGGTTTATTTTATCAGTGGTACTAAAACAATTGGATATTCAGATGGAAGAGAATAACAGCTTATTAAAAATGAATCATAGATGGATTGAAAATTTTTAAATAATGAATTAAATTTTGAAGAAAGAAAAGAGAAGAAAATTTAGGAGACTCTATGTATAACTTAGGGTCTGGAAAAACTTCCTTAATAGAAAAACCAGAAGCTTTAAAAAGAAAAGATAGTTTTATTAGATTCTGTAGTTATTTAAAAATTGCCTTTCTTTTTTATATACGTTTCATTTTTTTTGTTTGTTTTTTTGGATAATCCACTTTTAATTTACAAAAGTATTGGTTCTTCACTACAGTTTGTGAAGCACCAATTTAAGTTGTTTGTCTATCTCCTGTATTTCTGGGAAACTGGAACATAGATCTAAGAGCATCAGACAGCTAGAGGAGCTGTCTGATGAACATTTTTTTTCCAAACACTTCCCACGAGTAGACCTCTAGTGACCAGTTTATGCTTGCTGAAGAAAACCATCTAGCTACAATTAAATATAAAGACTTCAAATTAAAATGGGATTTGAGTTAACCAACTCAGCTCATTCACACTAGAATATAACTAAGTCTGCATGATATGCAGTTCTTCCCTGATTTGATAAGGGGAAAATAATGATCATTTAAAGTATGAGAGAAAAAGATGAAAAAAGTAAAGAAGACAAACTGAAGACTTCACGATTTTGCCTGGGTTTGACAAAGTGATCCTCATTTGGGTAAAGAAAAACTATGTATTCAAAAGTCTTTCTGAATTAACTGCTGGTGTTCTTTCCCACTTGGCATCACATGTGAAGCATTTCTTTTAAAGCATATGCCAGCTCTTTTCAAAGGGAGCTTTGTTCTCAAATGATCCACTAATTGAGGTATCACTGCAGAAATTGGGACAAAATTCAATTTATATTGTAGAACTCCTTAGTGTGGTTCATTTTTCAATCCCCTTTATCCTCCCTTTGTACTTCCAAACACAGCCTTCTCACTGCCATAGTGATTTCAGAAGATTCTGTAGCAAGTCCTCAGAGGCCCATTGTGCAGTAACAAAGAATTCTGGCAGTGAGCATCTTTGCCTGCTCTCCTGAGTGGAAGGCTGCCCTCATCCCTCACTAATGGTAGAGAAAGACAAGCATTGCCTAGGCCTTCAAGCTTGCCAAGCACTAGGAATCCAAGCAAGAACTCATCATGCCAATCAAACCTGTTGGGTGGATATGCGGGCAGGTGTTGAAGAACTTTTCTGGAAGAAGTAATACACAATCTTATAAAGGGGATGTGGGTGCAGGAAACTGGGAATCAAGTCCTCTAGGGTTTGGTTGATTTTCTTAGTCACCTAGGCAATGGACCCATGTTCTTTTGAATGATGGTTAGAGGATATTTTTAATTAAAGCCTTTTTTTTTTAACTTCTTTTTGTTTTAGTTGAGGGGATCCAGAAAGCAATCATGGACCTTATAGATGAGTTTAAAGATGAATTCCCCACCATCCTAAGATTATCACAATCTAATCAGGTAATGTGATTTTATACCTTTGAAAAGGATTATAAAAAGTATATTTTTTGTATCATGCCGATTATTTAATGCTTGATGTTGAGATCAGTGTTTGAAGTTTAGGAAAACATTAACTTCACCCCAGAAATACAAATTTCAACTCATGCTCATTGGAAGAGATTGAAGATGTAAAAGTGAAGTAGAAAGATAAGTTTAAAGACAGTCACTGAGTTATTAGATTAGAAATCTAGAACTCTCTTATAGTCACAATTGCAATGTAGTTAAAATTTGCTTAATGTAAAATCAGAAAAATACCTAGTTATACTTTAATTAAAATCTATGGCAATTAAATCAGTGAAAAAAACCTAACTGACCTAAATTATAACAATGGAAAGATAAGTATTGTATGGGTGTGCATTTTAATGTGGAAAGAAAATAGTGATGTAAATTTAACAAAGTATACATATATATGTTTAAATATTTGTTCCAGCAAGGATCTGAGTAATACTGGGATCAGAAGAGGGGTTAGGTAGAGAATTGTGAAGAGACATATATGGTCAGGAAAAAGTAACATCTTGTTTAGGGGACACAAGTAACCCAATTTATTCAAAAGAACACTGCTCTTAATGGAAGAGTGTTGTTTCAGTCATTTTGACCATAGTTAGAATGGAATATATTGTAAAGTTACATGGTAACAGCAACCATCTATTTATCCAGATATCAGACTTTTGGAAATGTCAAATATGAGGAACATAGCCAAAACCTGGAATAAACAAAAAGCACTCTGAGTAACAGTAACCAAAAAGCACTCTGAGTAACAATAACCAGAAAGGCTATATATTTCATTCCAGAGAAGAGGTATTAGAACTACCTTTAACCATTTATTTAGACAACTAGGCATTGGACATTTACCAAATACGTTAATACTTATTACCTGGATCTGGGAAGAGGGAATATGGAGATAAACATGATAGGATTCCTTCAGTCAATAAACTTACTCTAAGGGAGACAGAGTTGTAAACAAGTAGTTGCATTGGAATATGATAAGATGTATATTCAGTTTAGAGGAATGAATCACTACCAAGAGTGGCCAGAGAAGGCTTAATGGAGGAAGGATGCTTAAAGTGAATTTCAGCGGATGATTAGGAGCTTTCATAGTGAAGAAAGAGATAATGTAAATGGACAGGAACAGGGAATAATAGTCCAAAGGAAGCAGTCAGTTAAGCCAAAAAGTATAAAACATTATGTTCTCAGAATGTCAAATAAATCTTAATAAATGGGATGGGTCTTAGATTTAGACTTTGGGGAGAGGTGATACTGAAATGTAGATATCTGGATGTACAGAGGTAAGATGATGTCCAGATGACATCGTATTTCTAAGTAGAATAGGATAAAGCTTGAAAGCTCCAGAAGTCAAACCGGATTTTGTCATTCCATATCTTAGACTTGATGTCTAAGTTCCTTCCCCTCTTTGCATTCCCCTGGTCTTGGTATATAAATTTTTTTGAAACATTGGAGACTTTTCTTGGCTATGCTCTGGAGTATTAAGGAAAGAGATGGGCAGGTGACTATGCTTGGTCTAGGATGTAAAGTGGTTAAGGCTGGCACAGTAGTGGCAGTAATTATTTAGAGAGCTTCAGGATGAATCTTCGGGAGCCAAAGACAGGCATCAGAAGCCCTGATGCCTTTCCAGTTGTGATTCTCCCACCATTGCCAACATTAGAAAAACTGGGGTTTTGTTTAATCAAACTTTCCTTACAGTTGCAACTTTCCTTACAGTTCCCTTCATTTCTTCCTACCCTGTGCATAGCCTCATTATTACTAGAGCCATAGCATGTTTTCTGGTGAAATAGACTGATATTCTGATCCCCAAAGAGAATTCTAAGTTCCCATTTCCAACTCACTGAAGTCATTTACTTAAAAGAACTTTACCCCACTCAGGGAAGAATATAAACATAGTTGAAGGAACTTCATTTTCAAACACTAAATATTGTTCTTTTTCCACCATTTACTTTGAAGAACGTATTGCTGAGATCGGCAGGAAACTTGAGTAGTTAGTTAGGGGATATTATAATACATTGAAGTTATTTGCTCTTCAAAAAAATTATCCAGAAAACAATGCTAATGCTCCATTGTTAACTATATTATTTTTGAAAGGTCAGATTGTAAATGCCGCAAATTTTATTATTTCCACGACTGCCCATACTTCCCAAGCATACTGAAAGAATGATTTTAAGAATACTTAGAGGACTTTATTAATTGCATTGTATTCTAAATCTCTAAATTTTGTGATTAATACTTAAATCTTTTTTAAAAATTATTATTTTAGTCATTTATTTATTTAAGAAAAGGTCATCTTGCTAGTCTGGAGCAAAAAAAAAAAAAATGAACGAAGGGATGGTGGAATTTTTATAGAGGAATCTACCCAGAAAAATGGTTATTACATAGTTCTTCATGGCTAAAGATTTTGAAGAAAACAATTTTTTTTCTGAGACCTGGGGTATGTTAATTGTAGAATCGTGGCTTGAGGTTGTGGTTTCTGAGATCCTGTACTCTTTACTCCCTCCCTCCCAAGCAGCCTGGACCCCAAGGGCCGCAGCATTCCTTTAGTAAAAAGTAAGTTTTAAAGGTTTGCAGTTGCACGCTGCAAATGATTTTCATATGAGGTTGTGAAGACTTAAAATAGTAAACCTTTAAGTTTAAACAAACAAAAAAATGCATGCTACAATTGGAGAATTAAAAATTTTGAATTCAAGTGATCTTTGCTTGAATGAGAGAAATCATTCATAGCAAATAGGGTCCATTTTGTGGGGTTTAATTATGAAAAATGCTTATGTGTTTTATCCTGTAATTACCTTGCACTTAACTGTGTACTACAAAATTGGGAATTGTAGACAGAACATTAGAATCCATGCAAAATTCATATTTTTACATCTGTAAATATACTTTTCTGAATTCTTTTCTTTTCTTTTTTTTTTTAAACATGCAGGACAAAAACTGCTGGGGAAGCACCAATGATGTCTGGAAATTATTTGTATTGTTATTGGGGTTTCTAAATATGAGAGCAGGACTGTAACTAGAATGTTCTTTAATTCAATTATATTTTTGTCTTTGGCGAGGTTTTTTGTTTTTTGTTTTTTGTTTTTCTGTTGGGGCTCTATCATTGTGAAAGTTACAGAGCACATTGTGCACTGAAAACTTTCTGGGCAGTTTCTAATTTAATATTTGGTATATTTCTCTGATATTTCCTCATATTAACTTGTTACATTTTTCTGACACTCTTCATTCATTCATTTTAACATACATTTACAGAGCATCTACTATGCGCCAGACACTATTCTAGGCACTGGGGAAAAATGAGTGAGCCAGATGGATATAAAACACTGTTATAGAATTTACATCCTAGTCAAGCAGAAAAACAATAAACAAGGAAAATAAACTATTATGTTAATGGTAGGTCTTCAGGAGAAGAAAAAATATAGCAGAGAAGGGATATGAAGTAGGGGTAGGGATAGAGAGAACAATTGATGGTTAAGACCTGAGAGGTGACTCTTGAATTAAGGCTTGAAGGAAGCGAGGGAGTAAACCTTGGTATCCTCGAGGGATCGAAAGGCATAGCAAGTGCAAAGTCCCTGAGGTCACCAAATAATGAGGAGAGAAAGGAAAGAGAAAGATGAGGAGGCCAGAGAGGTAAAGAAGAGAGAAGCTCTGTAGGGCTTGGTAGACTGTTGCGTTTGCTTTGGCTTTTACATTGAGTGTACCAGGAAGCCACTGAAGTGATTGAGCAGAAAATCAAGCTATGATCTGATATAAGTTTTCGTTGTAACTTTCCGGCTGATGTATTGAGGAAAAGAATAAGAATAGATAAGAATGTAAGCAGGGAGACTATTGAGGAGGCTAATTTACTAGTTGGGAGAAGAGGTGATGGTGGTATATAAATATAATGGACTGAGTGTTGGTACTGGGACAATGAGAAGTGGTCAAATTCTGGGACTATTCAGAGAAAGAGTTGAATAAGATATGCTGACAGTCTGGTTTTGTAGGTGTAGGGTTGTAAAAAGCTGATGTAATAGAAACTAGACCAGCATTAAAACTGCTGATGATAGAGAAATGAGCATGGCTCTAGAAAAAAGAAAAGGGAAAACAGGATATATATTCAAAGAATGGAGCTCAAATAGAGAATTCTGGAGCAGAATTCTTCAACCAATCTTATTAACTGATGCTAAGTTTCTTTTGGTAAATAGTCTTTAAGTACCTTTGTGTGTCTCTGAGGGGTTGGTGGGATTGGGAGTTAGAATTTCTTTTCTGACATTTGGTGGTGTGCTCAGATGATGGTGATGACAAAAGAATTATTGAAACTTGCACACTTTGCGACCAATTTGAGGATGCTTAGGTCAAGAATAAAAAATAAAATGAGGGAAAAGAAATAAGGATTTGTTAATTTGAGGTCAACATTTCAATTTACACACATGGTGTGGTAAGAAAATATATAGCATAGGTAATGGACAAAAAGGAAAAACTGTTAGCTCAAAAAAAGAGAAAATAATTTATTTAAAAAATTTGCTACTAGAGCTAATTTTAAAAAGTAACTAACTGGACTCATCATCATAAATTCTTGACTTATTTTTTTTAAAAGAAGAATGGCTGATTCTGCATTTAAAAGAATGTAAATAGCTGTCCTCAGTGATCACCTTCATATTCCCAGAAACATAAGGGACCACAGAACATGTACCCCAGTGCCCAGATTTGTTTTATAATACTATTCTTCTTAAAAGCATTAATGGTCTTCTTGGGAACAAGTTAATTCCGTGTTTTGTGTCAGAGAAGATAAAGGTGGTCAGAAACATTCTACTGTCAGAAGTAATAATTCTTTCAGAGGTATCTAGGAAAGTACCAAAAAAGAAACACATTTAAAAAACCATGAAGGGAAGAACAGTCTTCAAATTTAACCATTTGAGCATTAAAGAAAACAAAAATGATATTAATTAGGAACAGGTTAAATCTGTTGCAAAAAGCCATGAATTCATGATGAGACTAAAATGAGAAAGGTAACACAAAGTCTGCTAAAGCATTAATGTAATGCACACTTGAATTTTTAAAAATATTGTTTATAATAAATGCTGTATTTTGCTCAACACAAATTATGTGAACCTTACAGGAGAGTTTTGATGAACAGATTGTCAATTACAAATAGCCTTCTTTATCTACAGAAATAAAAATTTAGGAAGACAATTTTATAAAAGGGGAAGTTGAATGAATCAATCTAGTATAGTGTATGGGGAAATTAATCAAGATTGATTAACAGAAATACATGTATAAAGTCAGTGAATCCGGGCCAACATGTATAGATCACCAAGATTTTGTAAAGAAACTTAAAAAATAAAGAGAGGGAGACTGCAGAACATTAATGTTTTGCTGCAAAAATGAAGGGCCTTTAAACACTAAATGGCCGTGAATACGAGGTTTCAGTAAAGGTGCAACTACATATCTCATTCCTGTTTGCCCTGGCAAGATGGCCCTCACCTTATGATTATAAATTATAATAAGAGAAAGCACAGTAAGTTGTGCCAGAAGTAAAACCAAACTTATTCTAGCTGCTCCACCTTTAGAAGGAGTTGAAAGGAAGAGTCTGTGTAGTATAGAGGAGGAGAAATTCCTTCCTCTACTCCTTTTGAGTTCTTATGGCTGGACAAATAATAAAATTGGCACAAGACCAGATTAACAGGAGAATAACCATTTTAATGCGTGTACACAGAAGGCTGTAAATTATACTCAGAGAAATGATCAAAGTAGGCAGCTTTTTATACCTTTGAGACAAATAATAAATATGTGAAGAATTGACAGGATAAAGAAACTTAAATTTGGGTGCTTATTAGTGAGAAATCTAAGCAAAGTTTGGGCTTGGGTAGTAAATTAGTAAAAACAAGACAAAACAAAGATTCATTTATATGCATTTCTCAGCCCTGAATTCCCTAACTCTGGTGATAATGTCTCTCTTGTTAGACTCCAGGTGTAGGGAGAGCACTTTTCACATAGGAGATTTATCTCCTGCTTTCAGGGAGACAGAAAGAGAGATCAGAGTCGTTCTTGCACTAGTAGTTTCTTAAATAACTTTAATTCAAAATGATCAATATGCTGTTTTCGGGATAATTTGGGGTGGCCTGCCCTGGGCCCCAACAGCAGCAAAGCATAAGGTTACAAAAGAAATTGAATCTGTATGTGCAGAAGCTTTGGATACTACAGACAATGTGTTTTTTCTCCCCAGTATGCTCACAACCAAGGTAAATAATAATATCAAGTGATATTATTATTGTACCTCATGTTATTCTGTTTGCTCTACCTACCATATAACTGCCCTGTAAGGACTGCTCTGTTCTAAAGTGACTTGGAATTGCAGCAATAGTAACAGCCCACAACTTAGATTGCATTCTCTATTATTAGTATTGATGAGGAGGGTTAAGACCACTGGTGGGCTAATAGGACTTACACCAGAAAGTTACAGATTAAACCACAGTAGGACACCAGATGCTGCAGAAATGCACCCTTGTTGAAAAGCTACAACAGCTTTTGTTCATCTCCAGTGGCAAATGCTAAACAGTATGAGATGTACTGAACTTTGATGAGAAAAACAGTAATAAAATTATTACTTCAGGTTAAAAGTTGAAGTATTTAAAATATATAGCACATTAGCTCTTCAACAAATATATGATGTTCATTGTAGACCGAGAAGTCCATTTAAAAGAAGTTTTATACTTACATATTTTAACTCAAAAAACAGAGACTCAAAGTTGCTTATACTAAAATGCCAGAAAAGCCTATAACATTACTTAAATGAATCATGGAAACTATACTTGTCTGTTGCCTAGAATGAGGTCTAACCTCTTAAGTAATTTCTCTGTGGTTCACTTTCTAGTAGAGCAGAGAACTACATTATATGTGTTTTGGTAATGCCACAATTTTTTTCCTATCAGAATGCTCATAGAAGTTTTGAAGTTTTTAGAAGTAAATGTTTCCTAAGCTTGTTGATTAGTATATAGGGTGTTTGTTTTATTTTTCTTTAAATTGTACAGTCTATTATGTATGTATGCTATATTTTATCATTTAAAAATTTTAAAGTAAACTTGGAAGATATTTGTAAGTTTCAAATAAGAATTATTGATTGAATTGTTTATTTTTGAAAGAGCTCTTTTAAAAATATCAGTGCAAAAATATAAACCCAGAGAGAAAACTAAAACGTTTATGTTTAGGCTAGTAATGTAAGTTCTGGGTATTTATCTTAAGGAAAAATTCATATAGTCATATAAAGATTTAAGTACATGGGAGGTGGTCAGTGAGTTGTTATGGAAAGTGGGATATAATTATTGGACACTGAGCATATGCTCAGGACCATGCACAATGTACAATTATGTGGTACTTGGTCTCTGCCTGAAGTAGATTTTAATAATTCACTGGAGAATCACACATCAGTCACTTTTCAAAGACTTATTTTCCAGAAAAAAGAACCCATGCAAAAAACATCCAAAATCAGAATGGCTGTTGCTCTAGCCAAGATCAACCGGGGGACATTAATTCAAGGATTAAACAGCATATCCAAATCCTCCAAATCAGTGGCCAGACTTCTACAACCTCAGCTTGTTTGTAGACTTTTAGAATTAAGGGACATATCTCATCGTCTGCTGAGAGAAGTTAATGCGCCAAAGCAACCCCTGTATAACATGCAGGTGAGTGAATATTGCATTAGCTCATGAACTCCTTTTATAAAAACTGTTTTGAAATTGCAAAATTAAAAAAATGAAAAATGTAGCACATTTGGTTGTCCTAAATGCAAAACAAGAATAATTAGATAAGAGAAATGAATGGTTGGGCCTTTTTTCAATATAGTATATTATTCTCTGGTTTAAAAAAGTCTGGAAGAGAAAATAATGTGGACTTTTCTCTACCTTGTTATTTGATTGAAGTATATGAAACTGTAAATTTCAAATGTTTCAACCTGAATATAAGCATACAAATTACCATTTATGTCAAACCCAAAATCCTACAAGTCTTAAAAATGATTGTGTTTTGTTCCCTTTTCCCCATAACCTATGTTTTCCAAGTTTATCTTTGGTTCACATAACATTGAATATATTTAACTAGAAACTCATTTCCATAGATCCACTAACGTCCAGGTTCTACATTGTTTCATTGAGACTCTGTTAAAGGACAACAATTCTTAAAACTTTTTCGGAACCAATTTTTTTCCCCTAAACTCTATGTCACAGAACTCTGGGTTTTTCAATCTGGACAATATTCAAAGCATTCTAAATGTTTATTCCAAAAATTCAGAATCTTGCAGGTCTGGCATCTAAACCTCAAAGTGAATCAGTTTTAACTCTTTTGTTGAAACGAGAGAAAACCTGGTTGAAACTGAGTTAAGCCAAAAAGGAGGTGTATTGGTTCATGTAGTTGAAGAATACAGAATTGCTAAGGTTTCGGGCATAGGTGGACATAGGTACGCAAATGATGCCTTCAGGATCTTGTTTCTCTCTTTCTCTCCTTCTCCTGGCTCAGCTTTCTTTGTGTTGACTCCATTCTTAGACTGACTTTTCTCTCATGGTCACAAGATGATTTGCATCTGTTCCAGAGCTTCATCCTTCCAGGTTCAATTACAGCAGAAAAGAGAGTCCTTGACCCAGCATTCCCAGCCAAGTCCTGAGGTTCACTCTCAGAGAATGGCTTACCTCTAAACCAGAGAAATGGGAAATGAGATGTATCGATTGGCCTAGGACTAGTAACCTAGTAACCTAGTAACCTAGTCCTAGTCTGGAGTGGAGGTTGGAGCCCCATCCAGACCACATGACCTGAGAATGGAGAAAGGATGAATCCTCAAGCCAAAATCTGAGTTGTTTCAAGAAGATGAGACAATGAATGATGGGTGGCTAACATCAACAACATATTAATTACATAGGAATCTCTCTATATACAAAGATTTTGAGATTTTCAGAAATCATCAGATAGCTCAACTTTGAACTTCATGAGACAGCATTTATAAAAGGCTCTTGTAATATTTGATGTTAGAGAAAGTAAAAATGTTCGTTTGTTAAACACTAAATGCTCTAAGCACTGTAAGTCTTATTCCTGTACCTTTAGATCATCAAGAAGAAACAGAGCTGAACCATATTATCTTAAATTTCCACTGAAATATTTTTCTGAATCTAATGTTTTGCTTTGATGTTTCTTTCTTTGCATTGTTAGACCCAAAATTTTTACAGAGGCTACAGAGGCTTGATGTAAGAAGTGTCCTTGGAAGACTATTTCTGTATTTATTATGAAATCATGTTTTAAAAGCATTTCCATTATATTATTCAGAGCCTTTCATTTTGCTCCTCTTTGCTAAGTCAGAACTGTGAAGGATCTGAGGTTTTATGCTATTCACAATCTAACAAGTTAGCCTGCCAGTTATACAAATATATGTGCATACACATGCACATACAGACACACAAGATACAAGACCCTTGGGGCAAAGACACAGATGGTTTATTATTCACAGTAAAAGCAGCAACCAGAGCAATATCTTGTGTCAGTTCCCTATACCTCAGTTTCCATAAGGCAATATGATGAGAGCTAGATATTACCTGCGCATGTATGTGGTAAGTTGCATCACAGGAGAGGAAGCCTGAAGCTAGGTTAAGCTTTTGATAGGGATGCTGGCATGTCCACAAGCCTCTGAGAGAAAAGGAGAGAAAGAGAAGAGAGGGAGAGAAGGGGCGAGGGAGAGAGAAGCAAATGTCTCTCTAGAGAGGAAGGAAAGGGCTTTATCTTTTGTGCCTTGTGACATGTCTTAGGAGGTACATTTCTAGATCTCTCTAGAGAAAAATACTTTGTCTAGCTTCCAAAGCTGTTTGCTATTCAACAATATCCTTTGCTCAGAAGAACCAATCTGTATAGGAATGAGAGACATCCATGGAGAATTATCTCCTGATCCTCAGGAAAATTCAGTGATAGAAGAATAATCTATATTTCCAGTTGAACTGGTATTTTCTTTTATCTAATAATGAGAACACAAGCCACCATGCGTTTGCCTTTTTGCCTTGACTGATAGTGAGTTTTAGGGGTAAATTTAGAGCTTAGCTGTGACAACTTATTCCAGGAACCCGAGATGAGAGAAACAGGTTGAGGGATTAAATAACTTGTCTAAATAAGGTCCATATGCTGACTGCGACGGTCGCTTCTGACATCAGTTCAAGATCAACACCCGTGCAATCTCTTCTCCTTTGCTCTTGTTCTACTTGTCTTAGGACATAGCTTTAATTTTTAAAATCCTTATCAATAAAATTAAAAAAAAAACATATAAAAGGTAGTTTATCAGAAGTCCCACCAAAATTTACATCGGTAGTAATATTTTGCCACATTGCCTTCAGATATCTCCTTTATAAAAAAAATATGTTAACCATGCCCGATCCTGTCCTCTTTTTTCTCCACCAAAGGTAATTGCTATCCTGAAGTTGATGTGAGCATTTCCATGCAAATGTTTATATTTTTACTACATTTGTATACATCTATTATTCTATGTATATTTAAAATTTATATAAAAAATATAATGTACTTAACCTTCTAAAACTTCTTTTTTTCACTCATTATTTTTGACATATGTAGCTATGATTTATTATTTTAACTTCTTTGTGGTATTCTAAGAAATAATCCACGGTTTGTCTGTTACAAGACAGATAGGCAATTTAGTGTCCAATTTTTTTTTTGGATTACAATCAGTGCTTTAGTGAACACTTGTAAATGACTTCTTATCCATATATATGAGACGTTCTATAGGTTTATATCTCGAAGAGGGATTGCTGGGTCATGAGGGATGCACATCTTTAATTTTATTATCTGTTGTCAAAATACTTTTCAGAAAAGGTATACTTGGGAATCATTGTGATTCTTGAATCTGAGAATAGTTTCTTCAATTCTGGAAAATTCTTAGCCATTATTTCTCCAAATATTACCTCTTTCTAATTTTCTCTAATCTCTTCTGGAATGCCTATTAAACGTACTTAGGACCTTCTCATTTTATTCTTTTGTCTTTTTACTTCCTCATATTTTCATTTCTTTATCTCTTTTTGATGCCTTTTGAATATTTCCTCTGCTATCTTCCAGTTAACCAGTTCTCTCCAGCTGTATCTAATATGCTCTTTTCAATGTGTTTTAAATTTCAAACATTATCTTTATTGTTTCTAGAAGTTCTATTTGGTGTTCTATTTTTTTCTACTCAAAGTGTCTTTTACAGGTTTATTATATCTTTTAAAACTGTCTTTAATTATTTTAAATATACTTATTTAGGGTATTTTTTAAAGATTATTCTTTGTAATATTTGAGGGATGCAAATATTTCTGACTATCGTGATCTATATTGTGTCTTACTTATAGTAGATAATTTCCTTTGGTATTTTTTAACTGAAACTTTTTCTTCAACAAGCATTTTTTTCTAAAAAAATAGAAATCTCTTCTAGCCTTGATGGCAGAACTTTCCTTCTAAAGGATTTTGCTAGTGCTCCAGGAGTATCAGCCCCTGGTAGAGACCAGCTTTCTTCCTAGACTGTTGGGTGCCGTTGTCCTAGTCTCACTTTCACTGAGACTAACTATGCAAAGGCCTAATCCTCACCTCATGTGCATCTAAGTCTCATCTCCAGTCTCTTTATTAAAACTCAAGCCCCTAGTCATTATTTCAGGGTCTACTTACACACTTACTGCTTCAACTTTTAGTTCCCTCTTTGTTCCTGGTGCAGAGATCCTTCCTTCCTTCCTTCCTTCCTTCCTTCCTTCCTTCCTTCCTTCCTTCCTTCCTTCCTTCCTTCCTTCCTTCCTTCCTCTCT
>NW_006436298.1:24844611-24859884 GCF_000325575.1 Pteropus alecto | reverse complement strand
CCTTCCTTCCTTCCTTCCTTCCTTCCTCTCTTTCTACCTTTCAACTTCGTTTTATATTAAAATTTTGAACTATGATTTTATATAGCATTTGTAGATTTTCCTGTGTGAGAAGTTCCCCATTAGCTCAGTCTGCCATGTTGCAGGAACTAGATATCCTTCAGCTTTACTTCTTAATATCTTTTACAAATTTTAATATAAGATGGTAGAGTTTTTTGGAGGGAAGTAAAGTAATTCTACTTTTTCATTCATTCAACAAATATTTATTGAAAACCCGGCCTGTAAAATCACTAGTTTAGGTACTAGGTATTTATAGATGTCTCACCCTTGCCTTATGAACTGTGGGAATGATAGTAAGTACGCAATGCTGGTGAAGTGTAGCAAGTGCACGATTGAGTGTGCAAAATATACTATGGAAGTATCAACAAGGAGCACGTGATTGCAAAGAGTAGTCAGTGTAGGCTTTCTCGAAGATGATACTTGATCTGAGACTTGAAGGAGGAGAAATTAGCCAGGTAAATAAGTAGGAGAATCATTCTAGGAAGAGAACAGTACATATTAAGATGCTGAGATGAGAGAAGAAAGCATGACTTACTTAGAAAATGTAAGTAGTTCTACATGGCTGGAGTGAGACAAGTGGAAACAGTGCCAGGTCAGAGATTCCAGGGTCCTCGAGGGTGGGAGTGAGGAAGAAGCTTTACTTGGGTCATATGTATTAGCTAGGGCAGAGAATCAGAATTGCCTCACAGAGGAAACTTAAGTTGTAGCAAGAAAGAAAACAAGATATCTCAAACCCGAAAGTCTGAATCTGATGGCTGAAATATAAGTATAAATAGTGAAGACGATGGCCTGGATAGTCAAAGAAGCAACAGAATGATGTCTGAGGGGTGGTGGAGGTCAATGGATTGTGAATAGAGGATATCACAGTACTAGAGTATGCTGAGAAGTAAGTGGCAAAGCACAGAGGACCTATACCAGCTTTGGTACACTGCTGTCCCTTCCTAAAGTGACAGAGTTCAACAAACCCAGTGTGGATTCCAACATGAATTCAAGAATTGTGAGGCTGTGTGTGTCAAGGTGGAATTTTGTGGTGTACAGAAGTAAAAGGAGTGAAATCTGGAATTGCTATACAAGGGGGTATACTTTGTAGATGCATGAAGGACATCACTTTATATAGGAGAGAAAGCTGCCTTGTTAATGTATTTGTAGGTATGTGTCAAAGATCCTCTTCATGTGTTCTGTCTCATCACTGATGAGAGGATGATCTACCTACAGCATTGTAAATGGTTTTACCAAAATTCTGTTGGATATTATGTAGCTGGGCTCTCCAGTCAGGCAGATTATCTCCCTCAAGAACACAGAATAGAGGAGTGTTTTCATTAGGACACTTACTATAACTAGGATAGAGTTTTAGCCCTTTAATGTGATCTGAGATGAAGCATATAGAAATGGTCTCCTCGAGGTAATTAGAGAATGGACACTATCACAGAAGCTCCATTGACAATCTACCCAGGCCTTTTCGGTTGGATGATCAGTTCCAGAGCATTTCCTGAATATCTTAGCATATTCAAAGATATACCAAATATGAACTATTCAAAGATCCAACTGATACAGGTGACCCGGAGGGATTCTGATGGCTTGTTGTGACACAAGCACAGAGAGCTGGGGCTACGAATTTCCAGCTGGCCACCTTGTTAAAAAGACTTTATATCTGGCTCTATCGGTGCTCAGTCAGGTTGCTTCTCAAACCTTTCCAGGTTCTGTGTGGCTGAGGTTGTAGTGATATATCTGCTAGTTCTATAAAGGGCCTCAGGAATGGAAAACTGAATAGAGAATATCCTGGTAATTTTTAACATTCCTAGCACCAGTACTCAAAGAAAGGTGCATCTGCTTTGGTTTGTAAACTGCCTGGCTGAGTGATGTTTGCAGCTGCTCTAAGCTGCAGTGACCTAGATAATCAACTTGAGTGCTGACTTCAGCCAAGACACGTCAGCTCCCAGACATAGTTGTTGACTTTGGCAGGCCAGACCAAGGCCACAGGACCAGGAGCTCTTCCTGTGATAGAATCTTCCTTATAGTGGCATCAGAGATGACTGTTTCTACTTTGTACAGGCACTGTAGAGTGGTGTAGGCAAAATATAGGCAAAAGTGTAGAAAACCCTCAGCCTTTAAAATGCCTGTGTCATAGGTAAATCCCGGTGACTTGTGTTCCCTTTTTCAGAATAAAGGTCAGATGCTTTTCTAAGTAAAGTTTCTTCCTCATCCCTAAACCTCCAAGGTAAACTCCAGTTTGAGGTTTAAACTATAAACCTCACAAATATCAGGAACTTTTGTAGGTCCATGGACGGGCATGCCGTGAGGCTGTCTTGGGTGGTGTTATTCAAGACCCTGGGAAAATGGACGATTCCTAGAAAGCAGTACCACTGGCATCTTGAAGACAGAATTCTCCATTTTGGCCAAGAGGGTGTGGCATTTGAGCTTTTATAGGACCACCTGATTAAGAGCTTATTCAAGAACAGTGCCCCACCGGATGTTAATATTGGGATAAACAAAGTCAAATAGGTTTCTTTACTGTGGACTGTGAGGAGTCTTTCCTGTCTTCATGAGTATTGTGGGTTGCTAAGCAAAGACATGGTCATACAGCTTTCCCAAACTTACAGGAAGCACTTTTTTCTGGACCTATCTATTAACAGCAGTCAGCTCTTCTTACAGTACTTACTTGTGAATCACTGTGTGAGTTTTTCCTATTATTCCCTTGATATCCCTCATCAAGGTGTTTTTGGACAACGTAAACTAAGTCGAGCCTGGGAGTTTTCTAACCTTTAAGTCATCTATGAGTAGATCTTTATTTTCTAATCTGCTTATAGTTTGCTTTTTGTGATTTTCCTCATTATTAGTGAAAATAAAGCGAACATAGTTCTTTTATGAGATGAGGCAGTCAAAATTATGTGGGAGAAATTTAGTTAGAGATTGAAATGTTTTTACTGTTGAAATATCTATATAGCTTACGTGTTAATATCACCAATTTTTTTTAAAAAAAGAACTATATGGGCATAATATTGATACCAAGATACTTTTAACTTAAATATGCAAATGACATACAATTAATATAACAACAAAGATAAAAGTTTTGAACTAAGCCAAGGCAATCTAAGTAAAGCCTCCCATTTACCAAATTTCTCCTGTTTATTTATTTCAGTTTTTACTATATACTGTCCCTGCTCATAGTAAGCCAGAAATGAAACAGGGTATAATATGAAAAAACATGTATTGCAAGTGAGTCATAAAATTGAAAAATGGCCACTTGCCAGTAGCCACATGAATTTTGGAGTAAATAAATGTATTTTCTACAGGGATGATTTGTCACAGGAATAGCAAGTATTCATTAAAAGCATTAAAATAGCAAAAAAGTGGCCCTTAGACAACATACAGATTCGTCATTCAGAAGCATAACGTGTTAAATACATAATTTATTTTGAAACTACTCAATTTAAATTACTTTTAGGTGAAAGGCAAATCTGAAAAAGAAAGATGCAGTGAAACAGAAATAGAATAATTTCTTATGCATGCAGACCCTGCTTTTTTTTTTTGTATATGGTTTACCAGCTATTGAATATGGACCTCCTATTTAACATTCAAAAATTCACAAACTTGTAATTATTTACTCTACTAGGAGGCATTTTGTTGAAGTGTACCTGCTTTCCTTCCTAATGTCTGAATCTTCTCTCTACTCATATAACAGATGTCTCCTTGTAGCCTAATAGTAGAATTTGAAGGCACGCTATCTATCATTTTGATTCTTCTAGCAAGAGGGAAACAGCAACAGCTGCTTCATTTCCTGGAAACTCTTTCCAGAAGTCAGGAATTGCTGGGAAATTGTCAAGACTGATTTATGGAGGGGGCTAAAACTGCCCCTACCTATTCCTATGTCTAGGAGTTGGTGTGGCCTCAAAGATTGGGAATAAGAAGGGAATCCCCACCCCCACTGCCATCCCTTAGCCACTAGGATAGATAGAATTCTTGGGTTCAGCATTCCATAAATCTCTTGAGAGAAGAAGGGAAATTGTGATGGGTAATTTTGTTCATCAGTCAGTTGGAACAGCAGGGAGCAAAAACAGTTTACTACAATGACAAGCACTTAGAACAGGACTTGGTACACAGTGCCTTATAAATGTTGTTCAATAAAATGTTATCACATGTTCTTTAGAGGTACCTTTTCAAAGGCTGCAGTAAACCATTGAGTGGATATAGCATAATTTACCTAATCACTCTATCATCAATTGCTTTGGTTTGTCAATGTTATAAGTAACTTTTTAATGAATACATACATACTGTTCTTTCTAGTTTGTGTGCATTTTTGCTGTGCGATTACATGATTTTATTCGCTACAGCCTGTACCTTTTGAGAGTTATTGAAGGCATTCATTGATGGCTTGGCTCTTCAGAGGAGCATGGCTAACTGCCACTGCACTGCTGAATGGGAAGGGGATGTTTTTCCTAATGTCCTCATTTCATATCCTGCTCAAGGCGACATAGGTGGCCTATAAGAGCATTGTTCCCTTAAACTGAATATGTTATACTATTATATTTTAGGCAGGGACACTTTCTATTACCAGAAGCTAGAAGCATCTGAGAGACAGATTCATTATTGGTGTAAACCTTCTCTGCGTTTCCAAAGTGCATGCTGGATATGAGCACAGAGCACTTCCTGAAGCTCGATGATCATCTAAGGTTAATGCTGGCCTTCAGCAGTCTCATGATTAACATTTCCAAGCTGGTCATTCATCTCCAGAAAATGTTCAATATTTTGCTTAATTGAAGAAATGAGTAATTTTGTAAAGGATGATTACATGAATTTGAACAAAGAAGACTGTTCTTCTAACATGCACAGCAGCACCCCCTAGTGAGCACTTGGTAAATGTAAAAAAGTTAAGGTAATTTAGATTTTGGAAATGCAAGGTTTTTCATAGATTTGTCATAGGTTTTGATTAGCAAAAAAGAATATCTTTCTGTAAAAGGAGAAAAATTAATTAATATATTTTCAGGATGTAAAAAAACCCAGAGAGATCTAAAGTAGATGATTTTCTTTAGAAAGAAATATTTAAATTCTCATTTAAATTCTTACAATAACATTGTAAAATTTAACATTGTGACATTGAAAACTTTTGTTTTGATAAGAAAACTCTCTTCTGTTTTTTCAGGCCAGAAAGGGTTCTTTGTTTGAAATTATTTCCTTTCCAGCAAAGACTGCTTTAACTAGCATAATATGTGCTTCATATGCAGCACTCATTTATTTGGTAAGTTAAGAAAATTATTGGAATCTAGAAATAAATATACCTATTTTTATGTAATGTTAGAGATATACTGTACAGTCTATTCATAAACCAAGGTACTATTCTCTTGTTGTACAAAATAATTTTACATTAAAAATTTACTTCAATCCACTAAAAGCTAATTTGCTTAAATAACTAAAATTATTTTATTTTTATAAAGTTTGTTACTACTTAGTCAAAACATTTTGTTTTTGCTTTCATTTAGTTGGTGTTTGTTTCAGCCATCATGCTGTGGTTGGCTAAAATTCAGTATTCCATTATTTAGGTGTGTGATTTTGGGGAACACAAATATATGTTTTAAAAAGTGTGTTTTGAATTACAAATGCTGTAATTCAAAAAAAGGCCCATTAAAAAGCATGACAAAAATATAAAAGGTTTTATAAATTATAAAGGGTTATTTTCTTTTACTCCATTGCCATTTATACTTACCATTTATACTTAAAATTTGAAAAAAAAAAAAAAGTATTACAAAGAGAAAAGTACACAGCTTGATGAATTATCACAAAATCTATTAACCTATATACTGTACGGATCAAGAAACAAAACATTACCATCATTCTGGAAGCTTCTCTTTTGTCCTCCTCACAATCACTAACCTATTCTGTGAAGGCAACCACTATTTATCCTTCTACTATCAGAGAGTTTCGTTTGAATTTTTTATAAATGAAAACATTTACTATATATTCTTTTGTATGTCTTCTTTTGCTTCACATTATCATTGTGAGATTCATTCATTTGATGCCTGTAGCAGTAGTTTGTTGACCTTCATTGCTGTGCAGTATTCTATTGATTGACTATTTATATCACCATTTATCCATCCTACTATTGAACATCTAGATTATTTAGTTTTAGCTGCTTGTGAAGCAGATGCTATGAATATTCTTGTACATATGTTTTGGTGAAATTGGTGGACCATAGAATATGCATGTGTTATCTCTAGTAGATATTGCCTGTTTTCCAAAAGGGTTTTATTAGTTGATACCAGAAGATAGAGTCCCAGAAGCTCTACTTCTTCAATGACACTTGGTATTATCAAACTTTTCCACTTTAGCCATTCTTGTGGGTATGTAGTATTACCACACTGTGGTTTTAACTTACATTTTCTTGACTATTAATGAGATTGAGTACCTTTTAATAAATTAATTGGACATTTAGGTATCTTTTTTGTGAATTTCTGTTATCTCTTCTAATTTTTTCTTGAGTCGTCCATCTTTTCATTATTGATTTGTATTTTAAAAGTGTATTCTAGGAACAAGCCCTCTTTTGGTTACATATGGGAAAATTTCTTTTATTCTGTGACTTACCTTTTCACTCCTTTAGCCGTGTCTTTTAAAATAGAAGTTCTTAATTTTAATGTAGTCCAGTTTTTTAATGTTTTTATTTATGTTAAATGCTTTATATGTCTTAATTAGGGAATTTTGATGTACACCCGAGGTGATGAAACTATTCCCTCTGATATATTTTAGGAGCTTTATTATTTTACCTTTTGCTTTTAGATTTATAATCCATCTGGAATTGGTATAAGATAAGGGTCAAATTTTTCCTCCATTAGTATCCACTTGAACTAACTCAATATATTAGGGAAAAAACCTTTTTTCAATCTCCCCAGAACATTTCTTTTGTCATAAATCAAGTGTCCTTACAAATGTAGATCTGTTTATAGACTGTCTATTCTATACAGTTGGTTTAGTTGTCTATTCTTGCACCAATTCAACACTTATTTACAGGAGCTTTATAATAAGTCTTAATAACTGGTAGAATAAGTCCTCTTTCCAATCTATGAATAAGGTATATCCCTCTATTTAGGTCTTCTTAAATTTCTCTTAAATTTTTTTTGGTGGGGTTAGAGGTTTTGAACATCTTTGTTAATATTTTTGGTCATATTGAAACATAAAATAATAAAGATTAAAATTTCCCTATAATCTATAGATTCAGTGCAATCCCAGTTCAAATCTGAGGGGGGTGTGTGTGTAAGTTGACTAGTTTATTCTAAAATTTATAGGGTCAAGAATGTAAATGTAAAGGGGTCAAGAATAGCCATAACATCTTGGAGAAAAAAGTAAAATAAATTACTTTTAAACACATTTATAGTTAAAAAAACTGAATTTATTAAATGAATACTTTGCAAGTGTTTAGAATTTTTGAGACGTGCTCAATATCTTACATGCGAATTTCATACAAAATTGGCATTCAGTTGAGCTAGGATACAAACACGCTGCAGAAATGGGTGGGATGAAATGGCTATGGCAAAACTAAAATAAACCAGACCAACACCAAAATTAACTCTTAATTTCAAAAAGGCTTTGAAATCATCCCACATGATTTGTCATGCTATTAACTTTCTAAGTAGGTAATAGAAACAATTTTTGGTGACTGGATAATAGGTCATATATAAGACCTAGGAGGGGTCAGGTCTGGAATTATGGTTTTGAAGGCAAATACCATACATGTTTAAAGTTAATACCCTAAGTGGAACCATGCCAAGTGAAAAGAGTGCAAAGTCAACAGAAATGTGAAGAATAGCAACATTTAAGTTGAGCTAAGAAGAAATCCATGAAGGAGACAAAGAAACAATAATCAGAAAAGTAGGAAGAGAATGAGAAACAGTGTCAAGGAAATGGAGACTCAGAGTTTTAAGTGGTTAAGTGTCAAATATAAGCTGAGAAAGTCAAGTAAAATGAAGAGTTGAAAGTGTTCTTTAGATCTAGTGGTAAAGATGTTGGAATTAACCATCTGGAGAACTACTTCAGTGGTGTGATGGGACAAGAAAGACAAATAAGCAAGCTTTGGAGTGAAGAGATGATAAAATAGAAAATGTGAATATACATTCTGGTTTGGTCAAGAGGGAGTGTGTAGCCACCAAGAGGGAAAAAAGGGTCCCTGGGATTTTTATTTATTTTAATTATTTTATTTTTTTTAGGTGAGGCAACCCTTGGTTGACCTCACAAATTGCAAGGACCTCGTCAGTTTATAATCCCTTTATTTGATTTTATATTTTATTTTATTTTATTTTTTTATACCTACAGCACCTGGTCTTCCTGGGTGGTCTCCCATCCAAGTACTAACCAGGCCCGACCCTGCTTGGCTTCCAAGATCAGATGAGATCGGGCTTGTTCAGGGTAACATGGCCGTAGATGGATTTTTAATTTTATATTTTAGGATGGAAGATACATGAGCATGTTACAGGCTGAAGGGGTAGAGCCAGTCAAGAATGAGAGGTTGAAGAGGCAGGGAATAACTGATAGGGAAGATGAGAGGGTATAGGTTAAACGCAAAGACAGATACTCACTTTGATCAAGACCTTTCATTTTCTGAGACAGAAGTGGTTAGAATAGGCCAAGATGAAATTTTATAGGTGAGGAAAGAAGATATGTGTCAAATAGGATAGGGCTTCCCAACCTTTTTCACATACATAGAAAATAATCATATTTGGGATAAATGGATGAAATTGCTCGCAGCTAGAAGTGATGGACCTCAAATTTTATAGCTCTAAGTTTGGATATACTTGGATGCAAGTAATAAAAAATTCCTAATAGTGCCTTAATAGATAAAGACATTTAAATATTCCACTTGATTAGAAGCCTGGACTTAAGCAGTTCCCGGGTTTGTATAGTGGATCTACAATGTCATCATAAACCCAAGGCTTCTCTGTCTTTCTCTTCTGCTATCCTGTTTGTTCTTTTTGGTTCTTACGGTATCACATCCATATCAGTGTCTAAAGCAGGAAGGAGGGGAATAGGTAGAGGCAAAAGACAGTCTTTCTTTTCAGGAGAAAAAACTTTTCCAAAAATCCTCTTGACTTCCTCCCCAACAGACGTATTTTATTTCTTTGGCCAGAACAGGGTCGTGTGGGCACAAGCTAACTACAGGGAAGTAAAAGAAAGCATCTGATGTTTCTCCATTTTATAGTAGGAGGGAGACAGGTCAGGAGAAAATTGAGGTGCTTCAAGCTGAGCCCTGTAGTTCTTTCTCTATTACTCTCTGAAAATGTTCTAAGTGTTTACAGCCAGTTATCACCTTGAAGCATCTCTGCTAGTTAATCTAGGTCTTATTTCATGGATTTTATTATTTTGTTGCTTGCCTTAAATACTTGACATATCACCATCTTCATCATTAGTAAACTTACAGAATAAGTTTAATGGATATAGTTCTTAGTGACACTGTTTTTGAAATTATTTTTCTCTATATGTTTTGTTTTCTGACACTTTCTTAAAGTACTGAATGGCATTTTCTGAGGGAAAGTGGATCACATGTTTGCTTAAAAATCATTGATCTACTAGCTTACTAAATTCTTAACCAACATGTTTATGCCCTTCCAGTTGTACACATAGGTTTAAGCAAAGTCCCGGGTGGGGTGGGAGAGCAATAACAAAAACCTACTTTGAGATATTATCATGTTTGGAGACAAATTCCAGCTTTCAGAAAACATTTCATTTAATTAAATCAGGAGAATAAAGGAAATGTTTCATTTAATAATTAAATCAGAATAAAAATGTAAAACATCTAATGAATTGAGACAAGATGTAAAACATTCTTTATTGAATCATAGTAGGTTTTAATTTTCTTTCTAGATTATGGAGCAATAATATATTTAGAACAAGGAATCAATCTCCTGATGTTTACCATGTGCCAGGGGTTCCTGAAAGGAAGTGCTTCTTTATTAGAATATGTAGATTAATAGCTTTATGTTAAACATTTTATTAGACTTTCTATCTGTAAGTTTAGTAGCTTAAAAAGAAAATTCATTTTTCAATTTTTTTTTTATTAGACAGTCTGTGTTAATGCTGTATTGGAGAAGGTAAAGAAAATTTTCCAAGAAGAAGAATCCATAAGGCAAAACAGAGAGGAGAGTGAAAATATCAGAAAAGCCTTTTCTGAACCTGTTCTTTCTGAGCCTATGTTTCCTGAAGGTGAAATCAAAGCAAAACCTTACAGGTCATTACCGGAGAAGCCAGACAGTATTTCCAATCGCCCCAAACTTCCTACTAAGTTGAGTAATAAGATCCAGGTTTTACATTCTGTATTTGACCAGTCAACTGAAATGAATGAATGAACAAATATGAACACAAATATCTTAATAGAGCCTAAGAGTTATCTGACATTTCATCTGACGAAACTAGTAAATTAATTTTCATACACTGACTGCTCTACTTTAAAAAAAAGGGGGGGGGTGAGGAATTACTAATAAAATGTCATTCTTAAGTATATGGTAAAGAAAATGAAATGAATCTTGATTTAGAATATATGTATAACTAACTATATATTTTGTAATGAACAAGAAAATGTACCATTTTGGTGGGTTAGATTTTATGCTGTGGTTTATAATATGGGTATATTTATAATATATTTATGTTTTTATTAAAGATTTGTTTCAAGTATCTTTTCAATTATTTTTCTAGGAGGGAAAAAAACCCAACCCTGTCAAAATGCTACATATCTTTTTCAGAGATATTTTTAAAAGAGTATTTGTTTTCTATATACAGGCTGCATAGTTTGAGTCTGCCTATTATCAATTCTTGTATAACTTATCTGTAAATTATGAAGGACTTACAATTCATAGACGCCATAAATTTCTAAAACGGTATTATTTACAAATCTGATGAGAAAATTTCTATATATGAGGACAGAACATGACAGGACATTTTTTATTTCCAGATTTAGAGTACCAAATCTAGAACCAGAAATCAAGTCCATATTACTCATTGTTGCCACTGGATCCTGAGAGAAAATACTTCTGTAATTGGCCTTGCAAACTAGGGCCATGGTTTTATCTATAGAAGGTACTTTCGTTTCTTTCATGAATTTTAAGTTCTGGCCACATGTTAAGACCTGACTGGTCACTGGAGGATTAGCATCTAATATAATAGGTTGGGATGTCCCCATCCCAAAGATAATACATTTCCTGTACCTGCTGAGTAGCTGCTGCCATAAACAGTATTTATACAAAGCTCAAGCCTGGATCTTTACTGGTAGTCTGAAAAATGTATCAAGTGTTGTATTATCTCATGCTACCCAAATTGCATCAGAAAAAGAAATGTAATAATATGTAGCAAAGGGTTCTATAAGCATAGCCTTAATGATGCATACTTTATTCACTTGTTATTTTTATAATAATCAAGGAAAAGAGTCCAGGTGGGCTCCTTAGAATGCTAGGTATTAGGTTTGGAGCCTTAATTCAATCCAGTGTCACTAAGAAGATTGCTGTTCTTTGAGACTAGGTTCCAATCTTGACAAACAACTCTTCTCACTCCAAATTCATATTCTGCTCATCCTAGGTCTTTCTGGTTCCACTAACTCTTATATTCTATGTGCTGCTGAGTTTTAGAGGACCAGCACTCAGGGTATTTAGTGCAGTGTGAACACCAGGCAACCAGAACAATGCTGGTCACAAATAATTGGCATAATAAAAACAGGGTCAACCAACTTAACATCAACTCAGCAGAAAGAATTCTGAGGAACAACACCTTATATCTCTTCTCTTTATAACACTTACATGAAACAGTTGTACATATATGCAGAGTTCCCTAAAAAAAACCAAAACCATGTATTTGAAAATTTCATATAGGCATCCAGAGTACTTTGGCTTACCAAATAGGAGATTTCACATCTCCCATGGTTGGGCAGCAACTGTGTGTGTCTTCCTACTTTAAGACTGTTTGGCTTGTTTGGAGAGACATTGAGCCAAAGTTTATTTGGTTTTGATGTCCAGCATACTGATAAGTTCCTTATTTTTAAATTCAGCATGTAAATTGATCCCATTTTTGAAGGCATTTTTTAAGTGTAAAAAGTCTGCTATATATTTGGAAAAATTGACAGTTAAGATTTAAACATTTCAATGTGTTTAAATTTTACCTAAAAAAAAGTAATAATAATAATCAAATAGGGGAGATGAGGAATGTATGGAGGTAACAATGAAACAAGAATGGGAGAATGCTGGTAATTGCTGAAGTTGGGCGATGGGAGTTTATTATACTATTCTGTTTCCTTTGTATATATTAAAACTTTTCCATGATGAAATCTGCTACAACAAATAGGTTTTTTTCCACCCAAATTTTTCTTAGTAGATGTTATTTTTTACCTTTTCTTCATTTTAGTTACTTCAAATTATTTTCATCCTTCTTAAAAGGCACATACCAGATCTATAACCTTCAGGTCCTAATCAATCCAGAAAATTGGATGAAATGTATTCTATAAATCCTGATGATAATCCTTACATCATACTCAGTTCATGTGCTTTTGAACCTCTCAGATTACATGATTTTTAACGATAAGTAATAAATGTGCCTATGCTGGAAAAAATTAATCATCTTTGGTATTTAAGCAAGGTATTATTTAAACAATATATTATTATTTTCAAAACATACACAACACTTTTCATTGCCATATAATTTTATCAGGAAGGACTCTTAATTACTTTGAAGTCTCCAGTGGCATAAAAATCAGAGTCACACTTAAAAGGTTCATTAGAAAGAGTCACGTAAATATTCCCATTGTCCACTGTCACTGTATGAATCCTTTGCTTTACTCCTTTGGAACACCACTTGGGTTTTGCTGATGGATCTTTAGGGTTTATAGACTGATATAGTCCTTCTCCTGTTGCCAAAGTAATTTTGTATTTATGCCAGGGACAAACTATACACGGCCGTCCATCAAAATCCTAGGGAAGGAAATAATTGATTTAATAGTCTGACATTTCTAATGTTCACAATAAACCTCAGACTCAGACCAGAATCTATTGCAGAAGAACCAGGTTAAATAACAGGCCAGCTTCTCTTTTTCCTCCCATTGACAAATTATTCAACATAAGGCAGAACCTACTCTTAGCAGACATCAAGTCTCTTTTGTAATTGATTATAAGCCCAGTATGTGAGAGCTCTATCAGAAGATAACTAATTCAGGAAGTAGCCATGTTACTGCAGCTGTGCTGTTTATCCATTAGATGTCAAAGTCACTTCCTTGACAGAAATGAGGCAAGGGCTTCATGTGCTTCTAAAGGAATTTTCACTAGCTGCTGGAAGAATGCACCCATGCTTTTAGTAATCTCTCTTGAACTTAATATCTGAAGCTTATGATTTATGATCCAAAGTAGTCAATTCTCAACTTTTTAACTGTCTTAAAGCAGTGCTTCTTAAAGTTTAAGAGCACAAGAATCACCTGCATCTCGCTTAAATGCAGATTTGTTTAAATTCAGTAGGCCTAGGGCGGGCACAAGATTCTGCATTTCCAAGAAGTCCCAGGTGACACTAGTATTCCTGCTTTGTGGACCACAGTTTGAGTAGCATGGTCTTCCAGCTTTCATTATGGCCTGAAACAGAGGAAGATTCTTTCCACATTATCATTACCAGTTGCTTTTCTCTACACCAGAAGGACAGGAATGCTGATATTGTATCACCACAGAACTGTTAGCAAACATTCACATTTTCATAATTCATAAATTAACATTCATAATTTAAACACGTGTCCTTTAACAGGGCAGGTGTGGAACTAGGTAAATGAAGTCAGAGAGAGAGAGAGAGTGAGAGAGGCACAGACAAACAGACAGACCAGTTTTATAAAGTAGAAAAACAAATTATAAGGCAGCTAGTTTCGGAATGCAAGGACGTAAGACAGTCCTATCATCCCCTTCCTCAGTTAAGCTCTCAGTGTGGTTTCTTTCTTTAAAAATATATATTTATATTTTTGTTACATTATAAAAGTAACATATACTCATTGGAAAAAATTCAAACTATGCAGAAGTGGAAAAAGTAAAAAGTATTTTTTTTTATTTTAAAAATGGGGTTGCATTAGACCTATTATTTTATAACTTGCATTTTTCACCCAAAAATATATCATTGATTCCCTTATACCAACACATATATCTGCCTCATTAATTTAATAGTATTCCGTAGCATGGCTATTTATAATTTATTTAACTGTTTCCTATTGTTAAAACATTTAGGTTGTCATCAATTCTTTATTAAAATAATGCTGCAATGAACCTCTCATATATATGTATATATACTTAAACATTTATGCAATTACATCTGTAGGGTAGATATCACAGAGTATAATTGCTAGGTCAGAAGATATGTATGTTTCTCACATTTATCTGTGAAATAGTTTTCTTTATGTTGTAGGGCTGTGACTTCCTAGAATATTAGCAGTTACACTCAATGCATTAAAAATAGTCCAAATTCAAATGTAGATTATTTTTGAATACAGAATGAAATATGAATATAAATAGGAAGCATCTGAGTTTGTTGAGAATAGATTTAATTTTACATACCTCTATTTCTCCCAAATGTAAAGGTCCTCCTGAATCTGAAAAGGAATTGAATATTACATCTAGTTACTAAAAAAACTGAAATTTTGATAATTTTGTGGTAGTAAACAAATATAAGATTTGCAAATGAAAAATAAAACCTTACGGTAACAGCGAATATCCATAGCATGATATTCTCCTTTGTGGTAGAAAATGACTACTTCTCTATCATGGACAACAGCTGTCATTCTTTCGGATTTTTTAATGTCATCTTCTCTGCCAACACAGACAGAAGAATATTCCTTCATTTCAGGATCTTGTTCAGAGCCATCAAGATCCATGCTAGTTGAACCAAAAAAAAAAGAAAATTGCAAAAGGTCTTCACTAGTTTGGCTACAACTTAACTCAGAGATAATAATATTGTTAAGATAAATCTGATTTCTCTGAGACTGATAGAGGCATTTTTGGTAGCAAAACATCTGGTAGCAAAAAATACTGGATTATAGTTCATAATGATTTTGAGTTAGAGGCTCTTAAAGCTTGCTAAAATTAGGGAGGGCTCCCTACTTTGAAGCTGCTCTTATACTAGTCATTCCAATTCATATGATGGATATTTCAGAACTTCAAAGACACAGAGACTAAAGTTTCACTGTCCTTTTTTTTCCAATTGAACTCAATGGTAAACAACATCTGTATCATCCTG
>NW_006436298.1:24838115-24844515 GCF_000325575.1 Pteropus alecto | reverse complement strand
GTCTGAATAGTCTTGGACCTTTTGACTAAGGTGGCTCACTTGGTTTTGCCAGGAGTAGGCAGCTAGCTCTTACAGGTCAACCAGATTACTATTCTAGCAGAAAGGGATAGATATGGATACCTTTCACTTTTTAAAATGAGAAATTGCCATTACTTTCTTCTGCCTTATTTGGGCATTCAAAGAGATGACGTTCTCTTCAATTAATTTATAGAAGTATATAAACTCATATTTCTAAACAAAGTTTTAGTAGAAAATTTGCAACTATCCTAAATATAGTTTTTCTCAGCACAGCCTATTTCTTAGAGAGCAACCTTTCATAGAGACCTTCTATATACTTTTCAGAGTCACAGTCCATTAGTTCCACTTGAGAAAGAAACATTAAGATGCATCAGTGTCAGGGGATTCAGGCCCCATGTAGAAGATTTCCCTGAGGGCCTCCCACATGGGGGAATTTTTATTTCTCTGATAGTTTCTGAATAAAACTATAAATCTTGCTTTTCAAGAATTTCTATATTTATCCTTTTCTACTTCTAATCTCAAATCTATCCTGTTATTTCTACTCTTTTCTTATCACAGTTTGTTCCAAAGTTTCTGGAAATATTCCTGCTTTTCTTCCCTATCAGGATAGAGATCGTGGCAGTCCATGCTTTTCAGAAAGTGTAAAGAACCATGTATAACCTTAGGGGTGGCAAGAGCCTCCTCCCTTAGGCAAGAGCATATTTTGACTCTTTGCATGTAATAAAATGAAAATCACAAGACAGAAACTGAGACCAAAGGGTTTTGCTTTTTTCTTTTATTTCCTAATAATTACACTATTGGCTATCCCTGCATGATTTCTGCCCTCTGGTGGAGAATGGGAATCTTTAACCATCTGGACACTATCCAGCTCTGCAAAGGCACAAAGCAAGCTTACCCCAGAATATGGGTGGACAGGACAGAGGCTGCCTACAAAATTCAGGCATTCTGTATGTACCTGGACCATCATCTTGGAGCAGGGCTACTTCAACTCCTTTATTGTATGGCAGAAATTAAAGATTTATGGTAACATCTAATCACAATCTAATTTTATCTTTGGGACACTAATGGACAAATTTCTTTGTAATCTATTTAGGGAGGAATATACGTTTGAAAAATTAAGCAGGCAAAATTCTCAAGGAGTGGCTACTGACAATAATTTTTAGCATAGCAGCATTACAAAATAAAAAGAAAACTTTCAACTGTGGATCTTTGAATTCTCCTGCAAAGTTCTCCTTCCTTGTTAGAGATGATCATTCATTTGATAAATATTTTCTGAACACCCACTATGTGACTAGCATTTTAAGGAAGTTAAACAGATAAAGTCTCTGCTTTCTAGAAATTACATTCTAGTTGGTGAAACCAATAATAAAAAAAATATATACAAATAAGATAATTATACACTATCATAAGAGCCATGAAGAAAATGAAATGTATGAGAGAAACAGAGGGAAGCCATTTTGCAAAAGAATGGGCTAGTAAGGTGACTCAGATGACAGTTGAGCTGAAACTTGAAAAATACAAATGAACTAGACATGCTAAGAGCTGAAGGAAGATAACTCCAGGATATAAGAACAGCAAGTACAGATGCCTAAAGGAAAGGAAAAAAAGGCTTGGTTAGTCTGAGGAACAGAAAAGAGACTGGAGTATAATGACAAACAGACAAGAACCAGGTCATGCAGCAGTGTGTGGAGATTTTATTCTAAGCAATGGGAAGGCACTTGCAGGGTATAAAGCAGGAAATGGTGAACATGATCTTTTAAAAGAAAGTCCTGGCTGTGTGGAGAACGAATGGATGCACAGAAATCAGAAAGCTATTGCAGAGGTCCTTGGGAAAGAAGATGGTGGCTAGGACTAGGGTATTGACTCTGTGGGGGAGAAAAAGTAATAATAATAATAACAGTAATAACAGCAGTAGCTACAATTATATTGTGTTAACTACATGTCAGGTACCATTTTAAGACTTTATTAACTCATTTAATCCCTACAACATATTACTATAAAAAAAAGGTATTTTAATTTTACAGTGAGGAAACTTGAGTGAGGTATAGAGGTTGGGTTGATATACTGGAATGAAGGAGCTAAAGTAAAAAACATAAATAAGATAGCTCCCAGGTTTTAGGTTTGTACAACTTAGGTGTGAATTGCAGAGATGTCAAATTTGTACTCTGAAGTTTGCATTGCTAATCTTTGCTCAACCTACTTTTTAAAAGGATTGTAAAAATAACATATGCTTTTTAAAAAAGTTTCACAAAAAAATGCAAAAATATAGTGTTTTAAAGAAAAGGCAAGGAGGATGATGGTCATGATTATCTGGATTAGCCATGACTGACAAGAGGCTGGATTAGTATATCTCAAAACAGTTTGGGAACTACCCAAAGTTCACAAATTGCTCAGGTGGTAGTATTTACCTCCACAGTGTTGGACGTGTGGGCTTTATCACATTTTGTGACAGAACAGACAGAGGGGCAATAATGATAAGAAAAATGGGAACAGATGAACTGAATGGGGGAAATAATATGAAGAAAAGGAAAGAAATATGGAATTTGCAACACATATAACCAATAAAGGATTAAGATTTAGAATATATAAGAACGCCTATAAACCAGAAAGAAAATGCCAAATAACCATAGGAAAATGAGCAAAAGACAGGAACAAACATTTCATAGAAGGGGAACTCTGAATGGCCACTAATCACATGTAAGGATGCTCAACCTCATTAGTAGAAAAATGCAAAATGCAAAGCAAAGTTACAAATGGAATACTATTTTCTATCTAACAAACAGGCAAAAATTATACCAAGTCTTGGCAAGGATATGGGGCAACTGATAGTGATGACATCAATTAGTGCTACCACAGTTTGGCATAACCTAGTAAAGTTAAACATACTTATGACTCAATAATCCCACCTTTGGTATTACAGAGAAACATGCACAGATACACTGGGAGACATGCACAAGAATGGTTACAACCAATTAGACAGGAAATAACTCAAAATAAACTGTAGAATGGATAATTTTAATATTTATTAAATGAACTGCTATGTAGCAGTGAAAATATGGCTACCCCAAGTTGGATTTTTAAAAATGTAAATGAAAAAAATATTTAAGACTTCATAGTATGCTTCCATTTTTATCAAGAGCAAAAACAGGCAAAACCAAACTATATATTATTCATGTATACATGTATATAGAGTAAATTTATAAAGAAAAACAAGGGGATAGTAAACAAAATTTTTCTTAAATGTCTCAAAATACTACATTTAGTCTTATATTTAAAATTACTTTTTCAATATTTAAGTTGTATCCTACCTTATAATTATGTAACAAATGATCCAAAATCCAAGAAAAAGGGATAAAATGGAACTCTTATCTTCAGAGAATGTGCCTGTTCATAGATCATGAATGGACTCTTTGAGAATTTTGTACACCTTATTTCAAAACTTGGCACTAGAGGAGGAAATGAGTATTTCTCTTTTCATTTTCCAGGCAAAAACTAGAAAAGAAATACTAGTATCAAGCAAGTAACAAAATACATGAGATGTGGAGTAGTATCAAACGTTAAATAAGTTCTCCCCAGCTCCCAAATAAATGAGAACCAAATATAATCCTCCCTCAAGTTTCAGTCTCTTAGAACATAACAGTCTGCAGGGTTTGCCCTCAACCAAAGAAAACTGTAGTGAACTTTGCAGAGGCTGATAAGACATAAGCAAAGAAAGCTGAGGCTAAATGATAAAGGTTTCAGAGAACTATGATTACAGTCTTTCATTTTGCTTAGGAAACTATTATCTCACCCTTCAAATAATTGTTCCCTATATGCATCATAAATGGTTCTATTAATCATATCTGGTAACTATTTATAACTAGCACCCATATTATTCTTAAATAATATAAATATGATCCAGACAATAAGAGTCAATATGTTCATATTAATTACTATTACTTTGATGCACTATTCATATGCTCCCACACATTTCCTCTATTTTGAATTGACTTTTAGATAGTAGAACCTTAACTGAATCAAAGTGAGTGAAAAATTAAACAGCTTACTCAGTTTGCAGGCTAGATGAAGAAAACTTCCAAAAAATTTAAAACTTTTTCCACAGTTCTCTTCAAGAAATATTTTTTGACCCATGCCTAAAATTAGTTAACATCTAAAAGTGTTAACATCTCATAAAATTACAAATTAGCTAAATGGATACCGGTCTCTATGAGATACCTTCCAGTGTTTAGAATCCATTTAGGTTGAATTTAAAAAAAAAAACATAACAAGTTTCCATAAGACACTGGAGACAAAAGAAACATGAAATTAAAGGAAGTAACTTGTTATTCTTCTTGAGCACTAAAGAAACTGCTTTTCCTAAGTCTGGGGACTTGGCCTACACATTATCAGAATGCATAGCTCCAGGGTGTGTCACCCTTGCTTTTAGGTTCAGAGAAGAGGAATGCCTTAGATAGTAGTTTTATACCATCTCTTTGGATGGCAGAATAATAGATAAAACTAGCCACCCTTCAGTGAGTGAGTGCCAACTGCTTGGACTTTGCATATATGAGCTCAATGATCCTTTCGGGACCCCAAGGAGTATTACACCTATTTTCCAGATGAGAAAACTAAGGGTAAAGGGCTCTTTTTAAAAACAAAAAACAAAAACAGAAACAAGAGCTTACCCAAACTCCAAAGTAGCAGTCAAGATTCAAATCCAGATCTTACGAGTCTAAATTTGTGAATATTGGTATATAAATCCCAAACATTTCATCTAAGTAGCGTCCATGGATTTATAAAAAGATGTAGCCTGCGCATAAACTATCTTGAAGGTACCAAACCTTATAGCAAAGATGTGTGTGTGTGTACCTTACCATATATATCACCAAATATGGTCTGAATTTAAAATTAGGAACACTAATGTGCAAAAGTCGTATCAACAAAGGTTTTAAACTAAATACTTCCCCAATAATTAATAGTCACGTAGCCATTCTGGAATCTGCTACCATCATCTACGATCCATGATCACTAGGTGAACTCATATGGGTTTGAATTCTCCCTATGCATGATCTGGGGCAAGTGTCTTAATTTCGCTGTGCTGCAGTTAAGAAAGGCCTGCTACAGCTATAAGGCTGTGGTGAAGAATTAATGCTTCACTACAAATCAAGTGTATAGAACAGGACCTGATCATGGGAAACGCCCCAATCATGTTAGCTGCCTTCGCTAAGGTCCTTCCAGCTCTAATAGTTTATGGGCACATCAAGCTGTGGTGAATATTTCGGTAAAGCCAGTCTGCAGTTGTTGGACTGGTGGGTGCTCAGTAACCACAGAGACGAATGAACGGGGCTGTCCAGATGATGATAGTTCCACCTGCACACTTCAGGAGATGAATATCTAGGGCAGCGGGGCTGTAGAGACCCTGGAACAGTTTTTATGCCTTAGACCCTAGAGCGCACGAATGCCAGGAAAGTTTGTTAAAACCGCCCCGCCTGCCCCAGTGAGGCGGCAGGTCCGGGGTGCGGTCCAGATCAAAATGAACAAGCTCGGTGGGCCTCACTGTGACTCAGAAGGGTTGAGGGCAAAGGCCACACAGCAGACGCCTGACCTGGCTCTAGAGGGCAGATACTGTGGCCGCCGTCGCCGGAAGTCTGAGCCCAGCCTGCCGTCCGGCCGGAAGCAGCAGCCCCGGGAGCCCCGCCCCCGCCCGGCCGCCCAACCCCGCGGCGAGAACAGAACTTACCTTCCGCCAGTCTGGTTCCGCGTTGGCGAGAGCGGCCCGTCGCGAACCCCGCGTGATGCTACTGCGTGAGCCAGGTCTGTGGCCACCTCGCTGAGCCTCCGCCAGGCGGGGCGAAGTCGCCCACGTGACCCCAGAGCTTCCGCCCCAGGATACCCCACCTGACCGCGGCCGCTGACCAACCACGTTCCGCTAGGACTGACAGTCTTAATCCTGTGTTTGACAATCGTAGGTGGCATCAATTTATTTTTAGATATTTGTCAATCTCACCACATTTGTCCAAATATTCAGTGCACTCAGCGATCTCACTTCTAGGAATTTACCTATAAAAATATTTGCAAAAGTTAGTCACAGTGCATGTAATAAAGATGTTTATTGCAGGAAGGAATGAGAATAGCTAAAGTGATCATCAACAGGAGAATGGTCAAATGAAATACCGTGTAGACATACGAACTGCTTGTAGCTATAAAATACTATGTGTAGTGTGCTCTCTTTAGCGTGAAAAATTATTTCTCGAGATACCAACTTGTAAGTATGTACGTAATCTTTTTCTTAAAAAAAAATTTAGTGGTTGCTTGGGGTAGTGTAAGATTTTCACTTTCATATTTTGAACTTTGCAACTTTTTTTTCTCTTTATACTTCTCTGAATTAAAAAAAAACCACCTC
>NW_006436298.1:24803519-24837916 GCF_000325575.1 Pteropus alecto | reverse complement strand
TTAGCTTTCTTGGCTCTTCTAATGCAGTGGTTCTTAACTCTGGCTATGCCAGAGTTAGAGTCACATGGGGGTATTAAAAAGTCTTGATATATATATTTATATTTATAACTTCCTGTGTGACCTCAAGGTTAGAAACCACAATCTATATTTAATATCTTGACATACTGATCTCATGTCCTTGAGTGGCCCATTGGGCCTAGGGCAGCTAAAACCAGGAGCCTTGTCCATTTACCCCATTATGTTATATAAATGCCATTTTTTTCTGTGAGCCAAAACATATAAAAGATTGAGAAGCCCAGAATAGTGGATTTGCCTCCAATGCCAGTTTCTTCTGATTTCTCTTCTGTTTAGAGTAGTTTTAGGGTGATAGTCATATTTTATGAGATAATTCCCTTGTGACCATTTGTTTCACTTACCTAAGCACAAACGAACCATCTAGTTATGAAGAATCACTTTACCAAAGTGATAATAAAATATATTTGGATTTATTATATCATCTGCCAGCAATTCTAAATTATTGGCACATGGAGAATTTTAGCAGTCCTCAGTTTGCGTCATTGAAGGACTAAATGGGTTTGTCATTTCTAATGAAAACTTTTTATTTTTTGCTTTTGCATAAGCCAGGCATTAAAATAAGACACATCTTAGAGCCACTGGCCTTAATTTTGATTTTGAATAGACTGAAGGCCTCAGTAGGTATGCATGCATATATATACAGGAAGAATGAGAAAGGAATGGAAATGTTCTTTTATCTCCACCCAAAGTATTGATGTGGTTAGTCATGTAAAAGTGTAAAGTGTTTGGAAAGCTCTAGTGGTAGGCAGAATAAACTAACTTTCTCTACTTCTGAGACACACGTACACAAAAGCACACAGGCACAGGCACGCGCCAGAGTTAAAAGCAGGAACCCATAAAGTCCATTTGAAAGTCATTACAGTTCAGAAAAAAATTCATGATTCCTATTGTCTTTTTTTTTTTGTATTGCACCAGAACTGTTCCAGAATGGGCACAGCTCCCACAAAGTTGTACCTGAAGCCTCCTTTCATCTTTCCCTTTCTTACTAGTGACACCTAGTGGTAGCCTTGGAATGAGTTTTGTCACCTACCCCCTCCAACTCTAGCTTTTCTTCCTCTGTGACCTTGCCCTTTGGTATCTTTGTCTATAGTTTCAAATGTCCCTTCTCACCTTTATGAGCCCCACTCCTCTGCTCTGAGCATCAGACTGTTTCTAGGAAGACTTTTCCGGGACCAAGTCCTTCCTCTCAGAGAGGTTCAAAAACTGCCTTCAATCCTAAGACAAAGTTGATCTTGTGAGTAGTGAAAACAGCTGTGTGTTATAATTTTCACTAGAGAGGTTTAAGGAGCAGCCACCAAACTGGATTTCCTATTTCTTCAAAGAAGAAAGGGTGACAAGATTGCCCTTTTTAGGCCATTGGGATTCAGATCATGAGAAAGTGAGGGTGGCTTTAAATACCACCTTTTTGCTCATAACTCCTAAATGAAAGTCCACAGCATTCATTTGTTGTGGCTACCTGCCTGATATTCCCACCTGGGTATTATGGCAGAAACAGTGGTGTTCATCAAACATCCCATCTACTATCCCACATTTCCCAGCCCCACTTATAGTTGGTGGAGGCCATGTTACTAGTTTTGGCCATTGGGCTATGGGTGAAAATGCAGTTTATCATTCTTAGACTGAAGCATAGAAGAGCTGACATGACCTCTTCAATCATCTTTTCTGTCACACCAATTGACCTTCTAGATGATGGAGCCTCCACTAACCTTGGCCCCTGAGTGTCTACATGAAACAGAGACCACCTACTCCCACCCCCAACTCACCAACTTCCACCAAGCCATAAAAGACATGTAATAAGTGAGAGAGAAATTTGTGTTAGGCCACTGGAATGTTAAGGTTGTTTATGATTGCAACACAGCGTATTTAACCTAATAGCTCATACATAGCTATCTCCAATTTTATGAGTTCAGAATTGGAATAATTTTCTCCTAAACCTATACTTTCTTTGGCCCCTCTATCTGCATAAGTGACAACAGTGTCCATCTACATGCTTAATGTAGAAACCTGGACGTCATATTTACATCTCCCTTTTCCTCACTCTTCCTGTGCAGAAAAGAGTTAAATTAACATAGCTGACCTGAGACTGTTATCCTTAAAAAGCTCGGCTTGCAAGGTTGGCCCTTGGCTGGCATGTGGGAACTTGGCTGGTAAACTTCCCCACACTGATAAAAGACTCCCTAAATTATATAATAAGAGTGACTAAACTGTTTGGACAAATAATATGGTTTATATGATCACAACCTGCTTTTCTTCTGGGAGTCTAGAACTTTGGTACATGCTAGGCCAAGGCTCCTGCATGACCAGCCCTCAGTAAAACCTTGGGTGCTGAGTCTCTAACAGGCTTCTTTGGGTAGAAGCACTGCACACATGTTTTTTCATTGTATTGCTGGTGCTAGAGCGAGGTCTGTGTGTCTCATCCTCATAGAGGGCGAGGATAAGGAAGGCTTCACATGATACTTCCATACACCACTCACTGTGAGCCCCTGCGTGTCCCAACCCCCCATCCCCCCAAGCCCAGCTAGCGTGAGTATCTGCCTTGCTCTGTTACCTGTTACCTACTGGCTTTAGGACTGAATTTTTCAGGAAAGAAAGAGAAGAAGGAAAGGAATAATGATCATATGTTTTTGTAAAATAGGCAAAAGTAAAATGAATCAACTTCAATGGATTAAGGCCATTGTCTCTTTTTCTTCTGTCACACAGGCATTTTGGAGATTTGGCTATGGTACAATTGAGTTGGAAATATATTTAGTTTAGGTTTAGTGGGATGTATATTATATGGTTTTCCACTAATTCTATGTATAGTTAAGTTTTTCCTGGCTGTCCCATTGTAGAAATGGCTTCTGCAGGTGAGGTCCAGGATTCTATCAAAATGTGAGTATGTGCTGTGGTGTTTGACACAGGAAGTATGGGAATCTAGAGGAGAAACAAGATTTGAACAGATGGAGCCAGAAACTAGTCTGTGGGAAATTCTGTTGTCAGACTTTTGGTAAAATTGTAAGCACAGGATTATGTTCTCATTGACACTTAGTACACATGAGATATGCTCAGTAATGCAGCATATAAACTATAAATCTACCCTACGTCCTTCTTGATGGGGATCATATAAAAGAGTCTTTATCAAAATTCCTGTGTCTATAAGCTCACAAACCTGTATTAGGAATATAAAGTGTTTTATGCTGCCTATCAATTAAAAAGTGATTAACTATACCATAAGAAACAGTGATTTTTATTTCTGTTCTTTTTATATAAAATGTAATCATAAAATTGTTATCACATGAAGGGACGACTAAACAGTAGGTAGACAAAAGTTGTAGGTAAAACGTATTGTAGAGGTGTGTCTGGCAATTAATTAATGAATGTTTGGCCTTATGTCAGTTTTTAATGTTTATATTTTGTGGTTACTTGCCCACTCTAAATAAATACTCACTTTCACACCTAATTCTTAATTTATTATTTTATGTTCTTTTAAAAAAGAGGGCCTCTCTCCCTCTTCCTCCTGTGCCCTGCCACATTGTGACTTGGATCTGTCCTCAACTACATTTAAACTGGAAGGTGGCTGAGCTCTGCATGTGCTACAGAGCACTAATGAGTATTCACTGGAAATTGTCCATGACAGGTCTGAATAGACAGCACTGCCTGGGCTGCTTCAAATTCCATTTTGCATTCTAGTTCAGAAAGGAAAGCATGGAGGGACTAGCTTTGGATTTGAGTGGTATGTAACCTGCTAAAAGTCACTTTACTCCATCCTGTGAAGTCAAGATAGTGCTGGAGAAAATGTACCTAGAAGCAGATTGCTTAATCAAAGTCACTGAAAACAGTCACTGAGGCACAGGACTAAAAAAACATGCTCAGAAGAGCTCCATGGCATGAGACAGAGGCTTTGCTCACTTGAGTAGGAGGGCTCAGAGTGGAAATGGCAATGAAGCGATATTTAATCTGTATGAAGAAAAAGACACCCAGTAACTGGGGCTTCCACCTTTACAAATTTCTAAACTTTCAAGGAGGCAGGAATAATTCAGTTGCCTCTGTCTCAGGTAAACACATAGGTGGATCTCCTCCGCAGTCCCAGATGTGTTTTACGCAATGCCCAAATTAACCTCTATGGAAAGATTTTTCCCAGTTGAGTTTACCTCCAGAGGTAGACTACTTGCATTGACCACCTGACAGCCACCTTGGGGACACTGAGACCAAGATCTTGTCTTGCAAATCCTGAATCTATGCTAGAGTCTTTGGCGACACAATTTTGCTTGGTCATTGCTCTTGGGGCAGAGAGTGTTTTGTTTCCTAATTTTAGTAGGTAATTGAGGGGCCAGTGCTTCGATAATATTGATAATGTTCTGTTTCTGTTAACACTTTGAACTCTTTAATTCCATTATAAAATTGGAATTGAATAAATAGGGTCTCAGAGATCCTAAAGGGATGATCTGTTTCAGGGAGAGACAGATTGCAGCTGCCACTGCTAAAGGATCCACACAGCTCACCCAAGCTTCAGGAATCGTCCTACAGAGACTATGCTGAGTCAGCAATTGAAGAGGTTTTTATTTTATACAACGGTAAGAAATTTTGATTTTTGAACTTTAATTCCTTGGATTTTATTGTCATTGGGCTTTAACTTGCAAGAGAATTTAATTTCTGAACCTCAGTTTCTCCCAGACATTGGTTTGGAGTACAGATATGGAAAAGGTTTGTTTTGTTTTGTTTTGTTTTTGGTGGTTGTTAGTTTTGTTTTTTAGCTTGGCTCCTCGAACCCCAACAGGGGAGAGAGTCCTAGAGCATTAGTCTAATTGAAATCCCTTCACATGATGGGGTGAAGGATGTGTGCTCTTGTCTAACACTTCACTGAGCCTGGTGTTTCTGGCATAGGTGTGCTGCATTAAGGGCGAGTTTTATATAGTGTCAAGGTCTCCACAACTGTTGTGAGCAGCATTTTAAGTCTTGAACACAGTGGCTGACTTCAGCCCTTCTTTTTATGGAATTGATTAGGTTCATGCAACTTGCTTGCAGGGGTGATTCCACAGTATTTAGCACCTTCGTGCCACCTGGGGTTTCACCTGTGCACATTTCTGACTCTGCTATTGATGCTTCTGCATCTGGTTTCCTCAGATCTTAGGGAGCAAGAATATCTCTGCCACTTGATTTTCAAGACACTGCCTTTCTTCTGGTCTGGAATGTTCTGGGTTTTGCATGGTGTAGTATGCCTTCAGAGCTTCAGTTCCCTTGTGCCCTAGTCTAGGAAGGCTCAGTTATTTCTGACAGTTTAACTTGCTACTTCCATTCATCTCTTTCTCTGTCATACGCTATGTGCCAAAACTGAGTGCCTTCCTTGCTTCCTTTTACTTTCTCCTTGGTTTTTAGTCCAGACTACTTTTATCTGGGTCTGCACAAATAATGCACTGTGCAAAAATAAATTTTCCTTTAGTTGGATGATACCAACAAGAGATAATCTTCATCAGACCAATATCTAAGCAGGACCTGTACTTGCCCTGGTATTGTCCAGCCTGGCTTTGCTTTAGTATGTGTCATCTTGGTTGCATCATTTTTAGAAAGGGCCCGACTCAACACAATTCTCTTGCCTATTCTCTCAAGATGTAGGCATTACTAGTATCTACAACTATGATAAACATCACTTTTGAACTCACCTAAAAACACTGAGTATTTTATCCTGATTTTTCTAGTCTTCTCCCTTAAATCTGTGCAAATTTCTGTCACTACTTATATCTACACTAGTCTTCAAGGAGATATTTCAATGGACTAGCCCAAAAGGTGGAATTACAAAGTCTGTATGCGACTGCTTGAGACCTGAGTGTGTGTGTGTGTGTGTATGCATGTATGTGTACATAAGCACACGTGTATGTCTGTGTGTGCGTGTGTTTTGGAGATGGAGACAATTCCCAAAGAAAGGGTTATTATAAAGAGGGCAGAGGCTTGACACATTTCGTATATTAACATTATTGCACATTATCATATTGAAGGCTCTGAGAGGTAGTACTGTAAAGAAATCTGGTTGAGAAGAGAGGAATAAATTAGAAGATACCGTGAATAAATATTCAGAAAAAATCAGAATGTGGGATTTATGACAAGACAACTGGTTCGGTCTTTTCAAAATCATAATTTCTTTTTTAAGAAGGTCAGAGAGACTTTTTTGGACTAAAAGAGACTAAAGAGACATAACCATCAAATGCAGTGTGTAGACTATGATTAGGTTTTGGTTTAAAAGAAAAAAAATCTATTCAAGTTATATTGAGGACAAAAGGGAAAATTTGAATATGGACTGGGCATTATGTAATACTAGGGAATTACTGTGAATTTTCTTAAGTGTGATAATGCTTTTGTGATTATGCAAGCATGTCTTAGGGGAGGCATGCTCAAGTTTTCAGAGGTGAAGTATAATGATATGATGTCTGCAACTGTTTTTCAAGTTATTTGAAAACAACAATAAAAAACCCCCGATGACAGCTATGTATGTGTGTATGTGTGGGTGGATGGGTGGGTGTGTATTTAACATTAACATTTTGGTAACAACTGTTGATTCTCAGTGGTGAATATGTGGGTGTTCTTTTGTATTATTATTCAACTTTTCTGTATATTTTACAATAAAAAGTTTTTAAAAAGAGAGAAACGTATTTAATCTAGTATTTCCAAACCTTTAACTGTGAAACTCTTTTTTCTTTTATAACGTGTTAATATGGAAGCATCTGCTGCTTCACAAAGTATACTCTGGGACATAATGGCTTAGGGCAAGCTCTTAGTGGCTACCTTTAAAAAAATATACAATAATGAAACATAATCAGTGTAGAATAAAAAATTCAAAATATACTTTAAAAACTCTATTCAGCTAGCTGAGGAAATGTTTGCTGTGTCATTTATAATCAAGCAGTTCTGATATTTTTAACAGTGGTGTCACTCCATTGGCCAGAGGAATGAAGGTCACAGCTTGCATAGTGACTCTTGAATGTCCAGTACCCAAATCCTTGCTCTTAACATAACCTCATGAATGACGACACAGGCTAAATTTTCAATACTCTGTATCCTTCTGTGCTTAAAGAATAAGATAAAATGATATGTCACTTAGAGCATGTTCAGGAATAGAAATAAGCAAAAGTTTATAGGCATATTGATAATTCCTATTAGGGATGAAGTTATAAGGAGACCTCATAATTTCTTGTGATGGTTAATTTTGTGTGTCAACTTGACTGGGCCACAGGCTGTCCAGATATTTGATTAAATATTATTTCTGGGTGTGCATATAAGAGTGTTTATGGGAGAGATTAGTATTTAGATTGGGAGACTGAGTAAAGCAGAGTGCCCGCCCCAATATGAGGCCCCGAATAGAACAAAAAGGTGGAGGAAGGGAGAGATACTCTCTCTGCCTGACTACTGAACTGAAACTGGTTTTCTCCTGCCTTCGTACTGAGCCCTACCACTGGCTCTTTCTCCAGGGGTTAAAGTCGGGGCCCTAATTCTATCCCCTGAGCTTGACTTTACTTTTGGGCTTCTCTCTTTTCAAGTTGGTATGAAATCTTATTGGATTTTATGGTAAACAGTTAAAAATTCCAGTTTGACGTGTGGTCGGAGACTAGAAACCAGATCTTCTGCTATCTGGGCCTTTTGACTCCCATTTTTAAAGTATCAACACCATTTTACTAACCTACTCATAGTTAAGTTATCTATTGCTATAAAACAAACCACCCAAAACTTAACAACTTTGATTTATTTTTTCTCACAAATCTGTGGGTTAGCTCAGCAGTTCTTCTGCTGGTGATCTCTGAACTCACTCATATGGGTGCGTTTAGCCAGAGGGTCTGCTGGGAACGAGTTGCAGTAGTTGGGTAGCCTTCCTTTCCACATGATTTTTTATTCTGGGCTTCTTTGTGGCATTGTAGCCTCAGGACATCTTTTCTGAGAAGGCAAGCCCCAACACATAAATGCTTACCAAGACCCTGCCTATGAATTATCTGCGAATGTCTCTTGCTAAAGTAGGTGCCATGGCCAAGCCCAAACTCTTTGTGAGAAAAGATTACATAAGGGATGGGTATTTAGAAGAATGATTCACTAGGGGACATTTTATGATAATCTATCCTGGTTCATTTTATGGTTGTCACTTTTTGATTTGGCCATAGAAAATACAATAATAGTTGGTCCTAAGTTCCCACCCAAAAAATAAATTTTAAATGAATATATGTTTGTGATGAGTGATATATATCTATGTATATAATAAAGTTCATATAGTACTTTACATATGATGGATCTTTAATAAATAAATATCAAATGATTAGTGAATTAATAAATCAATAAAGTTATCATTGCCAAGAATTTGCACTTAATGCCATTAATAATTGTATGTTGAGATTTCTCAACAAAGTACTCACCATAAAAATGATAGCTCTTCTTAGAATACAAATTTTTAAAATACGAGAATTACATCTTTTATTTTCTGCCATTAGCCCCATTATGCCCATTCAGTGTCCAGTACAGTCCCTCAATACATACTGGCTGTTGGACTGAATAAAAGTACACTTGGAATGTTCCTATTTCTTTGATAAAGAACATGCAGTAAACTAAAATGAGACTCTCTTTTTCTTGCCAAATTTTTTCAATTACAGGCTGCTTGCTGCTACAAATAACAAAATCCAGCTTAATTGCGCTAAGCAATAAGAAAATGTATTGGCTTGTTCAACAGGACATCCGATAGGCATGCCTCAGTGGTGTTTGACGACAGCTCAGTGAGGTCATTAAGGACCTAGTTCTTCTCATCTCTCTGCCATATCCACAGAGTTGGCTTCATTTTATGGATGGTGCCCCTCATGGTCAGAGGTGGACTGCCAGCAGCCAGCAGCACTACATGCTCCCTCATTTACCTTCAGTGGGAGAGAGATGGAAAAAGCATGCTGGCTCCTATGACTCTCTCAGAATTGTTAAGGGCTTCCTTCCAACAACCACCCCACACACATCTCACTGGATTTAACTGAATAACATGACCATTCTTCAGCAAAACATGATGGTAAAAGAGAAGAATTACTTTGATGTCTTAGGGTCAGGGAAGAGTCAGCTTCCCTCAAAGCACTTGACAATTCATAAGAGGCATAGATAACTGATAAGAATCTGAGAACTGTTAGAAAAGGGGAAATAGGTGCTAGGAAGGCAATTAACAATATTATGGGCACTATGCCTTCTGTAAGGCCCAACTTTTCTATGACTAAGTACTAACACTTTTGCATTAATCTCTCATAGATTCCCCAAGATCTTTTGCTTCCCTTCATGTAATCCTATCCAACTGGATTGTATCCCTCACAGCCCAATGTTAGGAAATAACTCATATATTGGGTACTAGGACGAATCTGAAAAGATAGACTGACAGGACTTTCTTGCCCCTACCAATCAAGTGTTTTGCATACATTAATCCTATGAAGTAGATAGCATAAAATTCATTTTGTCGATGAGAAAACCAAGACTCAAAAAGATTCAGCGCACAGCCTAAAGTCACACAGCAACTAAGTTGTAGGGATGAAATTCAAGTCCAGGTCTTTAGCTCTAAAGACTCTGCTCTTTTCACTATATTACACTGCCTCCCAACTTGGCAAAACATCTGTTTAATTAGACTATTCATTTTTATAATATTTTCTCCTCTGATCAAGTCAGAACATTTTAGGAATGGAAAGGAAACTTCAAATTTTCTACTGTCTTTCATGCTTCCTAGGAAATGGCTTGGAAAAAAAATCTTTTAATCTATCTCCTCTTCCACAAATGAGCTAAACTATTCTACATTTAGTAAATGATTTATTGCTATTCACTAGTTGTGGTTTAGTTACACTCCTGCTATTTTCTACGTACTTTCTGCTTCAGATTATATAATAGGTCATGTTAACTTATTTTAGCTGTTTGTTGCTGTGTGGCTAGTTCCTTTTTGAATATACAAAATTCCTTCTATTTAGTCTTTAAAATTCTAATGAAAATCAGGACTACTATATTGCTCTATTCTGGTGGTGATATTTACATTGTTGTCTGTATGAACTGTAATGCCCACTCCGCCACCCTGCCACTGCCAGATTCCTGCAGTCCAGGCCTGTGTGCAATTGTTTGGTCAAAATCTAACTCCAAGGGGAACGTGCAGTGTGTGTGTAGATGTTATTAGAATCCTCAAAAATTCTAAGTATATAGTCTGTTTTTTCCTCTAGTGATATCTTATTTGGGTGATACCTAGAAAAGAGGTCAAGTTCAAGGTCAACTGCTCATTCACCTTTGCTGTGAAATTTGAATGTTTTATCCTACTCTAGCAAGAGTTTAAATTTGAAATAATCTTTGGGGGCCTTTTTTATGGGAACAGAACTGAATCTCTCAGTTTTCTATAGCAATGTAGATTCCTGGGATCAATACCGACCATTCTGAAGGGATGTTTCAAATTTCTTAACTTACAAATACGGCTGCGATAGGAACTAAGTCATCTAGAGCTACCTTTAAGTTTCAGATTTAGTTAAAATCAGAGAAAGTTCCTTAGTTATAGAAAATGCAGTTTAATTGCATTTCAAATTAACTACTTAAATTTGCATTCTGTATTTTTGACCCAGATGGAGATTTCTCATAATTTCTAGCTGGGAATCAGCTGAAAACCTCTAATGGTAAAAATTAAAAATTAGTCTCTTTATTAATTTTGTTCTTGTATAATAGTTTAGTCTTGCCCCCCCAACAAACATTTCCTCTTCTTTCTCTCCTAAAAGAAAACCTGAAAGTCTCATTTTTTTCACCCCTTCCCTATGTAGCTCTTATCTTCAGCTCTAGGTTCAAGGCAATCATGGCGGCCCCATTTCCATTGTGATGATAGGTCTAGGTATGAACATATGGTATAGTTCTGGCTGAGCCATGTGGGAAAGTCCACTTGAGACTTCTAAGAAATGTTTCTTCATTCTTATAAGGAATGAAAAAAAAAAAAAAGAGAGAGAGAGAGTGAGAAAGTCTTCTGAACATTGTTATGTTTGGATGTGAGACCTGGAACTGCAACAGCCATTCTGTGATCTCAAGAGGAACTGAGCTTAATGTTATGTGCACCAGCTCAGAAAAGAAAGATGAAAAGGATCTAGGTCCTTGATTATGAAGTTATGAAGCTACTCAATTCATCAGATGTAGAACAGTCTTACCACTGGGCTTCTTGTTATGTGAGATAATAAATTTAAGCCAGCTAAATCAATTTTTCTATTAGGGTTCTCTTAACTGCAGATAACAGAAAATCAAGCTCAACTGGCTTAAATTTATTATCTCAGTTGAGAGCATGCATTGTAAGTGATACAACACTACAGGTCATATTTTGAGGTCTCTCGGGGCTTCTGCCTTGATCCCTGTAGCTAGGCATCAACCCAACCCACCCCAATTAGTTGATTCTCCATACCATCATTGGAATGATCATTGGAATGAATTTTTCCAAAATTCAAATCTGATCATATTACAACTCTGACTTTATATGTCAAAGGCTACTTTTTACTTTCTTGGCATGGCATGTAGGCCTTTCTTGACTGGGTCCCGGCTGTATCTCTATGGCCACATACCTCATCAGGTCAGACCTCACAGATACCCTAATAATAGACATTTAAATTATTTTCATTCCTTGGCCTTACCAGGTTCTCTTTCTTCTATGCTCTACAAGTGCTACTCCCATTTCCTAGAACATGCTTCCCTATCTGATGATGCCAACTCAGCCATCAAGACTCAGCCTCTTTTGGTGAACCTTTCCTAATTCTCTCCCACCCTCCCTCAGTCCCCCAAGGTTGTCAGATGTTCTTCCTCAGTGCCTCAGTACCCTGACTAGAACCGCTATTAAAGCATATATGACACTGTGCTATAATTATCTCATTGTCTTTGAAGGAAAGATGTGTCTTACCCATGTTAGCATCTCCAATACCTAGCACATTGCTAGGCACAAAAAAAGCCAGTAATAAATGTTTATTAACCAATAAAAATAATGCTATAACCCAGACTTGAGTTCACGAAGACAGCCGTGTTCTTTTCTCTTTAGGTGATTTATTCTTGGTATGTCGCACACCATAGCATCCTCAGCAGGATAGGGAGGAATAAAGAGGAAGGAAAATCTATAACTTTGTACCATTTTTTGACAGAATTTTGGAGGAAGGTGAGCTAACCTAATGAAGATTTCCTTTTGTAAATCTTTTATCCATTTTGTCTGTGCCTGACTCATGTGATAAATTATACAACAAATATGTATCAAGTATTGTTTAAAAACTTGGAATATATCAGTGAACAAACAAAGAAAGCCCTCAGAGAGCATTGGCTTTACAAGTGAACTCTACCAATCATTTTCCCTTTCCGCATTTTAGTCCTGCATTTGTGCAGGAACAGGAAACACTATAATGGAGAGATTGCAGATTCTCAGCTGAAAGACACTGGTAAACATATGGATATATTGTTTGTAAGTGCTGCCACTTATCTTAGAACCAAGGACAATTAATAGGAGGAGGTTACCAATTAAATCTTCTCCTTGACCTTGTTCTCAGCAATGGGCACCAACAGACATTGCCTTCATTTTTTAAAAGGGAGTTTTATATGTACATACAGCATTCTGAGGTGGTAGCTGCTTTCCTAGCTGCAAATCTCCATGAGGCTCCTCCATCTGTGACAATGAGCCCCGCCAATATGCAGCACCTTGGTGCTTCTCTTTTCTAGTTTTCTGGGGACTTTGTGCTGAGAGGCTCCACCTGTGCGCAGCATTTCATCTGTAGAGGCTGATCTGGGCACTGGGACAATTTCCTACAGAAACTGGGCATATTCGAAAGGGACTAAAAGAAGCTTTTTTGTCTCCCTCCTACAACCCCAGCTTCTATTGAAATGGAAGCTAGACTGAAAATAAAGGCCGCACTGATTTTCGTTAGAGAAAACACATTACTATATAATAAACAGCCCTAATTGCGCCGTGGGAAATATTTTTATTTTACAATTACTCTGTGGCTGTATAGTGACAGCACAATTACATTTCTGACAGTATCACTGGTACAATTTCCAGGCTCATCAGGGAGAACAACGTGGGTATTTTCTTCTTGGAGAAAAAGAAAATTCTCTGGTCTGGAAAGTACACTGGATTTTAAAACGATTCAATATAAGTACAAACATGACAACAAAGCAAATAATGAAAGCTTGGCAATTTAGCTAAAACAAATGATCTTATCCAGAATACTATGGGAGCATGAAAAAGAACTGCAAAAATAATTCTGTAACTTTGACTGTTTTTACAATTTCCCAATGGCTCATTCTGTCTCCAAGTGGGAAAATGTGAGAGGAACTGGGAGAGAGAAAAGAAATTGCAAGAATGTAAACATTAGAAAGAAATATAACAGGAGAGTGGAGAAAGGTGCTAGCTTCAGTATCACTCTCTCAGAGACCTTGCTGTCCGTTGTGATCCAGACAGACCTTGCTGGTCCCTGGAGGCTCTTCCACGGGGCAAATGACCTCTGTCCTTGGAGCACCTAGAAGGCGCTTTCGCAGGAGCAGGGCAGCGACCGAGGGCGCGGCGGGGGTGGGCGTAGATAGCCCTCTTCTGGCTGCTCCCGCCGAGCGTGGTGATAATGGGGTCGCGGCCAGCGGTGGCGGTGGAGCGCCCGGTGACCCTGGGCTCCCTCGTCCTCCGCAACTCCCTCCCGCGCGCAGCAGAGAGCGCCTAGGAGCTTCCGCAGCCGCCCCCGGAGCTGGCAGCCGCCGGCCTGGAAGAAGAGGTAGACGAAGGGATTGAGAGCACTGTTGGTCACCCCCACGAGGCGCAGCGCCACCGCCAGGTCCTCAGCCTCCCAGTCTCCCACCGGTCCGGACGACCACGCGGCTGCCAGCCGGGAAGCAAAGTAGGGCAGCTGGAAGCCCACGAACAGTAGCGCCAGCGCCAGACTCATCTTCAGGCTCTGTACTTTAGCGCGGGGCAGCGCGCTGTGCGCAGGGCCTCGGCAGGGACTCGCCGACCTGGGCACCGCAACCGATGGGGCATGGGACGAACGCTGCCACCAGGAACAGAGCAGGCGGCTGCAAGCGACGCCCAGGACCGTGACTGGTGCCGCGAATCCCGTGGCGGCTTCAAAGAGCGCATAGACCTGCAGGTGCCAGCGCGGCAGGGGCGCGAAGATGCCCCGGCAGCGACGCTCTCCTGGCCAGGCGTGGGTGGCTGGGGGGGCGGTGTGTGGCGTCGAGGGGGAACCGCCGCGCACCACGAAGGCGGGGGGTAACGCCAGCAGCAGCGCCAGCAGCCAGCCCAGGGTGGCGAGTGCGCGCGCGGGCAGCAGCGGGCCCTGCGGACAGCGCACCGCGCGCTGGCGCTCTAGGGCAATGAGCACCACGAGGTGGGCCGAGGCACCCCGGCCGGATACCTGCAGGAGCTGCACAAAGCGGCATGCCTGGTCGCCCGCGGCCCGACGCGGCTCGACTATTAGTTTCCAGGCCAGCTGTGACAGCGCAGTGCCGCCGCTTGCGTACAGGTCGGCCAGGGCCAGTTGCACCAGCAGGAAGTCCATCTTGCGACGCTTGGGACCCGCCCAGGGTCCGCCGCCGCCGCACAGGCGGCACAGCACCATGGCGTTACCGGCCACAGCCACCACCAGGATGACTCCCAGGACGACCAGGCGGCTGGGAGGGCCGTACGGCAGTGGCGGCGGCAGCGGTGGCCCCGGGGCTGGGGCTCCCTGTCCGGAAGTCAGGTTGAGACCCCACCCCAGCGAGATGGGTATGGAGAGGTTGGGCGCGGGCGACAGGGTTGAGGGGCTGAATGGATTCTCCATCCTTAGCCTGGAGGAAGAGGAGGTACCGAAGAGGGCAGGCTGAGTGCTGGAAACCAAGGTGGAAGCGAGGCTGCGCAGGGCGAGATGCCAGGTCAACGAGTTCCCAAAGTTAGTTGAAAACGCACATGCACAGAAATGGATTTGGGTGCATTTGCTCTTAGTTGTTGTTGTTTTTTAATAGGCTGTCCTCGTCATTTGTCACTCAAATGTGGGTTGTACACTCAAGGAACACACATGATTCCTATTCTCCACCTTCTCCGAGTCTCCCCTCCCAATCCTGTCTCCCCTTCCAATCTCCTTGCGCACCCACACTGCCCTCGCAGAAGCCGCGGACTGCTGGGCTTTGGAACCTCTTCTGTTCGCTATTTACCGTTAGGTCACATCTGATTACAAGATCATTTTGCCTAACCCATTGTAAAGGCTCATGTTCACCCAGGACTGACACACAAAAGATGAAGCTGCTGAAAGAGATTGTACACCTCAAAATGGTTTCATGATTGCCACTAGGCAAAAAAAGATACTAGTTTTGATTTAAAAAAAAAAAAAAAAAAGTTTGAAATGCCATGGATCTGCACTAGCAGGAGAAAAACAGGAACACATGAAAACTTAACAGCATTTTGAGCAAAGAGGAGTCCAGTAGATGAATCTTTGATAAAGACATGTCTTCTATTGGCCAACGATGAGAGCATTCACTTAGACTAAAGACAGTGATGTTGCTTGGCAGTTAATAGTAGCAATAGAGGATAGTTTCAAATACTCCTCATTATTAGAAGCAGCGGATCACAGCTGCCTTCTCCACAATGTAAAATTCATTTCATTAGTCTAAAGAGGGCATTAATAGGTTTTATGCAAAGGGATAGTACATTTATTCCTTTTCCCCTAATATTTTCATCTAGTGATGATGTGTCACCATGGCTTCTCATTCTCTTGATTATATTTTCCAGCAGATGGGAGGTTGCTAGGAAGGACTACGCCTCCAATAAGCCCAGAGAAAAGGTGACTAAGAAATGATAAGGCGGCCAATTTTTAAAAAAGAAATCCAAGTCACATGAAATGGTTTAGATTAAATACTGCCTCTTTTATTTTAGCCCTGCCTCCTCATGAACACATTTTTTGTTTTCCTGTTAGAAGCATCAATTTGTCTTTTATGCACCTTCCATATTAGTTACCCTGAGTTCCTGCACTTCTTGGTCGGGGCGTCTATTGGGGTTCACATTCCCAGGCTGAGAAAACATTCGGCACTTTAAGCTGCATGGGATAGTAGGGTTTGGTGGGTGCAGATGAGAGTGCTGCCAGTTGCTGGAGGAATCCCAGTTCTCCAGCTGTTGGCCTTCATCCAGAGATCTTTGTCATTTTCATCATCATTTCTCTAGTTCCTAGCACTGGGTCTCACACATGGTAGGTGTCAGCAAATATGTTTTGAGTTAATGAATTAACGGATATGTGATGCATTTCAGATAATTTTAAGCAAATGTTCCTTCCTTGACTATAAATCCATCACCTAAGAAAAAAATGTGCTTCATACCCATGCCAGTATCATTCAGAAGAGCCCAAGGAAGTGCTGGGGACATGTTGGAATAGCCATTCTTGGTGGAACATTTAAGAAAGAAGTAGAGTGATAGCCTTGGGAAGTCAAACTCTTGATTTAATTTTCACAATCTCCTTGCAGAGGATTTTGCCCAGGGCCTTTTTCTGTGTAACATACATCATCCCAGTTTATGGTCCACTTCTTCCAGGGAGCTCTCTCTGAGCAATACCCATAATTCAGTGCTTCTAGCCAATATCAGTTTAACATTTCTCAAGACAATTCTGTAATTTGTCTCAAATTTATTGAAATGCTCTCATTTAACAAAATAAGACTCTACTAGCAAAATTATATTTTATAGAACCTAGCTTTACTAAGACCTGATAAAACATTAATTTAAAAAGTAATTCTTATCAAAATAATACATGCATGTAGTTTTGAAAGTCAAATAGACTGGAGGGATGACAACAACATAAAACGTTCCCTGTCCATGCATCCTGACTCTTCTCTTCTAGAGGGAACCAGTTTATAATAACTTCTTACTATATAAGTTTATAGATTTAGCTCTCACACCTCTGTTCCCACTGTTTCTCCTTTCTCATACTATTATTACAGTAAATTGTAATTTTGGGTTAGATCTATATTCAGTGTTTACATTATTATGAAATGAAAATATTCTCAGCTGAATGTTGTAGTATATTATGAAAACCATTATTTTCTTTTTCTTGAAGTTAATTGCCTTTAATTTTCATTGTTACCACAGCTAATTCTCCCTATACCTTTATACTCAAAACAGTTTCCACGAAGTCAGTTTCTCAACATAATATAGAAATTGCATTTTTTTTTTCTTGGAAATCTTACCAGACACCTTACTTTTCCTCCTGTTTGAGCTGGTTTCTCTCCATTTCCCTCCTGTTTGGGTTGCTGCATAGCTATTGTCCTGGAACGTCCATTTGTTATCATTTTTGAAACCCTCTGCTTTTCTCTTGGATTGGAGTTCCTGTTTTTTAGATCTCTGGTCTTTTCTTCTTGGCTTCTTCCCTTTTGGTAGTACACATCATCCAATAAATCAGAAGGTTAAAATGATTGTATGAAGGCTGTACATAGCAGTGAGAACCCTCACTGTGCCTGTTACTTGAGTCAAATGAATTCAATCTGGACAGATTGCCCTCTAGGCCAGCTCTCGTCCAGGCATCTCCCTTTACCATCATCCTAGAGATTTTTTCTTTCTTGGTTTATTTCTCTGCTTCTGTAGAAAGCATCCTTCAGTGGGCTTCTTAAGAAAGGGAAAATTTGAGGACCATGCATGTCTGAAAATTTCTTATTTTATCCTCATACTTAACTGATGATTTGCTGTGTTTAGACTTCTATATTGGAAACATTTTCCTTCTGAATTTTGATGGCATTGCTCCATTGCCTTCTGGCTTCTAAGTGTTTTTGTATTAAGAGGCCTAAAGCCATTCTGATTCCTGATTTGTTTGGATGTGATCATTCTTTTTTTGTTGTTCCAGAAGCTTATTGATTCTTCTTTTTGTCTCCAATAAATTTCATAAAGATGTATTTTGCTGTGGGTTTATTTTCATCCACTTTGCTGGGCATAATCAAGGATCATGAGTTGTATTTCATTGTAATATTTCTCTACTGGCCTTTAAGCTAGGGCAGTTTCTTTTTCCTTTCATGACACTGATGGGCCTGAAGGGTCCATGGCATATGTTTTGCAGAATGTCTCTAAAGTTGTATTTGTTTCCATGTAATTAAATTTGGATTAGACTTTTGGGGCATAAGTACTACATAAGCAGCGCTTTGTGCTCAGTGTATCATTTCAGAGCGCACTATGCTAGTTTGTCTCAATAGTGGTGATGTTTTAAGCTTAATATATATGTTTTAAAATTAAATATTTCTTTTATTACATAAATGGTATATATTAATTGCAGAAAAATTAGAAAATACAGATTATCAACAAGCACCACTAAATATACTACCCAGAGATAACCTTTGTTAATACTTAGTTATATATCCTTCAGATTGTAATGACTACATCTATATATTTACAAAAATATATCATACTATATATAGTATTTTGTATCCTTTTTTTCTATTTAAGATTATATTTGGACAGCTTTCCATGCCAATTGGTAAAAAGGTGATATAATTATCTGTTTAATGTGAAATGAGTTACAACAATTCAAATAACCCCCTATTTTTGGACAAAGGTTTTCCAATTTTCACTTTATAAATAATTTTGTGAAGAACATTTCTTCACATATATTATTCCATATACATTGAGTTATTCCCTTAAGAGAAAATCTAGAATTGGAATTGCTAGGGCAGAGCACCTGCATTTTTAAAACATTTTATTACATGGCGCTGAGTTGCCCTTGACAAGGGGCACAAACAATACATGTGTGTTTTCCCTATAGTCCCAACAAAATGAGCCTCATCATTGGTTTTCTATTGTCGTTTTGTTTTTTTAATAACTTAAAATTTTTTTTCAATTACAGTTATGTGCAATATTATGTTTCATGTATATAACGTGATTAAACATTTATATAACCTGTGAAGTGTCACCCCAATAAATCTAGTACCCCTCTGACACCATACATAGTTATTATATTGACCATATTCCTTAATCTGTACTGTATATCCCTGTGAATGTTTTGATAGCTTGCGATTTGCACGTCTTAGACTCTTTTTCACCCATTCCTCCAATGTCTCTCCCATTTAGGAGCCATCAAAATGTCCTCTGTATTTATAATTTTGCTTTTGTTTTGTTTATTTGTATATTTTGTTTTTAGATTCCACATGAGTGGAACCATATATTTGTCTTTCTCTGACTTGTTTCACTTAGCATAATACCCTCTAGGTCCATCCATGTTGTTGCAGATGGCAAGATTTCCTTATTTCTTATTGCTGAGTGATATTCCATTATATATATATACCATCTTTTCTTTATCCATTCATCTGTCTATGAACACTTAGGTTGCTTCTATATCTTGGCTATTGTGAATAATACTGCAATGAACATATGGATTCACATGTCCCTTTGAAGTAAGGTTTTGGATAAATACCCAGAAGTGGGATTATTGGGTCCTTCTTTGTCTCTTGTTATAGACTTTGTTTTAAAATCTGTTTTGTCTGGTTAAGTATTGCTACCCCAGCTTTTTGTTTTGTTTTGTTTTCATTAATGAAATATCTTTTGTCATCCTTTACTTTCAGTCTTTGTGTGTCTTTCGATCAGAAGTGGGTCTCTTGTAGGCAGCATATTTAGGGATCTTGTTTTCCTATCCATTCAGCCATCCTATGTCTTTTGATTGGAACATTCAATCCATTTACATTTAAAGTAATTATTGATAGGTATGTAGATATTGTCATTTGATTAGTCATTTTTTATCTTTTTTTTCTTCTTAAAGAAGCCTCTTTAATATTTTTTGTAACACTAGGTTTTTGTTGATGAACTCCTTTAACTTTTTTTGCCTGGGAAGCTCTCTATCCGTCCTTCGATTCTAAATGATAGCCTTACTGGGTAGAGTAATCTTGGTTGTAGGTCCTTGCTTTTCATCACTGTGAATATTTTGTGCTAATCCCTTTTGGCCTTCAAAGTTTCTGAAAAATCAGCTGACAGCCTTATGGGACCTCCCTTGGGGGTAACTAACTACTTTTCTTTTGCTGCTTTTTAAGATTCTCTCTTTGTCTTTAACCCTTGGCATTTTAACTATGATGTGTCTTGGTGTGGGCCTCTTCGGGTTCATCTTGTTTGGGACTACACTTAGAACAGCAGCTCGAAAAGGACCAGGGACATATGGAGAAGAACTGAATTGTCTGGAGGGGCAGCTTTCTCCCAGACAGAAGTGCTGTCAGAGGCCATTGTGCCTTTGCTGAGCCCTCCCCGTCACCCATCTTGCAGTAGCCATATCTGAGTCTCCATCAACCTGGCTAACACTGTTCACCTTGCCCTGGTGATTCCCTGAGACCTACCCCACACCAACTTTTGGGCCTACCAAAAGCTGCTTCCAGTGGCTTTTACATACAAATGGCCTATCTCAGCTCATGCTGTGGACTTTTCTAAATTTTCTAAATTTCTCAAAGGTCCACAAATCTCAGAAGTAGCATCCGGCCTCAGCTTGCTTTGTACCTCTTGCTAAGCAGCCCCAAGCCCCCATCTGCAGATCACTTTGTAGCTAATACCAGGTGGCCATAGGCAGGGCACAAGCAGTGGCAGAACCCCTCCCAAGAGGCCCCAGAACCAACACGCCTGATGGCAAGCTTCACACCACACCAGAGCACCACCCAACCTTACCTCCACAAATAATACACCCTGCTTCGTGGGGTCAACCTCTGCACAATAGCTTCTACACTGCAGTCATGGCCAGTCCTCACAACCAATCAGCCTGAGGGTCCATCCTTCCCATTGACATGCCAACAGCAATAAAGGCTCAACTACAACAGTAGGGCACACAGAACCCACACAAGGGACATACCTGGAGCAACTGGCTCAGATGACCAGGGAGACTACACCACTGGGACCCACTGGACACTTACTACATAAAGCCACTCTGCCAAGACTGGGAGATATAGCCGCTCTACCTCATACATGGAAACAAAGAGGGAGGCAGCCACAATGAGAAGGCAAAGAAACATGCCCCAGATGAAAGAACTCAGTGAGAACTTTAATGAAAAGATAGGAAACATAAAAAAGAACCAATCAGAAATGAATACAATAAGTGAAATGAAAACTACATTAGAGGGAATTAGCAGATTAGACGAAGCAGATATTTTTAATTTCTAGTGAATCAGTTTTATTCTTTTTATAGTTTCTGTCTTTCCGCTGAAATTCCCTATCTGCTCATGCATATTGTCTAAATTTTCCACTAGGTTCTTCAGTAAATTTATCATAGTATTTTCAAGTCACTTTCTGATAGCTTCAACTTCTGGGCCATCTCTCAGTCTGGTCCTGTTTTCTGCTTTAGTTTTTGAAAATGGGTCTTTTCTTGCTTTTTTGCCTTGTAAATTTGACTGAAAGCCAGACATTATATGTAAAAAAATAATGGTAACTGATGTAAATGGTAAATGTAAATACTCCTGAAAATGGGCATGCCTTTTCATCTGTCAGGCCATAACGTGGGAGGTTGACTAAATCTAATCAGTATTGAGCTAAGTTTGGGTTTTGTTGTTGCCGTAGTTATTATTATACTACAGACTTCAAACTCCTCCATACTTTTATCTTTAGTGCGATGCCTTGAATGCTGGAGGGTTTTTCTCAGTGTTCCTGCTCTACTCCCAACTTTAAGCAGATCTACAGCCTAGCCCTGGGGTAGGGTAGTTTCTCTCCCCATGCTTCTGCTGTTCCCAGTGCTGCTGCTCACGGTGGGCACAGGCTGGTTTCCTTGGCTCTGCTAGTCTAGTCTGTCTTCCGCAGGCTCTGAGGGCCTGAGCCTCAACAGTAGGACTTCCCCCGCACTCCTGTCCCTCCCCCAATGGCAGCCGGACTCTGCCTTTGACTTGAGTCTCCTGTTCCCTGTTGAGCTCTTTGCTGTCAGTGCAGGGTCATGGGCACCACTGTTTCCTGCCTGTCCAACCCCCCAGTGGTAGATAGCTTTTGCTGTTATCTGCCCCTTCTCAGTGACTGCTGACCTTTTTCTGAGGACTGAGGCGGGGAGGGTTTCCTGCTCCTGCTCCAGTGGCAGAAGAGTTTTGCTGTGTGTGAGCAAGGTTCTGGGTTTTATGCTTGTCTCTTTCCCACTGAAGGGTCTCCATCAGGTCTGCTGCCGTGCTCCCAACCTTTCTCATCAATGTGGGCTGAGGTCTGTGAAAAAAAGCTCATTACTGGGGTGGTGTCCCTTGTGTCTGGGGCTCCCAGAGTTTCTACAGTTATTTTCACACACATTTGGCTTTTAAAAATTTGTCAAAATATCAGTTGTTTTCTTACCCACTTTTTCGGTTGCTAGTTTTCCCTCCCACATTCTGCCAAAGGTGGAACATTTGTCTCACCACTCCGCAGAGGGGCTTGCCACTCTTTTGAATTTGGTTCACCTGGTGCCTTGCAACTTCAGTCCTCTGATAGACTGAGAAAGGGTTTATTTTGTTTATTAAGTTTATTTTGATTTTGTAGATTATCTAGCTTTTTCACCCCCTTTTGGTTTTTGTTAACGTGGGAGCAGTATTCCCTTGCAGCTTTCCCTTCCCTATGTGGAAACAAAACTCTCAAAACATTATTTAAGGATACCCGTTCTTTACCATAAATCTTACAAAACAAAACTTATGTTTATTTTGTTTTCTAACTTCCTAAATTGAACAGTTTATTTATTTTTATTTTTCTTAATAAAAAAAAGTTTAAGGTTAAGAACATTCTTCTGAATATAGTTTTGGTTGTGTCATATATTCTTCTAAGTTTTATTTTATTTTCAAAATTATGTAACTAATTTTTCTGACCTAAGAATTATTATGCTCTTAAGATTCTGCTTTGTAACTTGAAAAAGAAAAAGAAGGGTAAAAATCTTATCTGAGAATTTGACCAGTGTAGAAGGGAATAGTTCTAGTACAGGTCTAGCTTTTTTCTGTTTTCCACATTGAGCTTCTTCCACCTAGTTAGTCTTGAGACATCTCTTTCTTGCTCATGGTCCCTCATCACCAAGTTCTTAGTTTGATTTAGTGATTTATAATATGGTTTAATACCCAGTAAGACTAATCTAAACTTTAATTTTCATACATAACTACAAAGATAAGCTCATATAAATTCACTGAAGAATGATAAAGGAGGTGAACTGGCTCAAAGAAAATTTCAAAGATAGTTTGAAAAATAAAGTTAAGTAAAATTAAATGCAGATAAGCTTTTTTTAACCTGGAAAATATAAGATACCAACTAAAAAACTATTATAAACAATAAGGTGGCTTGGTACATAATACATAGAAATAGAGTTTGCATGTATAAATGACAACCAGTTAGAAGATATAATGGAAGAAAGATTCACTTAAAATAGTACCACCACCAACAAACGATAAAACCAAAAGGAATAAGCTCACCTCTGGCTACACATTAGGATCATCAGCTGGAGGACTTAATAAACAAAACAATAAGGACAAAATAGTGCCCAGGTGCCATTCCTAGAATTCTAAATCAGTTGGTGTGGGGTGGGGCTCAGGTGGCATTTTTTTTCAAAGGTCCCAACTTTCCAAAAATCTCAATGAAGAAATTGATCTCTATAAAGAAAACTTAGAATATTATTGAGTGTTATAAAAGAAGACTTGAAAAAAGAGAAAAGCATACTCTTCTTTAGAATAACCGAATATCGTAAGGAATTTAATTTTCTCTAAATTAGGCTATACATTTAATGTGATTTCATATAAAAGACTAACATGATTTTTCATTTTTGGAACTAGACAAGCATATTCTAAATTTGTATGGAAAAAAAATTAGCAAGAGTAGCCAGGACAATTCTGAAAAACAAAACTATTGCAAAAGGACTAGTCTGACCAGATATTGACTACCACATTAATAAACAAAATAGAATGGTCCACTGCAAAATAAAAAATGTTCTGAAAAGACCTAAATGTAAATGAGACTTTGGCTTATGATAAATGGCATTTTAAAACAATAGAGGAAAAGATAATGTATTCAATAAAAGATGTTATATGAAGTGACATTTTTTAACCAATGAAGTGACATTTTCTAACCAATGAAGTGACATTTTCTAACCAATGGGAAAAATGTTAGTTTACTCAATAAAAGGTCGATTGGGTATCCATCTTAAAAAAACAAACTAAAGTTAGAGCTCTAATTTGTAATACATTTTAGATAGATGAAAAATAAAACTCTAAAAGAAGATAAGTGGGGAAGACTATTTTAAATATATCTAACACAATATCCCAAAGTCACAAAAGCCAAGATTCATAAATTTGATAATTTGAAAATACCAGTTTCTACATGTGTAAAATACCAGAACCAAGTCAAAAGACAAATTACAAAAAGGAAAAAAAAACTGCAGCTTCTTTTGCAGACAAAGAGTTAATATCTACAGCATGCCTGTAACAAAAAAGACCGATAACCAACATAAAAAATAGGCAAAGAATAGAAACAGGAGAGTTCACAGTAAACTCCAATGGCTATTAAATATATGAAAATATGATCTACCTTATTCATAAAAATAAAAATAATGTTGTTTTAATATATCAGGTTGGCAAAGGATGCGAGGACATGCATTCCTGGTGAGAGTTAAGTTGGTTTAACTTCTTTGGGGGTAATTTGCTAGTATCTAGTATAATTTTGCTAGATACAGACTTACCTCAGTAATTTCTCTTCTAGGTATTTATTCTTAAGTGGAAAAAAAAAACAAAACAAGCGGTAGAGCATTTTAGATAGTATGCCATCATTTGTGTGTGGGAGAAAAAAGAACATAAAGTTTGTTTGTGGATGTATGTTCTGTCTCTAAAAGGATATATAGGCAGGTGGTTACTATAGAGGCTTCCAGGAAGGGGAAGAGTGTGGCTTGGTGGCCGGAAAAGGAAGGAGCCATCATGCTCACTGTTAACTCTTTTGTACTTTCTGAAGGTTGTACCTTGTGCATGTACTATTTTAAAAATACAGTAACAAAGCCAGCCATATCCAGGGTCTGTGTCCTATCAAATACCCCCATCAAATACACACAAATGGTCCATGTCCCATCAGGTGCAAATAACTTATCAGACACCATCAAATAGTCACAAATAACTATTTTATGGCTCATAAGTAATCAATAACTGTTAAATATTTTATATTCCATCTTACTCAGAAGACTATAACTTTATATTATACTATTTGCTTCCATCGTTTCAATACTTCCATTGGTAAGAATGAGTCAGTCTTGATAGTAATCATTTGTGAATATATATAATTCTATAATGATTTGTTTTTATTTAAAAGAGTAGATTTTTAAAAGTAAAAATAAATCATTATTAAAACTAGTGTTTAAGACATAATTAATCGTGATATTTTAAGATACTTCTGTGTAGCTCCGGAACATTCTTTTCTTTTTTTGTTCAAAATTCGTTAGCATTGGTGCGGGTTTTAAGCCACTGATCAATCGCGCTTTCATACTTCCTCGGTTCTTTCAGCCAGTCCTGATGCCATCTCAGGTTTGCAATAACAGTTGAATAGTTTTGCCCTACACTTTGTTTCCACTTAATAAACTGCTCTTTATTGTACTGGTGGACAGAAGCAGAAACTTTAGGATAGTTTATAATGGAACGAAGCTTCTGATCCAAAGAACAAGTGATTTCTGGAAATTTTGTGGCAATATTTGTTAGTTCATCTGGATCTGAGGAAAGATCTGAAAGAAAAAGAAATTAAATACCTGTCAAAATAGTTACCTACTACAAAAACATTTTTAGAATGCCATTACTCTCTGACGTATTAAGATTTATTTTTATTTTCAGTTTCTCTTGGTATAGTAAAATTAAGGATAGTATAAATGGTAAAATAATATACTGAAAGTTAAACACCCCTCTAAATGTATGTCTAAATTATCTTCCTTCCTACCATCATCCTGCTATCTCATTTTTAAAAATCTATTCTTAGATGGCAGAAACAGTCAAACCCTTATTACTAGTAAGCTGGCTTAGTCCTAATTCTTCCTGATTTTGATGCCTTGCTTACTTTGACGTACAGACAGAAATAAAACAAACAGTAATGCTAATATTGTCCTATTTCAACAGTCCCAAACATTCCAGCTTTAAGAATTCTTTATATAGCCAAATCATGTTCTTGCAACTTCAGTTATTCCCAGTTTTCTATACATATATTAGCATTTTGTGTTTGGATTTTTCAGTTAGATTTATCAATACTGTCCATGTGAGCAGAGAGCCATGGAAATAAAAACTTCTCTCAATCACTACCATCAAGAAAATAATGATAAATATTTCAGATAACATAAACACCCTTTAATCTATGATGTAGGTAGACAGGATATAACTAGGATGCCAATATAATTGGAAAAATAGCACATCAACTATTTTATGACAATTTACTTAAGCTAGTAAATGAACAATGAATGTCAAGGGAAAAATCTCTGTGGGCCTATATGAGTGCATTAGTCAGAAGACCTGTGAAGACATTTGTGACTTTGTTAGGTGACTTCAGATGGCACTTTTTTGGGAAAGAGATGTTAGTAAAACCCTAGAGATTACAGGAAAGGTGGGCTCACTCACTGATCCTTTGACAGTCACATCTGCTTTTTGCAAAACATGACCAGTGAATGAGCAAGAGATGCCCATTGTTCACCAAGATGACAACTTAAGGACCTCCTTTTGACGCCAAGAATCTTTGTTCTTAGAGTTAAGGGCGTTAATCAGTTTGGCTCCTAAAGAATTACTTTGAGTTAATAATTTCGACATTTGTAACTAGGAAGGACTTAGGGAGAAATGAACGTTAATGGCTTTAGCACATATTTTTTGTGCAAAAAGGGGGCAAAGGATAAGTAAAACTTTAATTCTAATAATGCTGCTTGAAAATTAATTCATAGAGTAGGGAAGCTAGAAAGCAATATTGTAGAGTAGAAGAAGAGCATGAATTTTGGAGTTAGAATTGAGTTGAAATCCCAGTTCTGCCACTTCTTAGCTGTGAGACCTTGCACAGGTGTCTATATCCCTCTGTCCTGTAGTCTTCTGTATAAAATGAGGATAATGATATCATCTTGTGGGTTAGAGTGAAAATTAAATAATATATGTAGAATATCAGGCTTCATAAGATATAGGTGTTAATCCTCCAGAACAGCTGAAAGCAAGGTACATGAGAGGGTGCTGACTACTGACTGTGAAATTAGAAGACACTTTGATCAGAAAAAACAGTGGTTTCAATCTTGAGACTCAGATCAAAAACCTTAGGGCACTTGCTCTGGAATTCAAATGCTGATTTTCAAAGAAGCTGCTCCTCACATTGGCAACATTTTTTAGATTGTCCCAGCATGAAGAGCAGCAGATATTTATTTGTTTATTTAAAGATAATCACTGGATCTTTTAGGCAATGCTATGTAGGTCAGCTCATTATACATTATAAGACAGTTAAAAAACATTTCAACAAATTTACCAAAGAGTTGAGGCAATACTGAAGCACCATCAGAGTAGGCTATATACTTCCATTGGTTAGTTCGAAGCATGTAAGTGGAAGCGTTCACATTGCATCCATGGAATTCACTCAGAATCCAGGCTGGACGTAGGTTTTTGAGCTTATGTTCATTCTTAAACATTTCTGATGCTAATGGCAACAAAGAGTATCCACTCAGGTTCTGAGGCAGAGGAATTCCAGCAATATCTATGTAACAAAAATAACAATATTTTAAAATAACTCATGCTTTCATTAGTTGAACATTCATAAATGACATAAAGGTCACAGAGACTAGAGACTATATATATGGATTTTGTCAACAGACTATATATATATGGATTTTGTCAACAGATCCAAATGCTTAATCCACTTGTCATGTGACCTTGAGCATATTATTAATCACTGTGAACCTCAGTTTCCTCTTCGATAAAGGATAATAATAATAATACCTGTACTTCACAGGTTTATTTTAGGTTTAATATGATAACTTATATAAAATCCCTCAACAATTTATTATTAAATATCATCAGTCGTTCATTCCTGAATTATTTAATCACAGCTGTTTCTCACATTTGTTCCATGGGTTATTAACAAGACCTAAATGAGATAAGGGTTTAGTAGTCATATATGTTTGCAAATAATGGTTAAAAATAAATAGGTAAATTTATTGGAGATGTAAAGTAAACCTTCAAGGGTGGTATATGGTATGCCATTTGATGACAGAACTTTTTTCTCCCTAGTAGTATCTAAAGGGATTAGTATTTTGCAGAACATATGTTGGGAAATCCTAGATTATACTGATTTTGAGAAAAATAATTGATTTTTTCCTCATCGAACACAGACAATAAAACAATAGCATAAGAAATGTCTAACTTATAAAGAAATTGTATTTGTAATATAATGTAATGTAATTGCTTTTAAGGTATTTTTTTGAAACTCAACCTATCTTTTTCCTATAGAAAAATCACTGTTAATATGGCTGGGCAGTTGGGATAATTCCAAAATGAGTATGCAGTTGCCCTCTCCACCCCTTTTCTGGTTTCAATGTTCCATGTTTTTAGGGATAATTAAATATTTCCAATGAAAAATAGAAAGTAATAGATCTGCAATGCTAGAAATTAAAATTGAATATGAAAATTAATTTGACTATAAGTGTTTGAGGAAAAACAGGCTAATTAAAGGAGAATTAAAGAGTAGACAGGGACCTCTATAAGTCTGAAGGTAACTGTTTTACATATAAATTAATTTAAAACTTTGTATCTTCCATTTTCTTGGAAGGGGCATATACAAGAACTAATCTTCTGCCAACCAATCATAATCAGGGACTTTTTTGAGAAAGAAAGAAAGACAGAAAGAAAGACTGGGAGAGTGAGAGGGAAGGGATGGGGGAGGGGGAGGGACGAAGGAGGAAGGAAAGAAGAAACAGATAAAAGAGAGAACTGGTTAAGAACAAAAGAAGGAGCAAAGACAGTAAAGAGGATGTGCATGAGAGAAAGAGACTGACCAAGATGAAACTAATTGCAATGCAAGACAGTTGGCTACTTACAGCAAGGAAAGAGAGTAGCCAGGGAATAGGCTGAGTCAGGCTGGTCTGTGTCAGCCATCAGGTGGCACCACTAGGGAGGCACAGGAAGGGAGAGAAGAGGATTTCCACGATGGTTGGGAAGCAGGAACCAACTGGCATATACCTATGACTGGGAAGTTCCTGCATTTAGCATTGTCTTAACCTTTAATACTTAGCAATACCTTATTTCCTATCTAGTCTTAGCCTCATTTTTCTAAAGAAGCTTGAAAGCCTAAGAAAATGTACTTGATTCTCTTTTGTTTCTATGATAAGTAAGTAGTAAGCTAAGAGTACATTTAAGTATTAATAATTTTCATTTATTCAACAAACTAGGTTTTGTTCCAGGAGTAGGGAAAAAACAGTGGACAAAGCAGGTAAGCTGTCTTAGAGTTTACGTTCTAATGTGGAGGGGCAGGCAAACAACTATGTCAAATAGTAATAAGTATAGTGAAGAAAAATAAAGCAGGATAGGGAGATCGAGAATGTTGGCAGGTATGGTTTATGTGCTGTTTAACATAGTGTGGTCAAGGAAAGCCTCTCTGATGAGGTAACATTTGAGTAGAGACCTGAGGCAGGGCTAAAGTGAGCCCTATAGATATCTGAGAAAGGACATCAGCCCAGGGAATAGCAGGTGTAAAGACCCTAAGGCAGGAACCTGCTTGGTTCATTCCCCAAAGACCAAGGGAGCAGAGTAAGAGGTAAAATTGTAAAAGATGATTTGGGGAGGGGAAGAGATCATGTTGGACTCCTAGGCCCAATTAGAGATTCTGGATTTTACTCTAAGGGGAATGGGAAACCAGGAGAAGATTGTGAGCAGAAGTGTGACATGGTCTGTTGCTAACTACTATATAGCAAATTGACTAAAAGTGGGTACAGGCAGAGAAGGTTGGAGTTAGGAAGCTATTGCAGGAGTCCAGGCAAGAGATAATGATGGCTTGTTTCTAGTTTATTATCAGAAGAATAATATACCTTTGTGAATTGATACTGAAGAATAAAACCTATGCCAAATATCTATAATACTTAATAAATACCTTACGTACTTATTAATTTTTTTATGCTCCAGGGAGCTAGGTATTCATTTCGCAAATATTTACCAATAATTTCTTTAAAAGCACTTTAGCTTAAATTGCTTTTCAAAAGCTCATTAATCTTCATTTAAAACCATTTTTCATATTTTTTCTTCTGGCAAATCTGTCATTCTAATTCCATTTTAAGCAAATTTCATCTTTCTTGGCAGTATAAGCAAAGATTAAAAGTAACTGCAGGATTCTTAATAAAGTGACTTAAATTTAAAACAGTAGTGGGGAAAAATGCAGACCTGGATATATGTGATGGTCTCCTAAAGGGAGAAAAGATATATTTCTTCCTGACCATATGAGTTGATAGGAATTAGACTGATATAGCAATGATGCAAACTGTGTACATTTTAAGGGCAAGGGATAAACAATATTAATGATAACATCTGACATTTAATTGTTAACCATGTTCTAGTCATTGTTCTAAACCATGGAATAGCACTGTTATTTCCATTTTATTGATAAGAAAATTGAAGACCAGAGCTATTAAGTGGCTCAAGGCCACACAGTTGGTAAATACTGAAGGAAGGATTTGAATTTAGGCAGTCCAGAATCTCTGGCCCCTTCAATACTACACCACAAGTCTTGCTTTACTATAGTCAACTTCATAATATTTTCCAGCCAATAAAAACAAAATAGTTGATACCAATTTGCAACTCTACCGATAGTGCACAAGGGATCTCTTTTGCCATTTGTGACTACATGGATGGACCTAGAGGATACTATGCTAAGTGCAATAAGTCAGACAGAGACAGACAAATACCATATGATTTCACTTATATGTGGAATCTAAAAAATAAAATAACAAACAAAACATAAATAAATTCATAGGTACAGAGAACAAACTGGTGGTTGCCAGATGGGAGGGAGGTTGGGGGGATGATTGAAAAAAGAGAAGGGATTAAGAAGTACAAAGGGTGGTCATAAAAACAGTCATGGGATATAAAGTACAGCATAGGGAATAGAGTCAGTAATATTTTAATAACTGTATGATGTCAGATGGGTACTAGACTTATCGTGGTGGTCATTTTGTAAGTTATATAAATGTCCAATCACTATGTTTTACACCTGAAACTAATATAATATGTCAACTGTAATTGAGAAATCAAGAAATAAAAAATAAGAAAAAAAAGTCTATGTAGAATGCTCCTCCCAACCCTCCACTAAGATCCTGTAACAACAGGGGTTTGCAAATTAAATCACTAGCAATAAAACATTCTTTTAAACATAACTGTATTTTTGTATAATTACATTTTCACAATTCGGAAAAATCTGGATTTATCTTTTATGTGAGAGGAAGGCAGGTGTTTTACAAAAAAAGATAAACTATTAAAAAAATTTACATGAACATAAGAAATTTAAAAAATAAAATCAGAACAATTTTAATTTTAAAACGAGACTACCTTTATTTATAACTGAGCTAAAGTATCCTGATACGAGGTTATTGGAGAAGAAAATATTTTGGGGAACACTTTTAAAAAATAATCTCTGAAATGATATCAACTTCAACAGTATAAAAAATTCCTAGTTATAAAAATGTTTTTTTTTCTGCTATTAGAAAATAATGTGATACTATAAATGACCTACGAAGATAAATAGACTAAGTATACTCTTCCTACTTTATCATAAAATATCAATTTATAGAAAAGAAAGCACTCTTTTAAAATACTTTTAAAAAACTATTGTAAATTGAGACTTATTTATAAAGCATTGTAGCATCTTAAATTTCAAGACACTCTATAGTAAGACAGGTTTGTTAAAACAGGAATCCCAATTGTTTTTTCCTATTCAATATCTTTCTATTTAAGGTTTTTTGAATTACCATTTTTTATATGATATTTCCAAGGCCCATAGAATGGAGGAAAAGAAGTCTGTCTTGAGGCTTTGATCTAAGAAACTTAGTCCCATACTCTCTGTGTGTAAATTAGATTCATACAAAATAATATAGTTATGGCTAAGCTAATAAAGAAAGAATCTTTAGAATTCTAAGAATAGATTGTTTTGTGTCTATTTTAAACTCCTAATTGGTTAGATGAATCACAAAATAAAAGTCCTTTGTAGATACTATATCAAAATCTGTATGTTTACTTATTAAGCAGAGGTAAACAGAACATACTGTCCCACAGTTCTAATTTTAGATTTAATCACTACTAAAGTAGCTTTAAACTCTTCCAGCACTGAGTAATTTTCATTTTAAAAGTAACCCTTGCTATCCTATTTACATTTCATCATTGGAACTAGGCTGTCATACTTACAATTTTGTACTCTGCTTTTTACTTTAACTAAATAAATTCTTAACTAATTATAATAGTTAAAAAAAGACTGAATCAAACATCAGATAAAACAGACCATCAGAATTATTTTTGCCTTGTTGGCTGGTAAGAATGTTCAACAAGGCTACAGACTCAGTTTATGCCTATTAATTCAGTATAATTATTGATAGTACCCTTTTACTATCAAAAATGTGCTAATTTGGACAAAAGACACACTATCTCAATTAGTAAACAAACAAAACAAAATAAAAAAACCCTGTTCACATAGTTTTAAAACCTACATTTTCTTTTCTATAATACACAGGGGCCATTTTCACATATCATTTCACCTTTTAAAATAAAACTAATTAGTTTTTACTTAATCTATTACTACTAGATATTTATACTATTTTATTTTTTAATATAATGCAATAGTACAATAAATATCCATGGAGATAAATTCTTCTGTAAATCTATAGGTAATTTTCTAAAATTGGAATTTTAGAATTGGATATGTGTGTACATTTTAAAAATAGTATACATACTGTTTTATCTCAAGATCATAAAGTAGAAAATTTGTATCATGGGCAAATATAACACAATATTTATTTTTGAGAGGCTTTTGATGATTGCTTCAATTTCCTTACTGCTAATTGGTCTATTTAGATTTTCCAGTTCTTTGTGATTCAGTCTAGGAAGATTATATATTTCTAAGAACTTGTCCATTTCTTCTAGGTTATTTAATTTGGTGGCATATAGTCTTTCATAGTATTCTTGTATGATCATTGTATTCCTGTGGTATCCATCGGCAACTTCTCTTCTTTCATTTCTGATTTTATTACTCAGCCATAACAAAGGATGAAATACTGACATTTGCAACAACATGGCTGGATCTTGAGATTATCATGTTAAGCAAAATAAGTCACACAGAAAATGTGACAACTATATGATTTTACTCGTATGTGGTATATAAAACTGAAAGCAAAAAACAAAGATAAACAAAACTCATAGACACAGACAACAGTTTAGTGGTTACCAGAGGGAAAGGGGGATGGAAGGGAGGTAGAAAAGGGTAAAGAGGGTCAAATATATGATGACAGAAGGAGATTTGACTTTGGGTGGTAAACACATAATGCAATATACAGATGATGTATTATAAAATTGTACACCTGAATCCTATATAATTTTATTAACCAATGTCTCCCCAATAAATTTAATTAAAAAATAAAAAAGAAGTAAAAAAAATTAAAGAGAAATGATTTAAACAATACCTATAATCAACTAACATATAAGGTTATAGAATGTCTAGGAACAGACTAGGATGTGGTGTAGACAGCTCCTGAAGGACACTGAATTATTTAGCTGCTAGAGTCAAAAAGACAAACAAAATGCCAACTATCACTATGAAATATATTGAGGGAAAACCAAGGAATAATCACCCCAACCTTTTAATTCTTTTACAGTTCTGGTCACTGTACCTCAAGAAAACAGAACATGGCTAAAAAGTTAAGCAAATACGATGATCCTGAGGAGAGTTTTCATTGCAAATGGGTGGGGGTGGGAGAGTTCCACATGAGGAAAAACTCGGGAAGGAAGCTGTAAAGAAATGCCAATATAAATGAGCATATATTCATAAAATTATAAAGATGATAATGAGAGATACTTGCAAATACACATAATTACATATACATTTCTTATGAAAACAGAAATGAGAAAAAGTTATGGGGATTGGCTAAAACTTGAAGGAGCCAGAAAGTGGCAGAGATATGGCTAAGAGTGAAAACTGCTTTGGGATAATGGAGACACATAGCAAATGATTACTGAGAAACTGAGGAGATTAAAAATATACATCAAGCAAAAGAACAACAAAGAAGTGTGTTCAAATATAGAAGAAGTGATGTGAAACAAAAGCAAAATGGAAAAGACATTGATATAAATTAACAGTAAAGAAATTTAAGACCCTGGAATAGTGTTTAGTTAAATGAAGGGGAAGACTTTGTAGCAGAAGTAAGGAGATAAAAAGAACTCTCTTACTTCTGATTTTCCAACACGTTTCTTTCACATTTATATAT
>NW_006436298.1:24788971-24803097 GCF_000325575.1 Pteropus alecto | reverse complement strand
TTGTGTATGTGTGTGTGTGTGTGTGTATATATATATATATATATATATATATACACATATACACATATATATAGGTGTGTGTGTGTGTGTGTGTGTGTGTGTGTATCACACCTAGGTATATGTATAGGCATATATATAGGTATATATATACCTAGGTGTATATATATATATAGGTATATATATGTTCACCAAAATTTATTTATAAATTGATGTTACTTTTTGCAATTGATAGCATCTTAGAACAGTGGAATTACAATTAAATGTTATTAAATTTAAAGTACTCTGCTATATTAGATTGAAACTAACAGTTCTATATTATTCCCTCTGAATTTGATGATGTTATTTTAGTAAAAACTGCTAACTACCACTATTCAAATGTTGCTGTTCCAGACCTATGATTATGCTTATAGACATTAAGAAACTAGTAAAGCAAACAGTAACAGAACAATCTAAAGATTCTCAGGAAAAATATGTTCATAGCATCAGATCAAGGGACTTTTCCAATACTGTATGAAGTTGGAAGTTTCAAAGTGGATGAAATACTTAAGAAGGGAAGTTAAAGTAGAGAATCAAATCATATACAAATCATAATATAAAGTTATGAACTTGAATATCTTATGTGGCTTACTCTACAGTCATATCCTGACTGTGAATCTTTTGAATGAAAAATGACTACAGTAAGTGAAGGCCAAAGGAACCTGAGGAATATTATCCTCATTTTTCATATATGGATTTGACTCACAGTTAAATGAATTGCTCAAGGTTACAAACACGTCAGCAGGGCCTCTGACTGCTTTGCTTATTCATTCTCCATCATTATTACAAAAAACTATTTATAGAATTTCAGTACTTACCAAGCATAGTAGGGTAAATATCCACAAGAGAAACCACATTTGATACTTGTACGTTGGCCTTAATTCCTGGTCCCATTATCAAGAGTGGAACATGGGCACTAGCTTCGTACATACTCATTTTATAAAATTGACGATGTTCCATGGCTAGCTCTCCATGGTCTGAGGTGTATATGACAATAGTTTTCTGAAGAAGATCTAATTGGCGAAGAGCCAAAATAATTTCACCTACAATATAGATCAAGATAAGTATTAATTAGCTCCACACTATAAGAGTTTGTCAAGATGCTTCTTAATATGTGATTATCTACTGTTCTTAAGTAAGTTATACTAAGTTTCCTGTGACCGTCCCTCAGTTGACAGACTAGAGAGGAAGAAGATACAGTACTTATAGGACAGTTTATTTGGAGATCATGCTGGCTTGCTTTCTGTGATTCTATCAGAGAATGGGGGGCGGGGGCGGTGGGTAAGAAATTTTTCTTTAGTGACCTGAATGAAAAAAGGAAGACAGGTCTGTGTGTGAGCACTGTACATGTCTCAGATGATGAAAAGATTCATATGACATTGACCCACAATTTCTTCTCAATGGGAGGTGTTAAAAAGGGTCAGAACTCTTCCTGCTGCGCTTTCTTCCAAATCCCCAATTGCCAGATCATGCCTATGAAGCTGGCTGAGGATTTTGGAAATCCCACATTTGAACAAGGGCTGGAAGCAATGCAGACAATATGAATATGGTTTAGCATATTCTTGGACAGGGAATAACTAAACAGTAAAATTCTTCCGATTGGTCCCTGTTTCTTAGTGTCCTGAAATGTCCTCATTGTAATTAAGAGAATCATAGTAAGATATAGTTTAGAGAGGGGTCATCCCTCTTTTGGCAGTTCTTGAATCTGAGATACGGGGGTCTGTATTATTTAAAAAACAACAACAACAACACACACACACACACACACACACACACACACGTGAGTCAGAGGTCCAGTCAGAACTGAGACCCACTGCTCTGTCAAGTAATTTATGGAGTTCAGACCATCAGGATCTTTCGACCGGATGACTGTAATTGCTTCCTAATTGGTCTTCTTGCCTCCTCTCCTCTTTCCATTACACAGTATCCCTTGTACCATTTGGGTGGATCTCATTCTAAAATATCTGATCATGTTACACCCCAGCTTAAACCTTTTTTTCAGAGCTTCTCATCTTCAATTCTTTAGCATGACACACAAAACCCCTGCCCACTCTTGAAGCTCAGCTTCCCCCTAGACCTTTAACTTTCACAATCCTAAACAACTTAGTATTCTCTGAACTAATAATAATTTTTGGACTTTCTTGCCTCTGTGCATACTCTGCCTTCTGTGTCAAATGTCCTTTCTCCCACCATCTACTTGGCAAAGTGCCATTCTTCCTTTGTGACCCAGCTCAAGCATTTCCTCCCTGGTGAAGTATTCCCTGCTTTTCCAGGTAGAGTGAATCACTCCGTCCTCCAACACCCCTATGATCTGTTTACTACTGTACTTACAACACTGTATTATAATTGCTGGTGTTACAGTCATTCAATAAATGTTTACTGAGTTCTTACTATGTGGCAGGCAGTATGGAAGCAAAGCTAGGCAGCTAGGATGAAATGCTGAGTAAGTTCTTGCCCTCATGAAGCTCATATTCTTCAAGAGAAATGAATAGACAGTAAACAATAGACAAAATAATTAAAGATTATTATATAAACAAACAAGATATAGAGTAGGATGATGAGGATGGTATATCAACTTAGAGTTGTTGGGAAGATAATCCTGGGGAAGTGATATTTGAGTCAGGAGCTAAAGATTGACAATAGCCAGCCATGTAAAAAGCAAAGGGAAGTGCGTCCCAGGCAGAAGGAAGAGTGAATATAAAGGCGCTGAGGTGAAGTTAACGCTGAGAGTGTTTTTAATTAATGTATGATTTCTTGATAATATTCAACTTATTTTTACCACTGCCCAACATAGTGCCTGATAGCTAGAAAGTACTAACTGTTTGTTGAGCAAACACAGTGAACAGTAGTAGATATTATTTGGTGACCAGACCAGCTATAGATTTAACAACAAGGATACAATATATTTCACAAATTTTGAAACCTGAAGTGATCTGCTGCATTTTTTTTTCTCCTGAAGAGACTTCAAGAGTAGTATTCCTACACCCCCTGAAGCAACATTATATATTATTTCAGTTTAATAGATATGAATGGACAGCTGCAAACTTTCAAGAGATTTCCAGGGCACAAATGGCGAATATCACAAAAATCAGAAAATATATAAATACAATTAACATTTGCGTGGGTTTAAGATTAAAGAAACTTACTTAAAATCTTATTTGCATTCAAGATTGAGTAGTTGGAAAGTCCTTAAGACTCTCTAATACATATTATACTTGTTACATTATAAATAATTTATCCCTATGGCTGTTTTGCATTGTTTTATACTTTTCTATTTTTGGATTTTTGGATTTGTTTTGCAGTCATTACAAGTCTGGGAGAACTCAAAGATTCTACAACTAAACTGTCTCATCTCTTAGAACCTAAGCTGCCTTACAATTACCTGTCACACATGTACCTGTTTGGCTGAATATAGGCAGAGCTCAGAGATGTTGTGGGTTTGGTTCCAGACTTCCGCAATAAAGTAAGTACTGTAATAAAGCAAGTTGTAATCTTTTTGCTGGTGGAAGGTCTTGCCTTGAATTTGTAAAAAACACATCTGTGTAGTACAATAAGAAGAGGTATGCCTGTACTGATTACTGGTTAAAGCTAGTAAAAATTTCGTTTCAAGCAGATGACCCTTTCTTTATGTTTCAAGCCGTCTATGACACTATTTTAAGTGTGAACAAACTGAAGCATTTATTAACTTATGAATAATTAAGGTAGAAAAGGCTTTTATTCTATTAAAAATGGAAATTATCAAATTTTTTATATGTATCAAGAGTCTTACAATCCTAAGTCTGAAGTATCTATACAACTGTTATAAGAAATTACCCGAGGATATTCATACAAGTCACCAACCAGCATGGTAACAGTTTGCCGGAAAAATATTATACTTTTTCTTCATGTAAATACTTATTCATTATACCACCTACCAAGCATGGCATCTGTCTCAGCACACATAGCATAATAAAATGCTCTAATATTCTTAATTTCTTTTTCTGTAAACTTCCCAGTGCAGTTTTTTGTATAGGAAGAGTAATAATCTATAGGGTGCATTTCTGACAGAGGTGACCACTTTGGGACTTTTATGGCATCATAAGACACCTAAAAAGGAGAGAAAAACAAAGTGGTAATATTCTTTTCCTCCAACCAGGTGTTGTTCAATTTGATTTAATGAGAATATACAATTTTCAAAATTTTCTTTAAAGTGATAATAAAAGAAACAATGAGTAAATACCAATAACATACAGATGTAATTTTAACTTCTACTTTTGAGCACACATAGTGTACTTACTTTTTTAAGCCAATAAGGAGATGTGTGAAATGTTGAAGATCCAAAATTTTCTCCTGAAGATGGTGAAGGATAAGGGTGTGGTAGATTTAATCCCACATACAGAACAAATGGTTGACTGTAATTAATTCCTTCTTTTCTTAACCAATTTACTGCTCTGTCTGTATTCTCCCAGTCCTCTTCCATTACTCTTATTTTAGTCCTTTTAGGCATAAGATTAACCACAGGCCTGCCTTCTTGTCTGAGTAAAAAGGCAACATCTCTTGTCCACGCTTCCACACGATTGCTGAGGGGGCAAGAAAACAATATACTGTAAGGTATTTAAAAAGTTCTAAAAACTAAGCATAAACATAAGAAAGTAGTATGGAAAACTGTTTTTAGATTCAGTCATGTAAATGTTCAGACTAATTATATTCAACCTCATTAAGAAAGTTATTGAGCATTGCAAATTAAGAAGCCAGGAAAAAAAAAATAAGAATAAAATATTCACCTATGTGTTCTTCAAAGCTAAGAATATTTAGAACAGGTACTTTTTCTTAAGATATTTAGTAAAATAAAAGAGGTTTTAGATTCCTAGTATTTCTGAATTTTCTAGCATTTTGTCTTTTTTTTTTCCTGTTAGAAGAAGGTAGTATTTCTAACCAAAGTTACTATACTTTTCCCCTACCACTAAATCTTTATATTTTAAAAATCCTACCTCCCATGTGTACATCATGTTTCTGAAGTTTCGTGTTGTAAACTTTTTCTAGCTGTATCTTTTCTCTTTATAAGAACAATTTTAACCATGATCTAAGGTATCTAAGTTAATAGTGATGCAAATTCCTGTCATTATAAACTAGATATATTTTTATTAGCTCATTTAAAAGTATAATGATTCAATCAATTCAATTTCTCTAAATCTTTAGTCTATTATCTGACTACTTGGTAAGTTAAGCAGCAGTACTTACTACTACTTTTTCTTGATCAATGTGTATTTAGTTGGCATAATTGTTTAGGAAGCAGTCCTGGACATTTCTAAGAAGCTTGTTTTTATAAGTTTCAGTTAAGGCAAGCACCTCCGTAGTACCCTATCAATTAAGAAAAGAGTTTTAAAAATTCAGATTCCGATGTAGAAACAAAGACTATTTTATACGAAAACATAATATTCCATTTAAGTAAAATTTCAAACCACATAAAATGACCTGATAGTCCATAGATGAACTAATATAAAACTTTTATCTGCCTTTTGAAAGCAGGTAAAGAAATTTAAGCAGCTATGACAAACATAATTTTTCATAGTAAGTATTCAATATATTTTGATAAATACATTGAAAACTAGAATTTCAGTGGAATTACATCTAACAGGTTCTAATTGATTCCATCTAGTACACAGAAAGCCCTAAAACAGTAAGTTCTATAAAATTTATCATAACTATCAAAACATTAAAATATAACACTAGTTTCTCAGTCTTTTGCTTAAATCATTGTTGAACCCTCACTATATGTGACCATTATCAGAGTTATTGCAGAGGAGTGGAATGTTAGGGTTTTTTTTTACACTAGCAGTACTTGTGCTGGAGCTCAAGGATGTTAAAAAGAAATAGGACACTGAGATTCATACAGATGTTGAGGAACCAAAGTGCTTTCTTTTTAACCAAGGAGTGTTACATGGGAAAATATGGCTGAGAAATTATTACAGGAAGCAAGTAAATTACAAGTAAACTTGTAATATAACTTAATTAGTTGCCAGGTGTGGTATTATGATTATGGTAAGAAATATGTATTTGATCTTTGTCCCCTTTCTGGCACAGCTCCTAAAATCTTTGGAATTTCCTAAGTGATGAGGGCAACAAAAGTGCCTTTTGTTACTTTAATGAGGTTACTTTTTGACCACATCTAAGGATGGGGCTGGTTGCATGGGAGAACTAAACATGTGATTGGAGGGTTGAAGCTTTTAGTCCCATCCCATGGCTTCTGGGGAGGGAAGAGGGGATGGAAGCTCCTTGCCTTTTCACCATAGGCACATCTCCTTCACCTGGCTGTTCCCAAGTTATATATATATATTTTATAATAATCCAGTGATCTAGTAAGTAAAATGTTTCTCTGAGTTCTGTGAGCTGCTCTAGCAAATTAATAGAACCCAAGGAAGGGGTAATGGGAAGCTCTGATTTATAGCCAGTCAATCAGAAGCACAGGTGACTTGCACTGATTTATAGCCAGTCAGAAGCACAGGTGACAACTGGACTTGCAGCTCGTGTCTGAAGTGGAGGGGAGGGGGCAGTTTTGTAGGACTGAGCCCTTAACCTGTGAATCTGATGCTATCTCCAGTTAGACAGAATTTAGCTGAATTGTTTGTCGGTTTGTGGAAAACTATTCCCTGCTCAACACACACATTAGAACTGGGTGCAGAATCTTAATTGGTGATCAAAACATTTACCTGGCTTTGGATTAACTGTAGATATTGTACTGATTGTGCTAATTTACTTAGTTGATACTATGATGTGGTAATGAGTGAATCTAGTAGAACATCTCAAGAAAAGGTCTTCTAGCTTTGAAAGATGGCTGTGTCACACACAGATTACTGTATCTTTTGCCACAGCAACAAATAAGTGTGATTCCATTTAATCCTTCTGGTAAGGTTATGTCCCTTTCCCTATGTTTTTTTTTAACCCTGTGTTCCTGAGATTGTTTTTAAATCCTTAAGGGTAAAAAGGCTCAAATCAGGTTAATTTTGACCTACTGTTATCATTATGGCTAATTTCAAATTTCGCTTTATTTTTGCCCTCTTACTAAATAACATGTGATTTGCCCTCCTATCTTAGTGGTGTCCTCTTTTGTGTATTCATGGTTATGTGTATCTTTGGCATGATACACATAACCTGAGTACTGCTGGTACTCAGAGTTACAACAAATGATTTCAGCATTACTTGGGCAACAGGGTCAAGATTATGGTTGAAGGTAAAGGTTGCTCTCTCATAATTTTCAATTTTTCCTCTTTTCTGGCTCTCCCAAGGATCTTGAGTAGATAGCTAATTAAGAGGTAACACTTTGATTGATAATTAGTTGACCCATCATCAGGCATTGTGCCTAGGTATAAAGTAAAAATTTATCCTCTATAACTTAAAATCACTTAGCATGTTTTAGATATTCAATAAATACTAATAATTATATTTGATGTTGACTCTCTGTTCTAGTCTCACTACTCCTGGGCCATCCCAGTCCTCCTGGGCTCTTGTGAAGCACGAGCAGAGGAACAGACGCAGTGTCAACACTGGGCCTATACAGGAGTGGTAGTTCTCAGCTCAGAGAGTCCGTTTTCACAGTCTAAGATTGCTTCTGGCCAGTAACACAAATGAGGAAAACAGGGAAAGAAAATGAATATGCAACTTCATAATCTATTATAATTACTGTAACAAAGATAACTTTTAATATAAAATTATAATTCTCTTTACTGAATAAGCAATCCCTTTTAAACAGGTCAAGCTGTCGCACCAGGAAACAGTCTTTTGGCCACGTGCTTAGATCTACTTCTTTGTCTCTTTGTTCTAAGTGCTGTCTTTCTCTGCACCCCACCCACCATTAATCAGTATAACCTCTTCCAAATGAAACTTTCTAATTACTTGGACAGTGTGGGTATTTTGAACAAATTTCTTTCCATTTCATTTTTATGTACTTTGGACTATTGAGAGTATGGTTTCAAATGAGAAATTAAAAAGGGGTTATATTAATAGGGAGGAACCCCAACTATTTGTGGTTTGGTTCCTCTCATAAATTTACCCTGTTACTTGCAATAGGCATGGACAGATAATGTATAGTTTCCTATATGCCACCATTTCTCAAAGTGTGGCCCAGGGACTTCTGTGAAATGCTGGGAAGCTTTCAGTGGGTCCAAAAGGTCAAAACTATTATCACAATAATAATATATTATTTGCCTTTTTCACTCTCGTTCTCTCATGAGTGTACAGTGGAGGAGACCACGCTAATTTTGCCTCAGGTGGGAGCTCAGACATAGTGTATACTTATCTCAAAAGAGACTGTTCTCTATCAACCTAAAGATGCTTCAATGTGCCATTTTGTCCATATATACTAAATGCTCCTCCTAAGTGGTCCAAGATCTACTTCAACTCTTTGTAGAAATCTAATAAGGGCTTCTTTTTTTGAAGGGACACACAAAATAACCCCATGTTTCTGATAAAGGCATTCACAATTGGTCATATCTTGCCCTACTTCTTCCTGAGGAAGTACTGAACTGAGGTCCAGTTCTTTATATCCTTACTACTCCCAAGAGTAGTCCATGGACCAACAGCATCAGCATCACCTGGGAGCTTGTTACAAATTCACAGTCTCAGGCCCCATCCCAGACCCACTGAATCAGAAAGAGAAAGGGTGTTTAACAAGATGTCCAGGTGATTTGTATGCACATTAAAGCTTGACATGCACTGCTCTACATAACAGTGTAAGAATTCTTTTACTCAGAAAAAAACCCTCAATGTTTAGACAGGATAATCAAAATAGTTTCCATAGTAGTCCATGAATAGAATTATTCTATCTTGGGTCAATTCCAGAAAACAAGGTGATGGCTAAATGCATATCCAATAATCAACAGTTTGATTAGTTTCTTTTTAGCAACAAAAATCTCCTTTTACTATAAATGGAAAATAAAACTACCTAACACATTATCAACTAATTATTGCATAAATGTGTATATGTGCCATTGCTGTGTGGGTTTTCTGTGTTAGTGTACTAAATTCTGCTGTAGTGTTAGATAGGCCACAGGTAGCATAGGATTAATTTACACAGTAACAATCTCATCTGAAAAGTCACACATTAAAATTGAGGAGCTAGACTTAAACCTTCATCTTCCTAAGATTCCTAAGATAATTAAATATCTCAGACTTTAAGTGTTCTGTGGGGAGATCAGTCTCTTTCTCTCTTTCTCACACACACACACACACACACACACACACACACACACACACACTCTCTTAACCATTAGGGATAGCATTGCCCTTTGCTTCCTCACATAGTACTACTTTAAACATTTTTCTTGGTTAAATCTTGAATTAAATGACTAAGGATTCTCAGTATGAAAATAAGCTGTTATTCTGGGTTATAACATTATTTGCCCTCATACCAAATTAGGTCTCAACTGTTTTTGAATCCTCCTGCCTGTTAATAATGAGCTTTGTTCTTCCTCTGTTGACAGACTTCAATTTTTAATTACCTCATCTGCTCGAGAAATACTTTTTACACTTAATACTTTTTTCCTTTTTAATACATTCTGGTCTTGCTTTAATCAAACTTGGGATATATGGTGATATTATTATGGTTGTTAATTTATTTTTAATATCAAGAATGCTAATTTACCTATGTACTTTCAGACATTTTAACATTTTTCTTTAGAAATAGTAGATCAAGTCTAAAAATTATCATATATTCCTTATATAGTAAGTGCCTTGCTTTTACAATTTTGTATTCTAGCCTTATACTAGAAAATGAGGTGCTGAAAGCCAGATTCGTCAGGGCTAACTGCAATATAATGTAGTCAATAAAAGAGACAACTGAAAGTATAGAAAGATTGCTTAAAGGAAAATGATGAAACTTTTAAGGGATGACAAATTAAGACCAATCAGGAAATTACATGAACTACCAAAAATTCATCTAAAACAATCAGGCCAAAAATATGTTCAAGGATGAAAAGAAGAATAAACAGAATTATTCTAAGGTAATTATTAGTTTTTTAGAGAACAAAACTTTATGGAGATTATCCAATTCAGTTTATCTGAGGAAACCTACAAGTATTTTCTGCCAGCTGCCTCAGTCTGTTGTTCAAGTCCTCCTCACATAATCTTCAAAGCCTTCTACTTGGATGCCTTTGTTCAGTTTCTTTTTCCTGTCCTCCATTTAAGCCTAGTGATGTTATACTTGTCTGAGAGTTCATTAAATCTAAAATGCTATTAATGTGAAGTGTACTTAGAAAAATGTATACTATTAAGAAAAAAATGTTGCCTATATAGAAGAGAATTTTGTAATCGTCCAATGAAACATGCATTGCAATTTTAGAGATGTTAAATTGTGAAAAATTGTGCACCTGGATGCGATTGCTTCCTCCTTTAACAGACTTGTATTTTGCCCTCTGCTGTAGTTTTCTATAGACTTTTATTTTTTTTTTACCTCCTCTTTTAAACCAGAAGTCTCTCTATTTAGGTCATATCTGGCTAACGCTAAAGTTAATTAAATTGAAAAAGTTAAATCTCCACATTAGATAGTTTCAGGCTCTTTTCAAGTAGATTAACTTCCAAATCTTCAAATGGTTAACACTGGCAAAAATAGGAGATAAACTTCATTATGGGCAGCTAAACACAATACATTAAACTTTAGTAATTAAATGGAAAAAAATCTAAGAATTGGAATGAGGTAGTAGGGCCAGAGCTATCACTCATGTTACAAGAAACTGGTGTAGGAGTTATGGCAGACAGCAATCTGAACACAGCCCCACAGGCAGCTTCAGCCAAGAATTTGCTAGTCATCAGAAGTGAGGGTTCTGGAATAACAAAACAAAACAAAACCAACAGCAGGCTCTTCCACTATTTTAAAATATCATGCTGAGAATGTACACAGAATTATGCAAGCTGTTCTAGATACTGAATATCAATAAAGATAATAAGGTGTGTGTGTATGAGTGGATGGTGGTGGGGGTTCTAAAAAAGCTTCTAAAATGACCAAAGGAATGGGTGTCTTTCTCCATTACAAGGAAAGAATAAAATAAAAACATCCTCAGTATGGAGAAAACTGATCTAAAGGTATGTATGATCTTAGATTATAAAATAATAGTAGATATGGTTAGGTAAACACAGACTTTATTATTAGGCTGCAGAATTTGGAGGGACTGAGAGAGGCCTCTATGGTTGCTGTTCTTGAGTTCCCCTACTCTCCTCTTGGTCACTGTGGTTCTATTTAGAAAGCTTGTGATGCTAGTCTGCTGCCTGATGGGATAGGCGAATGGTGTTAGCAGCCTATGATTTGCCTCCCTTTACTGTTTGTCAAGAGGCTCTAGCTTAAGAGTTTTTTTCCACAGCAATTCTCTCATTTTGGAAGTAGACCTTTTCTTTTTCATTTGTTCGACAGGATGAAAAATTGCCTATTGTGAATTGGCGTCAGAAAAGCAAGCTATATGAATTGAGAACATATATAATTACAATGATGGTAAGAAGAAATAAAGAATTGGACTTTAGGTTTTAAACTTTTAGCTAGGAAAGATAAGACAGCAGCTTGTTTAAATTCTCTTCTGATGCCACTAGAATGGAAATTCCATGAGGTTAGAGATTGTGTTTTGATCACTACTGTATTCTCATCATCTAAAAAGAGTGCACGGTACATAATAGGTGGCTCAATAAATATTTGCTGAATGGGTATTGCATACATCTGATTTTACTTTTGTAATTTACTTAAAGATAATCTTTTAGTATTAACGCTTAAGGAATATTGCTTAATATTCAAATTCTTTATTAAATTGTACTGATCTTAGAAACCTGGTCTTTAAAATGTCTATGTGAAATCAATTACTTTCTAATTTTACACACTTCCAAATTGACATTTTTTTTGGTTTTCTTAATTCTAAAAATATTGACAAGTATACTTATGTGGATCTGATCCCTTAGAATATGGAAAATAAATTTAAGATTTAAAAAGCAAGTATGATATTAAGTATGATATTTCTATATCCATTCTAATGAGTATAAAATACTTAGTTTTAGATCATGGTTTATCAACTTCTACACTCTCGACTCTGGGCTTGAAAATTCTTTGGTGGGGGTTGGGGGCGATTCCGTGCATCACAGACTGTTTAGCAGCAATGGTGGCCTCTGTCCTCTAGATGCAGCAACACTACCCCAGTAGTGTCAACCAAAAATGTCTCCAGACATCGTCAAATGTCTTCTGGGGTGAAAACTGCCCTCAGGTGAGAAGCACTGTTTTAGATATTGGGAGTATATTGGCAAAACAGTTTTTTTACCTGATAGCAAAAATGATCAAAACACCCTATGAATAAATACAAATGCTTCCTTTCAAGTGCTATGAAGATATAGCAAATTTGAACCTAATCTAACCTACTATAAACACAATACATGTAATATGAGAGGCAAACGAATATCAAGACTTTATAAACCACTTAAGTGTACTCCACTGAAGTCACAGAATTTCGGAAGGAAAAAACCTTTAAAGTCATCTAGTGTTAGCTCATTTGATGAAACTGGGATGGTAAGAAGGTAAATAACTTGCCCGAAGTCTTCTAGTCAGTAAGTGGCATCTTAATGAGTAGTACCTCCAATACTTGTTTAGCAATTGTCTGGAAGAAACAAATGCGCACCCTTAGAATTCCCAGTATGGTCTAGTAAATTAGACATAGTAAGGAACACATTGGACTAGTATTCCTAAACTGGTACAAGAAGAAAACATCACTACTTGATGCCTAAAAAGGAAAGATGGAGTATTGTAGTAAGAAACTAAAAAATCTTGTATTTCTGGCTGAAAATATCAGAAAGATCAAAAGAAAGATCAAAAACAGCCAATTTCAGTGGTAAATGTACCAGGAGTTATAAAAACCTGAATTCTGATTTTGAGAGTCACTCTATCAAAAACACTGAATGCCCCTACTTATGAAGTTTGATATGAAGAGACCTTATTTTCATCTGAGATGCATTTTTCAACAGAAATATTTGCAAGATGTACCATAATTCATATAACCTTTGCAGACATGCTATCAACAGAAACCGTGAATTATTTGTAAGCCAAATGACTGTGAGGACATACGGCTCCCACAGAAATAGTCCTGATAGCTTATTTCAATTTCCTAAGCCCTGGTGAGTAAATGAAAATATGCTACAAGTGTAGCATCTTTGAAAACCATCTTTGACCTTTGAAATATTAACATTTTCCTTTTACTAGTTTTAGAATTCCACATGAGAAAGAACTTCTGAAAATTAAGGATATTTAAAACATTAAAAAATTGAAAAACAGGATATGCTCTTTTAGTTGAGGATATATTCAAAATACTAATAATGAACAAGCGCTATGACCCTGGGTTAAATAGAACAGTGATGTTTATCAAATAATAAGCTATAGGTAGAGCAATATAACATTTCACTACATTCATTCATTCATTCATTCAACAGACATTTAATTGTGTGCCTGCAATGCACTGGTACTACTAGCAATGGGAACAAAGCAATGAAAAACTCAGGGTCCTTGCCCTTCATGAATCATTATCACACTGAGGAATAAAATTCAGGTCATATTTTAATCATCCCACATATAGAATGATAAATACAGGGAGTACATGGCATTCAACCTCAGATTCTTTTTATTATTGGATTGACTGAGGAAATAAAGAAAAAAACTTCAAATAGGGTAATATGAATAGTTGTATTTTACTTCATGTTAGCCTTACTTTCTAAACAGGAGGATTTTAAAGAGAAATTTATGAAACTCCATGAAATAATTAGCAATGCAACGAACTTCAGAATAATAAAAAAATTATGTAAGTATTCAACTACAATTCCGATTAAGCCATTTTTATAATAACAATAATCTTTTCCCTTGATTAAATGCTTACTTTGTGCCAGGCATTGTTAAATATTTTATATCATCTCATCTAATTCTTTTATATCTTTTATATTAACCCATTTAAAAATGACCGTCATCCAGTGAGGTGGGTATTATTAATTCCAGTTACAGATAAGGAAAACTGACACTTAGAGAAGTCAGGTAACTTGCCCAAGATCATAAGGATGGGCGTCTAACTGTTCCAACGGAGTCAAAGCCTGTGCTCCTACCATCA
>NW_006436298.1:24754916-24788911 GCF_000325575.1 Pteropus alecto | reverse complement strand
CAGAAGGACTAGCTTGTTCAATGGTCCAGAGGTAGTAAAAAGCATGTTAAAGAAATTAAAGAAAGACCAGGTGCAAACTGAGGAAGAGAGAAAGTGCTATGAAATGAGACTGGAGGTAGACAGAGGCTAGATTATGCAGGCTCTTATAAACAATGTGCAGATTTGGGATTTTAGCCTACCTGCAGAGAAAAACCATTGAAAGACTTTAAGGAGGTAAGTCATTCAATCAGATGTATGTTTTTAAAAGATCATGCTGGCTGCCTATAGAAAATGAGCCAGATAGAAGAAAAGAAGTTGGAAGGCCATTTCAATAGTTTAGGCAAGAAATAATGTAGGTTGGTGGAGACGATAAGTGAACAAACTGGAAAAATACTGTAGAAGTACAGCTGACAGTATTTGGTGATGATAAGAAGATGGGAGTGGGCAAGAGACGTCAACATTACTACGGGGTTTCTAGAATCGATATCATTTAGATTTTGGAAGACAGAAAAGAAAAGAAATTTAACATTAACCAGAAGAGCAGGATTAATACAGTATGTCCTCGCTTAATGTCCTTGATTGTTTCTGTGACTTTAAGTGAAATGACATATAACAAAACCAATTTTACCTAGGCTAATTGATACAAACAAGCATTAAGTTCTTAGGGCCTCTCAACAACATTATAATGAAATGATGTTGAACAAAAGGACATTATTCGAAGACCTGCTCTATTCAGATTTTTCTAGATTATTTTAGTATCTGTTTACTCAAAACTCATTATATTCATTTCCTAGGGCTGCTATATCAAATTACCACAAACTGGATGGCTTAAAACAACAGAAATTTATTTTCTCACAGTTCTAGGATATAGAAATCTGAAATCAAGGTATCATCATGGCCATGTTTCCTTGAAAGGCTCTAGGAAAGAATTCTTCCTTGCTTCTTCCTAGCTTTTGGTAAATCCTGGCAACCTTTGGCATTTTTTGGCTTGTAGCTGTGATCACTCCCATCTCTGTCTCTGTCTTTACACTGCCTTCCCTGTGTGTCTGTGTCCTTTCCTCTTATAATAAGGACATTAGTCATTGGATTTAGGGTTAATCCAGGATGATTTCACCTACAATCCTTAACCAAGTACATCTGCAAATAGGACCTATTTCCAAATAAGGTCACATTCTGAAGTTCCAGGTGAACATGAAGTTTTGGTGAACACTATTCATCTCACTACACTCACCATTATTTTTATTAAATTTATTTTTCTGGTTCTTATCATAATCATTAGTATTATCTTCATCACTACTATCAATATCATAACCTTCAATTAGCACCTGTTAGGCAAGAGGTAGTGCTCTAAGGTCTTAATATAAATTTGTGTCAGGAGTCACAAGTGTTGGGAAACCCCAAGATCACATCCAAGTTTGCTAGGAGGACTCTGGGGGCTCAGCAATAGTTGTATTTATGGCTATGATTTATTATAGTGAGAAGACCCAAAGCAAAATCAGCAAAAGGGAAAAGATGCTTAGGGTAAGTCCACAGGAAACCAGGTACGAGTTTCCAAGTGGTATCACAAAGGGAACACGTAATTCATCCAGCATCTACCTGTGACAATACATGTGAAGTGCTGTCTACAAGGGAAGCTCATTAGAGACTCAGTACCCAAGTTGTTGTTGGGTGCTGATTATGTAGATACCCTCTGCCTAGCACATAACAAAATTATAGATTCCCACAGTGAAAGTAGGTGTTCAGCATAAAGCACGTTATACAAAAACACTATAGGTATGTAGTAAGTCATTTTACTAGTTAGGGAATATAGGGAACACTCCTGAAATTCAAGTTCCCAGACGTCAGGCAAAGGCCAACCCAAGAACAGGCCTTTCTAAGGACAGAAGTCTCAGACCTGCTGTGTTAGCTCTTTTCTGCACATATTATTTCATTTTTATCCTTACAACAAAGAAATTAAAGTCCATTAGCTAAGATAATGTTTCAAAGATTATACTACAACAGGTTAGTAGTTAATAGTGAAAATAGGATTCGAAAGTAGTCAGTCTGATTCTAGATCTCTACTGTTATCCACCATGTTTAGCTGTCTGGTTCTTGAGGACTTCGTAAAATGAAGAAAAAGAAAGTTACAATAGACTTATGTTGGAAAGAGCAAGTAGCAAGATTATGATAAAAGCAAGTAGCAAGATTATGGTCTTTAAAACAGATCATAAAGTGACTAATCAAGTAGCTATTATAAAATAGAAACTCAATAAAAATAAATCTAAACAATTTTATAGATACTTTTATAAACCTTTAATGTTTTAAATAACAAAATACTAGCATATTAGCAATTTTAATATTTTAGGAAGATTAAAAAAAGCTAAAGTTTTGGCCAAATTAACCCAATTGAGGGATTAAGAGATTTACTTTTACCTTTGTGGAGAAATAAAAATAAAAGTCAAAAAGAGTATATGCATGTGCTATAGCAGAGAAGAATTAACCTATTAGAATTATTTTTGTTTTATTCTTTACCTAATGGAATGATGTCCTGAAGTATAGTCCACTTTTCCAAATTTTTGTGTTCGGTAGCCATGCTTCTCCATGATATCCATCCATGTTGTATAATTTGGATCTAGGCCCTTGAAGTTATTCCAAGATTCTGTTAAGTGAGTAAAGAGGCCACTCCACATTGCTGAGGGGGAAGGGGAAAGAAGAAATTGGGATTAGTGTATAGTTTAACAATTTGTTTTGACTATTAAGACAAATATTCCAAGACAGAATAGAGTCTACTAGTTTAGAGCTCATGCTCTAGAATGAGAAATACCTGCATTAGATGCTTTACATAATATTTCTTACTGTTATCTCTGCAAGGAGTTTACTGTTTACATTTTACAGGTGAATCTCTAAGGCTTACAACTTAAGTTGTTTAAGGTAAATACACCTGGAATTAAATATAAAACCTGACTCTAGAGTCTTCTTTCAATTATGAAAATAATCACTAAGTATTTATTGGTTAATTTTCCAAGTCAGTCAGTTGAAGCACAGATCCTACTTCTCAACATCCTCAAGTTTTTTCCCTATTTCTTGTCCTTGCATTGGCTTTCCACAAAAATTTCGAGTGTACTATGTCTTCTCCCTCATTTTCTACAACCATTTATTCAATAAATCTGTCTTCAAATAGTAACAGAACTAAAGGGAGAAATAAACAGCAATACAATAATCCTAGTGGACTTAAATATCTCACTTTCAACAGTGAGATCATTCAGACAGAAAAATCAGCAAGAAAACACTTAAATTATATGTTACAGCAGATGAACTTAACAGACACTCGTAAAGCATTCCATCCAAAAGAAACAGAATATACATTCTTCTCAAGTGCACAGGGAACATTATCCAGGTTAGATCATAGGCCACAAAATAAGTCTTAATGAATTTAAGAATGAAATCATATCAAGCATCTTTTCTGACTATAATGGCATGAAACTAAAAATCAATTACAAAAAGAAAACTAGAAAATTCACAAATATGGGAATTAAGCATCATGCTACTGAACAACCAATGGGTCAAAGAAATCCAGAAAGAAAAAATATCTTGAGACAAATGAAAATGGAAACACAACATTCCAAAACTAATGTGATGCAGAAAAAGCAGTTCTAAGAAGGAAGTTCATAATGATGAACGCTTACATTAAGAAAAAAGAAAGAGCTACTAGAAAATTCACAAATATGGGAATTAAGCATCATGCTACTGAACAACCAATGGGTCAAAGAAATCCAGAAAGAAAAAATATCTTGAGACAAATGAAAATGGAAACACAACATTCCAAAACTAATGTGATGCAGAAAAAGCATTTCTAAGAAGGAAGTTCATAATGATGAACGCTTACATTAAGAAAAAAGAAAGAGCAAAAAAAAAAAAAAAAAGAGACAGAATTTATAATAATCAAGTTTTTCCCTATTCTCAATTATTTATGACTTAATGTCACTGATATTTTGCCATTGAAACTATGCCTATTTGTTAAATTACTATAATAAAAGTGAACAATTAGGTTTGGGATAGAAGTGGATTGAGACTGAGGAGATAAAAAATGTAACCTGAAATAACATGGAAAATTTCAAATAATGGATGAGGAGTTCTAACTCCCAGTGCTCTTACTGAAAAATTTTCATGGAAATAGACCTCTTCTAGGAAATATGAGTATTTAGATAGTCAAAAGATTCTTAGTCACCAATCAGAATAAAATGAAACAGTAACAAATGAAACAAACACCATTTTAGATGATAAAATTCCTGCTCTTGAAAAATAAATTAGAAATTCTAATAACTCCAATACCCAATACATAGTTTAAAGCACATATCACGTACATTAAAATTTTTTATTAGATGCTAAATGTGAATTACTATACTACTTTGGGGTATAATCTTTTAAATTGTAAAAACATTTTCAGTGTGTGGCCGCTTTCTTCCATTAATATTAAGCATGTTCATACCTGCACGTGATGGGCAACAGATTGGAGAGTTTGTGTAGGCATTCAGAAAGGAAGTGCCACGCGCTTTCATGAAGTTGATAAAAGGAAGTTTCACAACCTGACTTCCTGGATAAAATGTTAGCCTTCCATCCTGGAATAAAGAAATTTAATTAGCACTGATTGTATTACAAAAGAAGAAAATTATTACCTTTAATTTTAACCATAAAATTCACAAGTAGCAAAAGACTTAAGCATGATCCCAACAATCCTCAAAAGACAGAAAGTGATAACAGTGTTTGGCTCGTAATACTCAGAGCCGAGTGTAGTGTTACACTTGGATTCATTTGAATGTAGTAATTAAATTAAAGGACTTCCTGGGAAGTTCTTTTGGGGAATGATGGATTGATTGAACCAATATTTATTATTTACCATGTGCCAGGCATTGTGAAAGACCTGGAGATACAATTTAGAGATGAGACAGAGTCCCTGGCCCCATAAAGCTTAGTCTAGTGGAGAAGGCAAAAAGTATACTGGTTGATATGTGCTTTGAAGAAAACTTGATCTACAGAATAATAAGGGATACCTACTTTTGATAAGAGTGGACAGGGAAGGCTTCTCTGGGAAGTATGAGACCTAGATAATGAGAAGGATCCAGCCATTCAAATAATTTAATGGGCATGTAAAGTTAGAGATACCTGCAAGATATAAGTGGAGATATCAATTAGGCAGCTAGATAAATGAGCCTGAAGATTAGAAGAGTTGTTTTGGTTGGAGATATGCATTTTGGAATTGAACTGGGAATTGAAAACTCTCCTTGGTAAAGAGCAAAGACAGAAAAAAAGAATATTCTAGCCCTGGAATTATATCTATTATGTGTTTTCAATATAATTATAAAGTACAGTTTAAAAAATGAGCCAATCCAAAATATGGGATATACATAAACCTTTGAGATGTCTGAAATTTCCAAATGGAAATCTATCAACCTACCTATATATCTACCTACCTACCTACCTATCTACCAACCTATCTAAAGTAGGCTGTTAGGTACAGACAGGAATCTGAAGCTCAGAGATGTCTATCCTGATGGAAGATTCATGGTATCAAAAACTGTGAGACTGAATGAAATCTTTTAGGGAGAGAGTGAAAAGAGGAAAGGAACCCAGTGGAAGCCCTGAGTGGCCCCAAATAAGAAGAAAAGGCAGCATGAGAAACTGGGAAAGAATGGCCAGTGAGAAAGGAAGATATCAGGAGACTGGGTCCCATGAAAGTCAAGAAAGAGGTAATGTCAGCTGTGTTGAAATGGTACCTAAAATAAAGCCAGAAAATGCAGACTGGAATTAGCAGTCTGATGACAGTTGGTGATTTTGACAAGAGCACTCTCAACAGAGTGGTAGGGATAGATGACTGAACTAGAAAGGGGAAAAGTAAATGAGAAGCGAGAAAGTGAGACAGCAGGTGAAAAATACTCTTCTAAGAAGTTATTTAGCAAAACGGAAATAGAAAAATAGGATGGCTGTTAAGAGAATGGAGCATTAGCTGGAGAATGTCAGATTAAGGTCAAGTTCTTTTTAAGATTGGAAAAATTAGAGCATGCTTGTATGTGGAAATAAATACTACTTCTAGCAGGAGTAATCACTGAATGATAAGCAAATAACTACTGATTTCCTGAGTGATGAGCTAAGAAGCTCAAGACAAAAGTGTATATTCTCTCCCATTTTCCCTCTTGAGATGGATGAGCCTTTTGGAAATATGATTTTGTGATTTGGATTGCTATACTTAGTTCCTCATCATTCTGGGCCAGGGAAAACCAGTGATGTTTAGATTTCAAGGCATCATTCTGATGATAGAATGTAAGAGTAACAGTCTGATCTGTATTCAGAGCAGGACTGTTTATCATGTTCTCAAATCGGTCCATCAGACTGAAGAGATTCTCACTAGACTCTGGTATACATCCCTGTCCTGCTTCCCACTCCTGAAACATCACCAAAACTAAAACCAAGGCAGGTATGGGGGTGGAAGGACAGAGGCAGAGAGGATGCTATGTCCTTGAAGACCCAGGCAGAGGTACTTATTTTCTTTTTTAAAAACAAATTTAAGATGTAATTCATATACCATACAACTCACCCATTTAATGTGTACAATTCAATGGTTTTGGTATGTTCAGAGAGTTGTGTGACTGTCACAATCCATTTCAGAACATTCTCATCATTCCAAACAGAAACCTTGCACTCCTTAGCCATTACCCTCCTATCCTCTCATTCTTACAAACCCTAGGCAATTGCTAATCTTTCTGTCTCTACAGTTTTGCTTTCTCTGGACATTTCTTGTAAATGGAGTCATACAGTATGTGGTCCTTTGTGACTAGCTTCTTTCATTTGGCATAAATGACTTCTAGGTTCATCCACATTGCAGCATGTATCAATACTGCCATTTATTTTTTATTGTTGAATAATATTACTACATTTTTAATCCATTTATCAATTGATGGATATTTGGGTTGTTTCCACTATTTGGCAGCATTGTATATAATACTTTTATGAACATTCATGTACAAGTTTTTGTGTAGACATTTGTTTCCATTTCTCTTAGACATATACCTAAGTAGAATTGCTGGATCATACAGTAAGTCATGTTTAACCATTTCAGAAATTGCTAAACTGTTTTGCAAAGTGGCTGCACCTTTTTACATTCTCACCAGTAGTGTATAAGGGTTCCAATTCCCCCAGATTCTGGCCAACTCTGTTATTGCGCCTTTTTGATTATAGCCATCTTACTGGGTGTGAACTGGTGTTTCATCATGGTTTTGATTTACATTTCCCTAATGATTAATGATGTTGAGTACCTTTGCATGTGCTTATTGGCATTTGTATCTTCTTTGGAGAAATGTATATTCAGATCTTTTGCCCATTTTTTAATTGCTTAATCCACAGTCACAAAGATTTGGACCTCTGTTTTCTTCTAAGAGTTTTATAGTTTTAGCTTTTTGACTCATTGATTCATTTTGAGTTAATTTTTGAAAATGGTGTGAGGCAGGGTCCAACTTCATTCTTTTGCATGTAGATATTTAGTTTTCCCAGCACTGGTTTAAATTTCTTTTCTTTCGCCATTAAATGGTCTTGGCACCTTTGTTGAAAATCAATTAACTATAAACCTGAGAATTTATTCTTGTACTTTCAATTTTATTCCTTTGATCTATGTGTCTATCCTTATGCCAATATCACACTATCTTGTTACTATAGTTTCTAGTAATATTTGAAATTAGAAAGTGTAAGTCCTCCAACTTTGTTCTTTTACAAGATTGTCTTGGCTATTCTGGGACCCTTGAATTTCTACATGAACTTTAAGATAGGTTTCTCTATTCCTGCAAAAAAAATCATAGGAATTTTTATAGAGATTGCAATGAATCTATACATCAATTTGGTGATTATTACTATATTTACAATATCAAATCTTTACGTCTCTATTCATAAGAAATATCAGTCTGCACACAGTATTTATATATTTATATACACAAATATATACAAATCTACGTATTCCTACTATACTAAAAAAAAATGAAATATTTGTTATCTTTGGAAGTTTCTAGGATGTTGTGATGCACTCTATAGATTCCCTTTTAGGAATCCAAGATGGCCTCTGCTGAAGAGTGTTGCCTTATGCATGATCATACCCCATTCTGGGAGCAGCCTATAACCATCCAACATAAAGGTAGAAAGGTCTGGTCTCTTCACCTTAATTTGAAACGGTTTTGAAATATCATATTAGTTTAAGAACTACCCATAAAGTCAGCTGAGGTCTCCGCTGATACAGAAACACAACTCAATTTCTCTCTGCACAATCCTGCCTGCTTCTTTCCTTTCTCTTTGATCTCAACAATACTCCCTAATAAACTTCCTTTATGTTACTCTCCAATATTGCCTGTTCTCAAAGTTTAGGTAATCATAAAGATCACTTTATATAATACTATCAACAAATCCTATGGGTATATCCAGATTATATGACTTTAATCATTCCAGGTTAATCTATGAGAAAGGCAACACAACATAGTGATTAAAAACATTCTTTGGTACCAGACATGCTCAACACCAACTATCTATGTGACCACAGTAACACCCAGTGATACTAAACTTAGTAAACAAACATTTGTCCAAGCAGTAGTTTTAAAATCATGGACAATACTAAAAGTATCAGGTAATAGATAGTAGTAGTCTTTTGGTTGATGGCTTGGGAGTTTCAAAAACTGTTCAAGTTTAGGATTAAACAACAACACACGTACACAATTTCTCTGGAATATCAGGGAGTGGATCAAATTATATCAATTAACACATTTAAATCAGTATTAACAGGACTATCGGATACCTGGGTAGTAAAAATAACGATAACTTTTTTCACTTTTCGCCCAAACATAAATTCCTGCAAATTTGAGATGAACTAGGAAATGACCACTAGAAAGCTAACAAGCTTTTATGGAGATGCAGAAGGTTACTTTTCCCCACTATTAAATCAAACGGGGTGTATGGGCTGAAAGTCCATTAGTAGTGGTAAAATAATTTAGTGGGTCGAGGCTAGCAATAAATAAAAATTAAAAAGATTTACAAAGATGCTATCAAATTGCATTTTATTTACTACTGTTTTATATGTATTATATGCATATCTATGTGGTGTACGTGTGTGTATACGGGGCCTCAAGATGAAATGCGTTTCTTAGTTTGCATTGGGGTAAAACATGTTGGAAAGTTTCAGATTCTGCTCCCCAAAGCCAGCGGCGCAGGGAAGGCTGTAGGCTAGTAGCGGATTTGGAGGGGCGCGCCCCACCATCCTCCTCCCGCCGCCTCTCTGTACTTACAAAAGAGTCGCTCACAACTAGCACCACGTTAGGCGCATCGGGCCACGCCTGAGCTGCTCCCCGCCTTTGCCCATTTGTTCTGGGAGCTGGCGCCGCCAGCGCCAAGGCTGCGACCACCGACACCCACAGAAGAAGCATTGCAGGGAGCGGCTGAAAGCCCGGCCCCTGGGCGCTGGGCCAGCTTCCTCCCTCGGGGAAGAGGAGGGCGGGGATCGCAGAGATCGCAGTTTGGTTTCCTCTTAGCTCTTCACCCGCAGAACTACGACTCCCATCAGGCACGGGGTGAGCAACTGTGCAAAGGAGCACTACCCTGCCTGGACTCGGGTTAAGGCCTTTTAATCAAATACTGAGCAAACTGAGAGCGGCCACTGCCAGTCACGTGAACGATGGCTGGGAAATGCGCATGCGCCCTGACTCTGCACTCGGCGTTTGTAGCAGAGGCATCTGTCCCAGGTAGGTTTAGGGCGCTGTCTCTTTGCAGAAGTGGAGTCGGTAGGCAGTTGAAATGGTTGAAATGAAAAACCTAGAGAGAGAAAGGATCAGGGGCCGGGGCTGCTCGTTTTGCGCTGAGCAAGCGTGGCTGAGTAGCAGGAGGGACCGTGAACTGGGCAATGATGAGGTGGCGGCGCGTCTGTCACTTAAGTTGGATCGGGCAGTTCTTTGCGGATTCTCTGGCTGGACCGCATTTGGAGAGTTACGGATACCTTGGGATCTTAAGAAAACCTTCCCCCAAGGAAATTATAGCCTGCCTCCATTTATTTCCTCTTTTGCCCGTGCAGTAAGAATTTATAATGCTCTGGTGGGATGAGGAGCGAGGCCTAGTAGGTAAAGTTTCAGTTTCTAGGCGGGGAAGAGCTTAGGTGCATCTTGCCTTCAGAGTGCAAAGGAGAGAAACCGAACAGGCTCTCAGAGGAAGAAATGTTGGGCTGTGTGACGTGTTAGATTAATTGACGTAGGTTCAGAACACCATTGTTTTGCTGCAGAGAAATCACTGTTCTTTCTTGACTGTCGATCTCCTTTGGGAAGTCTGGAAGAAGCAGATTTCTATCCCAGAGTCCAGTTCCTGATTTCATTATCATAGTTTCAGGTATACAATTTGCGCATCACGTTAGTCGTTTTAATATTTTGACACGTAAAGAAGTTGCAGTACTTATTTAACATAAAATCAACTCAGTACTAATATCTGACGGTGTTTTTGCATTAAACAATTGTACTAAGGGGCAGACGTTATTTAATACATAACACTACGTGCTGAGCATTATACTAATTATTTATCGAGCACTTACCATGTGCCAGGTTCTTTTAAATGGAATATTTTCCGTAATCCTCACTTTCACCATTTTGAGGATAGGAAAACTGAGGCGTGGATAGGGTAATTGACTTGCTCAAGATTACACAAGGAGCCGGTCTGAGTGAGACTTGAATTTGAGTAGTCTGTGCCCTGACTCACGGCTATACTCTGTCTCTAGCTGATTACAAAAGTTTACGACATTCTAGAGCTTAATTTCTATTAGTGAAGCAGAATTGTTAATCAAGCAGCATGCTAAGGATCTGTGGGTGAATACAAATTTATAAACAGTAGTTTCTGTTCACAGGGAACTTAAACTCTTGGGAAACAAAAGTGAAATAATAGTACAGCATGGAAGATAATACGGCTAGGCCCTCTCATGAACGGGGTATGTTTTTAAATTTTGTTTTGAGTTAATTTGAAATGTAGAACACATTTAACTATTGACATCTGGATTCATAAAAAAAAACTTATTTAATGTTATCTGTGTCACAGTACTGATTCTGTGAACTGTAAATGTTCTCTGTGGCCTGGTTTGCACAGGGCATGTATTCTGAATTCCTGGTCAGGATGACAGGAATACATCTTTTTCTTACTCTCTCTCCCCTTGACAGTGTTGGTGGGAGCTGGTACTGCAATGGATTGGAACAAGATAGATATTTTAGGGCCCCAGGCACACAGTTTTGGGAGAATCTAAGAGGATTCTAGTCCTACTTCTCATTTGGTATTCAATTTGTCTTATAACATTCCTGCCAAGTGGATTGTCCAGGCTGTGTTTTTTCATCTCCAGTAATGGGAAACACACTTCCTTTGAGTGGCCCATTCCATATTTGTACAGGTTGCATTATTAAAATTTCTCATTTTGAGTTGAAGCTAGTTTTTTTCTACTTTTAACCATTCATAAGTCCATTTGTCTTCACTTTTACATGAATAATCTCTCCTTTTCAACAACTCTTCTCTCCTTCCCACCAATTTTTTCCCCATGCCTTTCCCATTGCCTTTAGCTAGTTATTATATAATTTCAGATTTCTTCATTATTTTGATCACTCTTTTCTGGACATAGAGCATTTTTGCTAATCAGTAACTTACCCTATAAGAAGAGGAACTTCTGATTGCATGTCTGTGTGTGTACATGTATGCATATGTGTGTTGCAGTGAGGATAGGGGTTCCATTACATGTATGTTTAAGTCAGTTAAAGCACGTTAGGGATTGCTTGCTTTAGTGAAATGCTTAACTCTGCTGTTCAGAAAAGTCTTCAATTGAAAGTCTTGATCTATGTTTTGGCTCTTCATAGTTCTTTTAATGTCCAAAATACCAGCAACACTATATTTTGCCTTAAGAAAAGGAGGCTAAGTATGCAGTTAGCGACTATGTGGGTTACATTCAGTATTGTCTTCATCTGCTGTGATTCTGTGAATATTTGTTGAATATCCACAATATATCAGGCACCGGGAAATAAGAGAGTAATAAAAATAGTCTTTGCTCCTTAGGAACTTCTAGGCTAGTTGTGGGAAACAAGCACACACACACCTTTAAATTTAATAACAGTGTAAAGAATCAGAAAGTACAGTTAATCATCAAAAGAATAATTCTCCATTTGCTAAAGTGAGAAAGGAAGAATTTCCTTTCCAATATTAGCTCATGTTACTTTTTTCACCATTCCCCAGTGCTTTCCACACCTATATCTTTACTTCTTCCATTCAACCTGTCCGCTCTTGCCTCGGTCTACTCAAATGCTTCATATAATTCAAGGCCACATTCAAGTGTCAAGCATAAAGCCTTCTCAGACAAATCTCACACTACTCTGAACTTTAGCACATGGAGAATTACTGCCTTTTGACAGTGGGGAAACTAAAAACTAAATGTTTTTGAGTAGGCTTTGGAATCTGGAAAATTACAGTGCTCAAAAGGTGTTGGATATGTAAAGGAATTCTGAACTATTACCTTTATTTAGGGTTTGTTTTTTTTTGACCTGGCTGACAGGACACATCCATATAGGCATTTTTCTATGGAACTAACCATTCTGTTTAGTATGTTTTTTTCCAGTAAACTCATATTCTGTTTCTTGTTCATCCCTACATGCTTCATCTAAATTTTGTTCATTTCCTAGTTTTAACACAGCATTTTTTTTAACTTACCTCCATTCTCTCCATGAAGTGTTCTAGATTAATTTTGTTTGACAGAATTTATTCCAAGGATGCCATCAAAAGATACTTAGAATTTGTAGTTGTGTAGAATTTGTGTTACTGTTCAGATGGCTATTTAGATGGATTTTTAACCTTTAAAAAAAGTTTTCTCTATTTTCATTAAATTACAAACTAGCCTAGGTTCATGATGTGGGCAACTTTTTTGCATATTTGTAATTCTTCATATGGTTTATAACAGGATTCACTTCGGTGTAGTGAGGCTGCAAATTGGGTATAAATAAGTGTCCTTAATTGTCCTAGATTCAAAACAGAGTAGCATAGGAGTAGATGATATTCTCTTTTGGCTCAGTTTTTTATATTGAAGTTAGTGTATTTTGAATTTCTGGAATTTTTTTTCAGACTTTCTGATTGCTTATAGAAGTTCTTTTTATCACCTGAGGTACAAGAACACAGTTTAGAGTAATTTTGAAATTTGTAGATAAGGATCAGTGTCTCTTTGGGAAAGAAAAAAGATGAAAAATTATATATCATTTCTCTTTTAAGTTATGAATTATGAAAATTGAATCTGAATCTGATGTATTAAAAAGTTCAGTAGAATTTAGATTATGTTTACCATCCCTTTTATATATCCGTCTTATATTTTACTTATTTTAGATGGTTAACTGTTAAGGAACAGTCTGAAATTCAGTTCAAAAAGAAGATAATTAGTGGTAGTAGGTAAAAGTAAATGTCTAGAAGGCTAAATGATAGGTAATTGGAGTTTATTTTTACTTAATGATTGTTTTTAGCAATTCCTTTCAGAAGAAAGGCCACTACAAAATACCTTTAGACTTTTGTTGTTAGATTCAAAGATATCATTTTTGCTTTTCTGTAATTAGCTTTCATTGTCATTGTTGTTACTATTATTATAAATAATAATAATTGTTATTTTTATTATTTGCTGCATGGAATCTTTGTATCTGCACACTGAATGTAGTTTAATGTAGCTTCGGGTGGACATATTAATTCATCTCCCTATATTTATTAGTTTTGAGGTATTTAATTGTCTTTTTGGCATTATTATTTTCTTTTTTAAAATGCCATCGTTGCTACTTTTATGCTTGATATGTAGAATTAAAATCTTTTAGGTAGGTAGTAGAAAACTTTCATTGAGTGAAATGTGTAAAATGAATGCTCTTATTTAAAAATAAAATCATTTGTGATTGAGGAGAAAAAATGAGAGGAGAGGTATAAAGGGAGAGTATGTGGGGCTGAAGAAGAATATTAGACACTTATTAAAGAGGTAGATTTTTCTTTGAAGTATTGAAAATACTGAGAATGAAGGGAAGTATCCCAAATAGAGTATGGGGTTACATGGAATCATTTTGGATAGTTGGTTTGATGGTACCTAGTACATGGTTAGTGCTCAGTAAAGCTTTGCTTAGAAAATGAGGGAATGTGCCTCTTCCTTCTCCACTGCACCTCCCAAAAAGATGATGTTTTTAGGGCTAGAAGGTGGCAATTTTTTTGTCTTTTTAAAAATGACTTAATCCTCTGAAACTTATATATATACATATCTGACACACACAGACACAGACATATATGTACATATATATACATGTACATATGTATATATAAATAAAAATCTTATATTTATATATATTTATTTATTTTAGGTGAAGGAGGGCCTCAGTGCTAGCATATTGTGCTAAATGCCAAATCAAATAAAGAAAGAAGAGGAAGAGAATAGAGGATTCCACTGAAGCAAGAGTCATTTTAATTACATATGGAAACATATAAGGATATGGAAGGGTACTGAATGTTAGAATTGGCTACCAAGAGAAGAATGGAGTTTGTCTCTAGTGGTACTTAAAAATAGCCTTCTTAGAAGCATTTAACCAATCTGAGTTTGCTGTTATATTTAAGTCCAAACTTGTCTGTCTTACTTTGAAGGTCTTTTGTTACCTGGTGCTGTACTGTACCCACCAAGCCTAATTTTCTTCTGTTCTTTATCATATCTTTTTTGTTCCATTCAGCCTGGTTTTCTCATTGTTCCCTACGCATTCCATATTCATTCCCATCTTTCTGTATTTACTAATGCAATTGTCTCTGGAGTAATTTTTCTTCTTCCTTCCATTCTTAAATTCTGTCTTCTCCATCTAGTAGCCATTAATTGCTTCACACCAGTTTTCTTCTCTAAACTCTTATTGCACTTGCATTCATTATCTTTAGTTTAGCATTTGATTCTCTAATGACTCATATGCCTTAGGTCTTTCTTTTGATTTAGATTGTATTCTTTAGAGCAGAGGCCTTCTTTTCTGTTTCTTTTATGTCATGTGCTGTGTATAGCATGGGAGCTGCGCATAGCATTAGTGCTGGTTGGTTCTACTTTGTTTGGGTGTGCTTCCATTCATACTTTGGGCGATAGAAAAGATGGTGTTCCTTGTTCTGAAAAAGTTGTACTCTTCAGTTTGTTTTTGCATGGTTTTATCTTGAAACTGTTTTCGTTCTTTTATAACTTGGACTCTTGATTTTTTTCCCCTTGGATGTCTCCTTTTATCCCTTTCTATTGGTCCAGATTAGCTGTCATTATCATTGATGTTTTCTTCTTTTTAGTTTGCCAGCTTATCTACCAAAGATAACTTTGGCATGAGAAAACAATGTGAAATCAGCGTTGAAATTTGTTGCCTGTTCCAATCAAGATTTGCAGACTCCAGAAAATCCTTCTGAGTTTGTACGTATAAATTTATACCAAGATAATTTCAGGTAAGAGGGCAGTTTATAAAATTAGAGCCTATGAAATATGTTGCATTAATTGTATAATTATTGTAACTAGGCAAAAAGTCATTTTTCTGGCAATTTAGAGAATCTAGTTCTGGCTACAGAGAAGTTGATTTATAACATCTTAACTTTTATATTATTTTGAATCTAACATTTTTTAAGTCAAAAAGATTTTTTTATTATTATTATTCTCTAGCTTCTTGTACTTTTTTGATCTTGTACTTTCTACCTCAGCCTCTTTGGATATAAAGGACTGCTAGTGTACCATGTCAGTGAGCCATCTTGTTTGTTCATTTTGCTGCCTTGAACATCTGCAGTCTATAATGACTTAATATTTACCCAGCTTTGTTTTACCCTCCTGATATATTAGAATTCAATGGAGTTGTCAAAAAATGCAAATGTTTCTTTTTTCAACATGGAATTATAATTGAATTTGACTTGTTTACTGGTAAAACAGAATAAGTTGTAAAATCCTGAGACATGTTAGTTTACTTAAAATTAAAATAACATATTTTAATATTAAATGCAGAAATACTTTGTCTACCAGTTGAAATCTATTTATCACCTTCATTTAACTGTAAACATTGCATTTATTTCTCTTCAAACGTTACTATATTTCAAAGAATGCTATATTACTATAAGCCTACAGTAATCCTTATTGTGAAGAAAGTTAATATCCTGATTTATATATTATAGAAACTAGCTTTAAAACAGAATGCTTTCTTAAACTCTTAAATCATGGTCACTAAAATTTGTTGGTGTTAGTGTTCTTACTCTTAGGCTTACTCTGCTAAGTCTTGCTTAGTGTAGAATTGGATTAAGATTGGTATGTGTTTTGTGTTCTGGTCCATATGATCATCTGTATTTTAGCCTGCTCGACAGAGAGTGAGTACAATTGAAATACAACTCAATTTCAACAACTATTTATTAATATATACATTTTGTCAGATACTAGGTGCTGGCTCTAAAGCAGGAGGGAAAAATAGTGACAACAGACAAAAATCCCTGCCTACATGGAACAGATAAACAAACAAACAAACAAACAAATAAATAAAATAGTATGTAAGTGTATAAGATGGTGATAAGTACTTTGAAGAAAAACAAATGCAGTGTTAGCAGTTAAGGGAATATTGGGTGTTGGGGTGGGGGAAGCCAGTGTTGACATTTTAAGTAGTGTGGCCATGGAAGGTTTCACTGAGAAAGTGACATCTGAGTAAATATCTGAAGACGGGAGGGAATAAGCTATGTATATATTAAGAGGGAAGAGATTTCCAGGTTGAAGGAATCACATGTCCCTTAAGTTTGTTGGAACTGTTACAGTTAGGCAGGTTAATTTATTATAGGTTCAATCAAGCTTTTCATTTTGACAGAATGTCCAGCAAGGAAGTGAAGACTGCTCTAAAAAGTGCTAGAGATGCAATCAGAAACAAAGAATACAAAGAAGCTTTGAAACATTGTAAGGTAACCAATACTTTTTTCTTCCATAATAAAAGTATGTTACCTATTTATAATCATTATGGATTCATAATAGGTGAATCATTTATTGTCTAAATATAACAAAGTGGTAAGTTCATTAACTCACCATTAGAGTGGTTATGCTAGGATAAGCTACTTCTGCCACACTTAATTTTGTCTTTCTCTGTATTATAACTTATTAAAGCCAAGTTCTTATAACCTAATTATCTGTTAGATATCTTTTGATATGTTGTACTGTGGAATACTACTATATATCTTAAAGTTTTCATTCTTTGTTGACATTCTAATTTATGTTGACATTCAAATGTTTGGTTTTTGGATGGGAGAATTAAGATTCTGAAGCTCCTTTGCATACTGAGGGGAATGTTCCAGTCCAGAGGGAGAAACTGTATGTGCAGGAGAGATGGAGGGTGGTGGTAGGAGTGAAGTCCTTGGGAGGGTGAGAGAGGAGGGCATCCAGAGCTTAAGACAGGGCCTTTATTACTTTTTCCATCTTAAAAGAAGGGAAGATGGATGCAGATCCATACACTGTCAGGTTTGTAGATTTGAGGGTGGGAAGATGAGAGTGTACACCTCTGATGGTGTCTATATTTTTAATAAAATATAAGCTGAGAATGGAAGAGGAGTTGTATAGAAGACTTGAGAGAAAGGAGGTATGAAATAGTATAGTGTTTATTCATAGTGGGGAAAAAACGTACTAGAAGGATTACCAGGCCCTAGTGAGTATCCATTTGAAGTTTATGTTATTAAAATGAAATTCTTGAACTAGCTATGTAGTTTCCCCCTTTATGTTCAACTTCTCAGGCTTGGAGATGGGCATGATGGAGTTCAGCTATGGAGAGTGGGGAAGATGGAGAGAAAAAGAGGCAAAGGAGTTGAGAGTGTTTGCAAGGGAGTGACGGCAGTGAAAGGTCATGGGGCCTAAGTTGGGAAAGGAGAGATGAGAATTGAGAAATGAGGTGATTGTGGAAAAAGGGAATGGAATCAAAAATTGGACATGTCAGAGGTTAAGGAATTGTTACCATGGGACCATTACGGTAATTGAACTGGCAGAATAGGAGAGGGTCATGCTGGAAATTTGGATGGCCGAGTAGTGTGGAGGGTGAGTAACTGAGAGGCCACAGTGTTTCATGGTTCGTCACCATGAATGTTAGAATGATTACAGGAATTGAGGTGGAGAGGAAATTTTCACTGAAGGAAAGGAGACTACCTAGGAGGTTGATAGATGGTAGCAACAAAAAGGATATTTTTCACAGGATAGCTGATGGTAGAAACAAGAAGGATATTTTTCACGGGATAGCCGATGGCTTACCTTCAGAAGTACTAGGGCTTTAAGTACTTCCGAAGTACAACATATCAAAAGTACTGAGGATGAGAGGGATGTAGTTGACAGTGTGAGCAAGGAGAAACCCTTCTGCACTTCCTAGTACTGTGCGGGGTGTAAGAGAAGAGAAGTCATCTGCAGCATTAAGATCTATAGGGGATAGCCATGTTTCAAATGAGGCAGAACTTGGTACGGTTAAAAGAACGATTGAAAACATAGAGGGAATTTGGCTGGTCCAGATTGAGAGTTCCAGAGGGCACAATGAAGCATTTAGGAGGGTGAGAGGGAGGGAATTGGGTAAGACTGAGGGAAGTACATAGAAACATAGGGCAAGAGTCTTAAGGAGTAAAGGATGTGTTTGTGAGGTTTAGTTTTCTATTGGCGACTGAGCCTAGCAGGGATGGAGGCTATGAGAGAACTAAGCCCAATATGGAAGAAAGTGGGCAGTTGTTCAAGCTGGAGGAGGAGCAGAAGGAGGAGGTGGAGGGACTGTTTTCTTCAGTACTAGGTTTATAGTAGCTATTCTGAAAATAATAGTTCTATAGGTAATTTTTATTCTAGTTGATATAATTTTTATTCTAGTTGATTGTTTAAACAAATGTATTGTTTAAACATTCATCGTCACTATTTATTTGAACATATTTTGTACAGTTACATTGAGGTCAAATGACTTCCCTAGCCTATAATTTTAATGAAAAATCTGTCTAATACGGGGAAATGTTATCATAGTGAATGATAATATGGGAGTTGGATAAGGTGAAACAACATGGAAAACAGTTTTGTGAATTGACTAGTAGCATTGTGGAGTGGAGGTAGGCAGGATGGTTGGGTGGTTAGAATAGCCTTATTGTTCTTTATTTACCCAGTATTTTCAAGGGGCAAGGGGAGGAGGCATCAGGATTACTTGGGCAGTTTTTTAAAAATATACCTTGTGTTTCAGACCTCTTACAATTACTGATCCAGTCCAGTCCCCTCTCTCCCTGAGGAAACTGAAAACTAGAGAGATTAAGTGGCATTTTTAGGATTCCCCGTTAGTGATAGGTCCAGATTTCTTGACCCTCAAGTAGGCTGTCTTTTTGTTGTTGTATGTCTATTAAGTTAATGACCTGCTGTTTTGTTTTGTTTTGTTTTGTTTTTTAAATCAGACAGTGTTAAAACAAGAGAAAAATAACTATAATGCCTGGGTTTTTATTGGTGTTGCCGCAGCTGAGCTTGAACAACCTGATCAGGCCCAGGGTGCCTATAAGAAAGCCGCTGAACTAGAGCCAGACCAATTACTAGCTTGGCAGGTATGGAGAAATTCTTTCCCCTATATTACAAGAAATAACATTTTTCCATTTTTAAAATTACAGGTAACAGCTTTAAAATAAGCATTTAAATCTCTATTTACCCCACATAAGGACAAAATTTTAATTTATTGGTCTTCTAAACTTGAAAGTGGCGCCAAGGATGCCGTTTACCACTATTAAACATCGTATCCAATGGATTATTTCCAAATGTGAGGACTGGAGTTGAAACATGGTCATGTAAAGATCCAACTTAATTATTTGTGCATATGAAAGACTTATCAAGAACATTCTTTATACCTGAGAGAAAAAAATATATATAGTGTTTTCTAAAAATAAAATAATGTTAAAAAAAATTGTAATTCTCTATCTTTGACTACAAGTTAATTTTTCTTTCTTATTTAATGGTCATCAAATTTCTTAGTTGGCTTCTTCAACTTTTGCAAATAACTTTGCTTCCTGTCTCAATCACATCTTAGAAGCTGTGATTAATAGGAGGCAGTAGGCTCTGGAGAACGTGAACCTGTTTGTCTCAGGTTTACATGAACAAGAACATGAAGAGGGTATCTGATAGCACACTTGGGTGCTTACTTTTAATATGTACTGGTTGATTTAGGATATCTGATCAATATTTGAAGCAAAAATGACAATTTCTGCAGACTACTAGTATTTTGTTTGTTTCACTATTTAAACGTAGTATCATATGGTAATGTCTTAGGGGTTAAGATCGTTAAGGGGTTAAGATCGTTAAGGGGTTAAGATCATATAATAATGTTAAAATATATTTTTATTTTGAAACACTTCAAATATATTTTCAAAAATAAAGAGGATGGTATAATGAGCCCCTCTATGCCCTCTATAAAAATTCTTGCAGTCGGTGTTTTTCATCTGTACTTTCACCTGCTGTCTTCCACCCCAAATTATTTGAAGGCAAATCCTAGGCATATTTCATGTACAAATTATAATTATCATGAATAATCTTTATAGATTGTCACTTTAGCAAAATAAATGCAAGAACGTTAGATTTTTTGGAATAATAATCTCTACTACTTCCTTTTTTAGGGGTTAGCAAGCTTGTATGAGAAATCTAATCACATAAATGCTAAGGATGACTTACCTGGTATTTACCAAAAGCTCCTGGATCTTTATGAAAGGTAATCAATATGTGGAGAAAGGCCAGCTGCTTTAAAAGTGTGAATCAGAAGAAACTGATTAAAAATTATGTAGAAGTGCTCCAGGCATTTACTGGGAATTAGGATGCATTTTTCTTTCAGGCTGTCATTACAGAATCTCTCGATTGTGATAAGAGCAGAATCAGAATACTGATAGTAAGAGGACTGACTAATTTGAGAACTTTGATATTATTTTCAGTCAATATAATGGAAGATAATATTTCTTAAACCTTTTCTTTTTTATGAGAAGCTCATTTTATAAAATTTTAATATGAAATGTAGTGCGTTCTAATTTAAAATAGTATCTGGCAGTATTATGGTATTTTAATTTTAGTGTTTTAAGTCCTCGGTTATTTTTATTTATAGGATTCAAATCCTTATTATTTTTTTTTTTATTCTAAGTGTTGACAAAAAGAAGTGGTGTGATGTCTGTAAGAAACTTGTGGATCTGTATTATCAAGAAAAGAAACACCTTGAGGTTGGTTAATGATTTGCTGGTGTAGTTGACTTCTTTTAATAAAACTATTATTAAAAGAAAGCTTTCATAGCTTAAGGAAAAAATTTTTAAATTATTATGATATTAAAAAATTTAGAGAGATAATACAAACTACAGTGCTTTGAAAACTTAGAATTCAGATTTCAGGTATCATAGCTTCTAAACCTTTTTGGAAACTGGGCAGGAATAAATAAATAAAATAAGTAAAAGCATTACCTGTAGAATTTAGTGACCCATTTGTGATGTCTCCATAGTTGATGCTATAAATTATAAGGATTGGTGCATGCAGTCATTATTTCTTTATTCCTGTGTCTACTCTTGTGTCTCAGTCATACTTCTGATATAAGGACTATGTAGATTTGCCCAGTCAACTTATTTTTATGGAGTTCATATAATAGAGTTCTGTGCTTTTGCTATTTTTATGTATTAGCAAATAAAAAAATATTTTTTTGCAGATTCTATTTTTTGTTGACATTTTTAGTATTTAAGATAAAATAACCATTTTAAATCTTCTTGATAGGTGGCCCGAACATGGCACAAATTGATAAAGACACGGCAAGAAGAAGGTGCAGATAACCAAGAGCTTCATCAGCTATGGAAGAAATTAACTCAGTTGCTAGCTGAGAGTACTGAGGATCCAAATAATGAGATCCAGCAATTGGTATCGACCCGTTTATTCCTCACCATTTGCGTCATGAAAATTGAACATTTAATTGAATTTAGAAAATGGAAACAGTGATATAATATAGCAAAGTACTGTATGTCAGATGAGATATTTTATAAATGTTTCATTTTAAATCAAAGGTTCTTCCTGATACAGTCAGACTTATTGGCCTGCAGTTTCATACTAAATCTGGACAGTCAAATTGGCATTTGGGCTATCAGAATTTTATTCCCTTAATATTCATAAGAGTCCACAATAAATCAGTCATAGTATCACTGTAAAAAAGAAACTATGAAATTGGCTTTTACAAAACTGCTATAATTTTTAAAAAGTTGTACCTTAAGGGTATGTTCATATTTATAAACTAATATACTAAATTACTTTGGGGGTTAACAATTTATATTTATGAACTAAGAGTGCTATTTTATTTAGAGTATTTAGTATTTGGAGTGCTGTTTATTCCTTGAAATTGTCCTTCTTAGTGTGCAGATTTTGATGTAACTGAAAAGAAATTTTAAAAGAATGTGAAAAAACCATTAGTTTTGAACCATAATTGGAAACTATCTCCATTATTCTATTTTTTATATTTGTAAGTTTAAAAATAAACTTAGTTTCTTATGATAGTAAATAGCCACTCAATGTACATTTGTTGAAGTGAATGATATTTTTAAATGTAAGCAATGATAGGCTCTATATGTGATGGGAAGCTCATTTCTTTGTATGTATGTTCATTTGTTCATTAATTTGTTCCTTTATTCAAAAATATTTATCAAGAACTTACTATATGTCAGGCTGATGCTGTAGATAAAAATGCGAGAATAAGATTTGCATTTGTTTGTGTGTTGGTTTATCTGTGTATAGATTCCGTTGTGGAAAAATTGAGCAGTGACAAAATTAAGTGATTTACCAACTTCTCTTAAATTATATCTTTATATTATGACTTCATTATTTTCCTTGAGATAGTATAGGTTACCAGAATATTAAACACATACGAACATAAAATGGTTTTTTGAATTATCAGTACTACACACTTTATGAAAGAGAACTTAACATCTTAAGAATTGACTTCTGTTTAAAATAGGATAGAAGGTTTTTATTGTGGGGCGTATTTTCCCCTTGAATGTTAATGATAACTGCTTTATTTATCTGTGTTCCAAAAAAATGTATCACTTATTTCCATGTGGATTAATTTCATTGCTTTTTTTTTTTTAAACTCCTTGTGCTTAACTATTTGTTAGGCTTTTTTTTTTTTTTTTTTTTTTTTTTTACGAAATCATTAACTTTATCAGAGCAGTAAAATTTTATCTCTATAGACCATACTTTGTAAAGAATTCAAAACAGTGAGCTATATTATGAATTTTCATTATAAAGTCATGGAAATTCATTTAAAAAATGTAGAATTTAAGTAACCAAACGAATGGTATCCTTTAAAGTGCTTGCCTTGGATTTTAGTGTTGCTGATCCGCTACAGATTTTGTTGTTTATTTGTTTTAGCTTTTAACTGCTTTTGAGAATGCACTGAGCTTATCTGATGAGATTCCTAGTGAAGATCACCAAGTACTTTATAGACATTTCATTCAGTGTTTATGCAAAGTAAGTTGAGTTTTAATATCTCTAATGTGACTTTTCTGTTCTAAATAGGAAAGTGTCCAGAAGTATATTTTACCGCTACTTAGTTTATTTTACTTTCATATTTTCAAGTTTCCTCATGAGACTGCTAGGTTGAAGAAGGCCTGTGAAGGAATGATAAACAGCTATCCCACTGTACAATATCCATTAGAAGTGCTTTGTTTGCATTTAATTGAATCAGGTAATTTCTTCTTTATTATATTGCATGTGCTAGAGGTGTATGAGTGTGTGAGAGTGATGTTGCTATCAATCAAAAATTGTTTTAGCATCTACTACGTGTAAAGTATTGTTTCACTATTTCTGGACATAAAAGGAAGTACAATATATAGTCTTTGTGCACATAAGAACCTAATAAAATAAGAAAATAGTGATGCAGAGGAACTATGAGTTGTTGAGGGTAGAGACTGAAGATTATCTTGGATTTTCCATAGAAATTAGATAAATAGGTGGAGGTGAAAGGTACTCCAGATGGCATGAGCAGAGGTATGGAGCTAGGGGCAGTTTTGGGGGATAGTTAAATAGTTTTATTTGCTATAGTGGAAGGAGTAACAGATATATTTTGGTTAAATAGATTGGAGTATATTACATAAGATTATGAATGTGATGGAAAGGATTTTGTGAAAAGTTAGCATTCTCAGCACTGATGTTGTGTCAGTGTCACAAGTCCATTATTGTAAATACTGTGATATACGGGAATGAAGTTTGTGAATGATCTGCTTTTTTAATGAAATAGAGTGGATTCAAGTCAGAGAGTGTCTTAGTGTGTGCTTCATGCTCTTGCTTCTTTGTGTACTTCTTTTGGGGGAATAGAGAGGTGATGATGGCTAGCTTGCTGGGAGTTGCCAAAATATGTGTATCTGTGGCCGTGTTGTGCCCAAGGCTGGTGGTCAGTCAGTTTATAGGAGGAACCACTTTGGTTTTCACAACAGCCTCTTTTTTTTTTTTAGTGTCTGTGCTAAGTAGGCTGTTTTTTAGGTAATTTGAATATCACTTCTATTCATGCCTATATTCACCTGATGTGAACAAAGTTTACAGAAGTGAGTCACTGAAATAACAGTACCAGGACCAATGTGGTAGTGATTGCAAATTACTGTAGAGCTTTACTAATCCATTTATGTTTTCCACTTTTTTTCATAAATGAATATACCTTTGGGAATGCTTTGTATGTGAGTGGCCATTACATGTTTCATAATAGGAAAATGGTTGAAAACTACTGCTAGAGGTAACTGAGGGAAAAGTACTGTTAGAAAGTATCATTGCATCTGTCTCAGCTCTTCCCACTTTCACTTTCCTTTGTAAGTCTTACTTGTGCTATTATTCTGCCTGGTGTCTGATTTAAAATTCAGAACTATTATCTTCAGTCTTGTTTTTCTTTTTTTGATGAAAAGTAAGTGGATCCCCTTTTTCTTATTTTATCTGAGTCAGAGGTGGACTCGCAAGAGCACTTTTCATGAACATGAGAAATGAAAATATTAGAAGTGTTATACTGAGTCAGTTTTTGAAGCGAAAAGTCTTAAAGTAATATGGTGTATAGGAGAGACTGTATAGAAGATGGGCTGAATTTGATAGACCAGATGATACTGGGAATGAACGAACTGGGAATATTTTAGCAATTGAAAGTAACAGATGAATAAAAAAAGTAGAAGATTTTTAGAGGTAAAGGGAGGGAGAAATCAATTTTAACCTTTACGTCTCCTGAAAAGTTGGCCTAATATATTGTAATGGTTTGTATGAAAGGTAAGTTGTTGAAAGATGCTGATGGACATTCAAAGAGAATTGCCCATCAGTGGTTTGCACATGAGAGATTAATCCTAAGGCTAGGTGTTTGGTTTAGAAGTTAGCTGTATGTAGGTGTTTTGTTTTGGGTGGCAAATTATGCTCAGAGACTGAATTTATCTTTGTCAGAAATTTATTTAACAGTTTCACTGTGGCAATTTCACAAGCCAATAGCATACAGGATAATGTCTCTTAACAAGCCAATAAAGAAATGACATACTCCAAACCAATAATAAATTAATCACACTATTGTTTAAGGCAAGGAGAGATGAAAAAAATAAAGTCCAAATTATTTGACGTGTGACTTTTCTGTTAAATTGGTTCTCTTCTCAGGGAGGGATAGATGGCTTAACCAACTGAGAGGTAACTTCCAGCTGCCAGCACAAAAAACCAAAAGTCACTTGTTGCTAGAGTATGTGTCACTGGTGTTGGTCAGCAGGATGTTCTCCTTTGAGGGACCACTGCATAGCTTTCACCACTGCTGGTAAAAGAGTAGCCTTTACTCTGGCAGGAGCTAATGCCCCAACAGTTTTTGGAGAGCTGTTTAGATCAGCAGTGGGTCATGGTGCCCAGACTGAACACTCTTAATTAGTCCTCACAAAATCTCAGTATTTATAGTCTAAATGTTCCCTTGCTATAGTTGCTTCTTGTTTTTTATTGACAACCGCAAACTCACCACTGCTGGTAAAAGAGTAGCCTTTACTCTGGCAGGAGCTAATGCCCCAACAGTTTTTGGAGAGCTGTTTAGATCAGCAGTGGGTCATGGTGCCCAGACTGAACACTCTTAATTAGTCCTCACAAAATCTCAGTATTTATAGTCTAAATGTTCCCTTGCTATAGTTGCTTCTTGTTTTTTATTGACAACCCCCACTCCCCGCAAATAATAGATGAGATGATCATATCCTGATACATCTTACTTCACTCTTATATCACAACTTTACTCTTAAAAACAACTTCATTTTTTGTCATGCAAAAATGGATTTGAAATAATATCAAACCAGTACACAACAAGAGATGAAAGTGAAGTAGGGTGGATGACTTCAGAGTATGACTAAAGGGCAAAAAGGTGAAATCTATACCTGGGCAGTGCTGGTTGACTTGAAGGGAAAGGGAGGAAGAAGGAGAAGAGGAAAATAGAGGACAAAGAAGAGAAGTCAGAGAGGAAGGTGGGGGACCTGATGCAAAGCAATGCAAAAGGCAAGGAAAGAACATCTCAGGAAGGAGATCTGTCTGGACAGATTGAGCAACTATGTGATTAGAATAAAGTTTATTAGGACTATCTTTTTTAATCAAACTGATTGATTTGGAACTTAAATTACAATGATGGGAAAAGAGTAGGAAGAAGAGGTTAGCAGATATTAAAAGAAGCCATCCAGGACCTTGACTGACTATGTTTAAGGGAGAGGAGGAGGAAGCATGCAAAGGAAATGTAAGCTTTTAGGGAAGTAGAAGAATTGTAGTAGTGTGTCCTGGCAGGAGAGTTTATGAAGAAAGGACCAGTTAACATTGTGAATGGTGCATTGAGACATGCTAAGAGTCTTTCAGTATAAGGAGTATGCTTGTGAATTTGTGTGTGTGTGTGTGTGTGTGTGTGTGTGTGTGTGTGTGTGTGTGTGTTTCACTGATAGAAGTGTAGTTCCTAAATCACCCACTTTCTTCAAATTTTAACATGAGTTCCAAGATGTTCCCACTATAATTGGGCTGGTGTTCTTTACTCTGTGACCACTGGTTCCCATTCCTCCATCACTTTTTCTACTGTTAAATTGCTATTGAGAAATTAAGAGCTAGTGTTAACTCTTTTCTGTCCATGCGTGTTCAGCTATTAGTGGTTTGTACCATTCCTTCATTCTTGACTTGTTCACATGCCAAATGGCACAAAAGGATACTTTGAGATTTATTTCTGAGAACTAATTGAATGTTTTCTCAATAAGCATATTTATGCCTATAATGTGGATTTATTGAGTAAATATGGTCCTTATTCCAAAAAGCCTACAAAATTATAAAATAGGATCAACAAATAGTCTGCAATTTTGCCCTTGACAAAGTGCTCTAATAGAGATAGTGAAGGGATTATGCTGATTGATTAGGCAGAGTGTTGATTTATGTGAAAAAAAAAAATCATTCTTAAAGAGGGTTTGGAGATAGATATTTTGCGGAATTGAAAGAAAGACAGGTCTATATCCTGGCAAAGGGGAGTGCGTAGGTGGATATTTACACATGGTACACCAAGGAGTTCTTTCCTTACTCAGTTGTAAGAATTCATAGAATGAGCAGTTCGGGCTTAGGTGCATTCTAAGGTAAAGCAATATTCTGGGATGGAAGTTTAACAGTTAATATAGGACAGTAGGAAGCTGTGCTAAATGATTTCTTTTTCTCCCCCTCTCTTCATTGCTCCTTTAAACCAGACTTTCTGTGTATTAAGAACTGAAAATCTGTAAGGTTTCTTAGGACTGACCTATCCCTCCCCCAGAGTACTTCAGTATCTGTAGAATTTTCTACTTGACAGCAGTTAATCACTGAGTTCTCTTCCACTGAGGACAAATATATTTCATTTTCCTTTGTCCTCCTTTGCATGTTGAGACATGAAGATTCATTTTTAAAATGACTCAGTTTATAAAGCTTCATGAATAGTGAATAGCTTTCACAGTTGTCATCTGATGAGTGTTATTTCATGTTAAATGACTTTTTTTGATTTATTTTATTTTATTGCTGAAATGGGGGAGGATAAGAAAGCTTTTGGTTCTTCAAATCTAAATAGAAAAGAACTAAAGATTTTGTGTTCTAGAAATATTAGAAAATTCAGGTGAAAATGAAGAAATGAGTACTTGCTGAGTACATGCTGTCCTCTCGCCGCCCCCAAGTAGGTTTATTTAAAAGAAAAATTCTAAGTGGTAATCAGTTTCTTTGGGATGTGAGAAATGAATTACTTATTTAAAAAAACAACTTTTTTTGACAGTAAACTTTAGGAAACAGAATTCCCATGTGTATCACTTAGCATCTTCCTTGAATCTCTTCAGAATACCTTTTATCCTTGGAGATTTAGTATTCATCAGCCCCAAGTCCAGTTTGCTTTATGGACAAATAAAAATAATATTGTCAAACTGTCTAAAGTCATGGAATCTTGGAATCTTTTAAATGTAAAAAGAACAGATAAGTTAAATAAATGATGTTCTGTTCCAAAACAATGAAGTCGATTTCCTCTCTATTGTTTTCTACATTTGTTTAGCTAGTATTCTCAACAAGAATTAGTATGGAGAAGAGGAGAATTGAGGGTTCAATCTTGAATGTTACTGTCTCTTTACATAAGATCAGTAGTGTTCTTACTGTGGATGGTTTTGGGGAACACTGTAGAGAATTCCTCTAAGTTTTTGGTGTTCATCCTAGCCTTTTAGGAACCATTTTCATGTACCTATCCACACTTTGCTTACCTGCATGCAGTTTTTGGGTATCCTAAATATAGATGAACATTGGAAAAATATATTTTTGGCTTTTTTTCTTTTCATCCCACGTGTGTTTTTTCTAAGGTGATCTGGCATGAATTATGTTTCTATGGAGTAAGAGAATTTTGACTCAGATGGGTAGAAATTGAAGGTAAAATTTAATAGCCATTTTATTTTCTTTTTTAGAATAGTGAAAAATTTGTTTTTCATAGTAATTCTCAGCCATTACCTATTAGCAGACTGACTTTTAGAATATCAATTCATAATGGTATTTTTAAAAGAGTCTTAAAATATTTAATGACTGTACCATGTACAAGGTACCATGCTAGTATGTACCTTTTAGAAGTTACCGTTTAGTTACAGAAGCAACAAAGACAGGGTATATATGTTATAAGACTAATAATAATAAAGGTGTAGTATATGGTATTGGTAAACACTGTAGACCTGAGGTCCTTCAAGTATGATCTTTGGACCAGCAGCATCAGTATCACTTGAAAACTTGTTAGAAATACACATCCTCATGTCTAACACCAGACCCGCTGAATCAGAAACTTTGAGTGTAGGCTCATTATTTAGAGATTTTAATAAGTCCTGCAGGTGATTCTGATGTTTAGACAATATCACTGTATAGAAAGGCGGGAAAGACCCACTGATTTGTTTTTGGAGGATAGAGCATGTATGGAACTAGGTATGTCTATTCTTGGAATTCATATTTATGGAAGCAATAATCAGACTATATAGACAGAAGGATTCATGTCTATAAGCATAATATTAGCAGGCTTGTGTCTTTTTTTTTTACTGGCTTACTAATCAAAATAGTATTTCTGCCAATTTGTTTTTAGATTTCACCAAATTGTATTGAAGTTTTTATTTTGTAGCCATTATGAATTATTTTAATTTTTTGGTGCTAACTTGGACTTCTAAATCAATATATAAAATATTACTTATAGATTATCTATTGGTGTGTATCTGGTTTTGGAAAGTTGGGTATATATAAGCTAAAGAGTATCGTGCAAAGAATTTACCTTTGACATCTGTGAAACAGTGGACCATTTCATATGTGGATTGGGGCTCTGTATTTTATATCGATATTAAAGCATCAGGTCTCTGTCGGATAAATTATTTGTTGCCTTGATTTGAAAGGGAAATCCTGAGGTTGAGTGAATTTAGAAAAAATGGGAATAAAACATATAAAAACTAAATTATTTTACCAAAATAAACTTGAAATCAATGTAGGCACTGGATAATTATCACATAAGCTTAACTATTAACTTATATAGGAAAAATAAAGTTTTGAAAGAATGTAGAAATGTACTGCCAAACTTGTAAACTTAAGAAGAATGTAAGTCTTTGTACAGTATCCTGCTGATCAGCCAAGATGCTGGAAGAAGCCACTGAATCTGGCATCTTGGCTGCCATGTTTCTAGCAGCACATGGCTGCCCAGGGAGAGAGATTGGTGAAGATACTGCCTTTTGATAGGAATTTCTTCATTTACCAACCAAAACTGTTACTGGTGAATAGGAAAAGGGGACCTGACGAGGAGCAGACTATGTATCTTAGCCTTGTGGCAAGTAGCAGTAGGTTTCTTGTTTGAAATCCTTGAGTATGACTTCAGGTTTGGTTTACCCATACTGCCGTGGTTGAAGTGGTTTTTACTTCTAATGTTTAAGATGAAGGAGCATAATTTCCCCTATGAAAAGTTAATATTTTATATATGTGGTAGTCTATTTGAGTTTTGAATTCTTGGAATCGGGATTTGGTGGGGCAACTTTTGAGATTTAAATATAGAAGTTTAGTGCTTAGAAATTTAGTATATGTATGCTAATAACTTTTTCTTTTTAATTCCAGGAAGTCTTACTGATGAGGGACAGCAGTATTGTTGCAGACTAGTGGGAATGGATTCAAAAAGTGGTCCAGGCCTCATTGGTTTAGGTATTAAAGCATTACAAGACAAAAAGTATGAAGATGCAGTTAGGAACTTAACAGAAGGTAAGGATACAGTGGACAGCATGTAACATGAGGTATAATTGTTATTCAGTCAGTAGGCATTTATTTTGGGGCCTTTTTTTAAGGAATGTATATTTAAGATAGGAGCAAAAAAAAAAAAAAATGTACTTACATAATGTGGAGTCTGCTTAAGTTCAAATTCCAGCTCTGCCACTCACTAATTTCAAGACCCCAGAAAAGTATAACTCTCCGTGTCTCAATGTCCTTGTTTGTAAAATAGGGATAATAATATCTCTATCTGTAGGAGGCTTTAATTTAGTCTTGTCTGGTGTGGTATTTTTGAATGAACTTACATTCAAATTAACATCTGAATGATCTCAAGCCTGGTGGTTGGAGGAGCATTTTAGGCTGAGAAATGAAATAGCCTGAGGTTAGAGGAAAGTATTCAGTGAAGTGCTGATACTTGAGGAAGATTTGCGAATGAAGCCTGGGAGCAATGATCTCAAGCCTGGTGGTTGGAGGAGCATTTTAGATTTGCGATTGAAGCCTGGGAGCGGGACAGGGAAGGACGTGAGGCTGGAGATGGGCCCTGCAAACCTTGTTAAGCATCCTAAGGGCAGCAGAGAACCAGTGGAAGGTTTTAAGCAGGGGAATTTCATAATCACATTTGTATTTTTAGAAATATTTTGGCTACGGTGTAGAGAATGAATTGAAGTGGGTGGCAAGCACTTGCAGTGATCTGGGATAAAGATGATGGAGGTCTGAACTGAAGTGCTGGTGGTAGAGGAATGGCTTGGGTCCTGGAATCAGTGTGACTTTGTGACTGATTAGACGTGAGAGGTGAGGGAGAGGGGAGGAGTCTGATTTGGGGAGTAGATAGTGGTGCCCTTCATCTTAGTTGTCATAGAAACCTTGAATTTTGTGATTTTCTTTTACTCTTTTAGGCTTAAAAGAAAGCCCTCTCTGCACAACTGGATGGTATCATCTGGCAGAAGCCCAAGTCAAAATGCATAGACCTAAGGAAGCTGTTCTTTCATGCAATCAAGGTATTCTTGATATCTTTAAGGGTGGCCAACCCTGTTTATTTTCATCTTAAAGGAGGAAGATAGTGGTTAAAAAAAAAAGATATATCTTAAAGACTGCTATATTTTGTTTTAATTTGCCAACTAATTTAAATTTTATTGAGGAAGTTTAAAATATGCCAAGTCTGTATGCATGTCTAATAGTGTATTTATTTTTAAATTGACAATGAATGTTTATCAAAGGTTTTTTGCATTTGGAGTTTTGACAATCAATTTTGGCTTGTGTGGTAGTGCTCTATCTTTGTAACAAGGAAGTTCTTGGTTCTCAATTCCTTGGATGTAGATAAGGAATGGCATCTTGGAGCCTATTTGAATGTAGTGGGGTGAAAAAAATCACTAAAAGTGGTCCATTGTTCTTGAGCAGCTGGTTGCCTAGGCTCTGTAGCTGAGCAACAATGCACGATGGTCCATTCTAATTCATCTTCTTTCCCCTTCCATTATCCGTAGTTTGCTGTTTGTTACAGCTACATTGGCTAAGAGCTAACCTTTGTTATGTAGGAGATATAGATAACCACTGTTGTGTTTCAGCATATTCGGTTTTATTATATGTTATGTAAAGATAGATAAATATTTTAAATTTAGATCTGTTTTAAATTCAAATATTTCCATAAAGAGTTCAAAGAAGAAGTTAGATTTAATTTTGAATTATTCTTCATGTATATTGTTTTGGCAATTTATTTTATTGTATCTGCAATGTATTACATTTTTTCGATATGGTTGTCCTCATCCAGATGTCCTTAATGTTTTCAGCTCTGAAGAACATAGATAATCTTGGTGCATCCGGTGGCAGTCTTCATCAGAAAAATCTTTGTCTTCGTTTAAAAGCAGAGGCTTTGATTAAACTCTCAGATTATAAATCTTCAGAGGAAGCAATTTGTACTCTTGATCAGGTAGTTTTATCCAATTTTCTTCTTCAGATTATTTTGTTTCCATCAACCAGGCATTAACCATTTTTTCCTTACTACAGATATTTACTTATCATGCATTTTGTGTTAGAGGTATGAATTCGTCACACCTGCACTTTTGTAAAACATTCACGTGATTGGAAACACTTAAAATTATTTGCTTCTTGGTTAAGTACTTACAATGCTCTTCATTAAATGCAGTTTCTTTCTTTAGTTCTTGCTCTTATTCTTTTCTTTTTTTGCCCTCTTAGGTTACCACTTAATTATTACTAATTTGAGATTCTAAGTTTTTTTTTACAGAAAATATCTCATAGATTATTGACAAGAATATTTAAGGACACTAGTAGCTTTATAGTAGAGAATTTGTTTATTTGTTTATTACATTTAAAAAAACACTCAGTAAGGTTGATATTTAAGAAGGAAATTGATTTCTTAACTGTTTTGGTTCAACCAATTTGAAATTCCCTAGCAAAAAACTTAATTAGTAAATTATGAATTATGACAACATACTGCTTTTAAAGATTTTTGTTAGATGAAAGCATTGTTTTATCTGAAATTAAAATTATATTACTTAAAATTATATTACAGGGTTTTGACATTTAAAAAATTACTATTTCGTGTATTTTGAAGGACTTTGCATTTTATATTATTCCTTTAAAATTAAAGCAGTTATAAGCGTACTTCAAGAACTAATATCCTATTTTCTTATTTTCTACTTGCCTTTCCACTAATAATGTGTTTTGTGTGAATACTTTATAGAGAGGTCATTCCAATAATTTTTTTTTTTTTTTACAAAAAAAACAAAAACAAAATGAAAAATTCCTTGGAGAACTGGTAGAGTCCAGGTCTGAGACATAAAATGTACAAAATGAGCCCAGAATATCTTTTAATGCTAGAAATTAATGAAACTATAAAAGGCTACTAGCATTGTGTCAGAAAGACTCAGGATCCAGCATGAATTGATTCTCACTGGCTCAAGAGTGGATGATTAGAGCACCAGTAACCATAGTGGATTGAAGGACCTCAGATATGTTTAAATCCATGTGTTCGTGATGATTCAAAAAAAAAAAAAAATCAGAACATACTCAATAAAATAAATCTTGGGAGGATGCTAAGGAACCAATTGAAAAGAATCAAGGGATTTATCCTGCCTTTCCTATAAGAACTATTTCTAAGAATAATCAAATAGATAATGAAAGGAGGGTAAATTTCTCTTTGTTGAAGTATTCCAGAAATGAATGATAGAATGAGAAAAAAAATCACGAGTTTTGCCACCTGTAATGAATGAATAGATTTAGGTATTGAGGATCAGTGGCTGCTAACATCACA
>NW_006436298.1:24715795-24754893 GCF_000325575.1 Pteropus alecto | reverse complement strand
CCTGCCAAAACATCAAACCCAAATCAGATCAGGCTTCTAGACCTAATTACTAATTTACAGAAGATGCAGGTGACCAAGGAACATGTCAATACAAAGAGAATATATTCAGCAAAAATCAGATTGTGAGAAACTGACAAATAACCCATATTTTTCAACAATTGAATTATAAGGGAGAAAAAAAGAGAGGAAAGGGAACACTGTAGACACTTGAAATGTATGTACCTTAACTTGGATTTTTATTAAAATAATAAATCATTCAAATATATTATGAGACAACTGAGAACTTTAAACACTGGCTAATTATTTGATGACATGAAAGATGTGTTGGTTTTTGTTTAGGTGTTTATAATGGTAGTATGATTATGTAATTTAAAAATGAACTTATTTCTAATTTTGAATTTTTTTCCAGAATGTAAATTTATTTGGCATTTAGGCGAAATCGTTCTCACAATGGACTTTTTTTTTTTTTTAGACACTGAAATATCAGATGAGAAGTTATGTGGGGTAATCTAAGCAGGAGTATGGTGCAATGGGTGGAGGTATAGAGAATTAAAGATTGGAGCTGGGTGATGAATATATGTGGTTTTGTTATACTATTCTCTAGGTTTTTTTTATATATTTGAAATTTTCCCTAAGAAAAGTTTACAGAGAATGAAAGTGTTAGTAGTGATAGAAATCAGGACCTCTGTGTCTTTATTCTGTCCTCATCTATGGTCATTCTTTAATTAAAGCAAATATTGCTGCATTATACTGAAGGAGATTCATAGCAATTCTGTACAATTATTTTCTAGGTTTCTGATGCAAATAATATCCCAGGACTTTTGGTTCTCAAAAGCTTGGCCTATCTGAACAAAGGCTCATTAGATGAAGCTTCAAAGGTTGGTTTTTCATTTAAAAAAGTTTCTTTTTTTTAAAGTCATTTTTATTTGGATGTGGGATTGACAGATATTTACTTTATAGATTATGGAAGATGTTCTCTCTTCTTACCCTGACCTAGCTGAAGCTCATGCCCTGGAGGCTTTGATTCATTTTACCAAAAAGGACTATCTACAAGCAGAAAAATGGTAAGGCTATATAGATTATTCATAGATCAAGTCGTATCTTAGTTTATTACATTTAAAAAATAAAATAAAATGAGTGGGCTTGATAAAGATCCAGTTTTGTATAAATTTGATCTTTGTAAGCTTTAAGTATTAGCATTTTTAAGAAAGATGTTTAGTATGTGGCATAGTAACTATAAAAAAAAATTCCGTGATGGGTTTGAAATCTGATTAGCTGGTTGTAATGTTCAGTAAGCATATGTGTGTGCTCTGAACACTTAGCACATTGGTAATGCTAAAGACCATTGTGCTTTTTTAAACTTCTCTTCATAAAAAAACAAATCATTTTTTTCACATTATAATCTGAATCCTAAAGTGATGATTTGTTTCTAATTCAGCATTCTTGAATCACTCAAACTTTGATTGTTTCAACTAGGAATATCTTAATATTCCCTTTTACTTCCCCTTGGTGATTTAGTTTTCAAAGAGCTCTTGAGAAAGATTCTGAAGTTGCTGAATATCATTACCAGCTTGGGTTAACATATTGGTCCATGAGTGAAGAGACAAGAAAAGATAAAACAAAGGCTCTTACCCACTTTCTAAAGGTAAAACAAATGCTGCTATTCAATTCTTAGTTGCAATGGATTCATTATAAAATCATAAATAGTAATTATATAAGTTAGGTACTTAATATTACTCTTCACTGAACTGTTTTTGTGTTTCACCTCTCACACATAAAGTTTTTTGAGAATGTTATATGGACTTTCAAGGAGAAAATTAAACCAAAAATGTAAAAGTTACTTATTTAAGAAACACATACTATAGAAATGAGACATAATTATCTCTGGAAACAATATTGTTTTTAGGTAATTTCCATTGTGGTTTTATGGCCATCTGAGCTTTATGCAATTCTAGATGTTTAACATATAGAAGTCTTACTTATCTTGGTTCATAAAAGCAGATTAATAAAATAACTCAAATTTTACATCTTTTGATAACATTTTTACACTTCTGTTTGTTTTCCATAAGCAGTGACACGTAATGTTCATGTCTGTTTTAAATCTTATCTTAAAGGATATTTTGGCATATTTTTGTTTATTTAAAAAAAAAACATTGCTTTTTTCCTTTAATCTGTGTATTTATCATTTGTGTCTTTAAAGAGACCCATCAAACAAACTTTTATTGTCAATTTTTATTTAAAGGCGGCCAGACTGGATATATACATGGGCAAAGTTTTCTGCTATTTAGGTCATTATTACAGAGATGTAGTAGGAGATAAAAACAGAGCCCGTGGATGTTACAGGAAAGCTTTTGAGTTAGATGACACCGATGTTGAATCTGGAGCTGCAGCTGTTGACTTAAGTGTGGAGCTTGAAGAGATGGTATGTCTAATAACTTAAACACTTTTGTCTTTCATTTTTATGCTGAATATAGAAATAGAAACATTTTTATATATGTATAATTAGAAGTTATTTTTTGTCTTTAGATGCAATAGAAATATTTTTGTCATTGTTTATAAATTTTCTTACCATTGGCAGACATTAAATTACTCATCACTGCTGTTGAAACTGGTTCTGTATATACATACCAGTGTAAGTTTAAAAAAATCACACATGGTAAATGAAAATATGTTTGTGTACTTTACATAAGTGTTCTGTATTTGTATGATATTTGATATCTCTAATGTTAGTTTTTTCTTATTATTAGGAAACTGCCTTAGCTATCCTAACAACAGTAACTCAAAAGGCAAGTGCTGGAACAGCAAAATGGGCCTGGCTTAGGCGAGGACTATACTATTTGAAAGCTGGTCAACATTCTCAAGCAGTGGCTGAGTATGGCACCTTATTATAATTAAATTCTGTTAGACAGCCTAATGGTTTTTTAAATTCTGTTTGTACCTAAAATGAACTTTACAAGTTGCCTCATACCAGGTTGTGGTTTTTAGGGAAGAAATAGCAATATTTATCTAAGGTTGATTGGTTTTTATTATCTGCAAGGCATTGGAATTGCAAAAATTTTAGGCGATATCCTTTTGTCAAGAAGATAGCCACTCTAGTAGTCTTAATAGTATCATACATAGCAGGTTCTCAGCAGAAATTTAAGGAATAATAAGGAACCAAGGTTAATATCTTTGTTGCTCTCCCACAGATACACATTGTTTTGAGGCGGGGAGACATTTGGCAGCTTGAAGGGGATTTGAAGCAGTTCATTTTTAGTCATTTGGTTTGAACTATACTTAAGAGTAAATAAAATATATTTAAATAAAGATAAAGTTGTTTCTGATTTATGTTATAATATCTAGAATATAGGCATTTAAATTTTTTTTTCCTGGAAATGGGATTTAATCAGAAATTTAAAGCATGCCAGTCTTTTCTGCTTTGGTAGGATTGGTGGGAGTTTATAGACTAGGATGGGAAAGTAGAGTTCTTCCAAATAGTTCTTCCAAGGAAAGAAATTATGGTCATCACTTCTTCAAAAAAGTGTTTCGTTATTATTGATTACAAATTTATAATAAAATTTCATAGCATTAAAAATATTCAAGTTATAAAAGGAACAAATATACCTGTTTGAAATAGCACTTTTATAAATAGAAGGAACCGTGTATATAGGTGATTCAGTTAAATTACTTATTTTATATTTTCATTTCAGATGTGGAAGTAGTTCTATTACCTTTTGTTCTCTTACTGTTTCTTGAAATTTTAGTTTGCAGGCAGCATTAAGGGCAGACCCAAAGGACTTCAATTGTTGGGAGTCATTAGGAGAGGCATACTTAAGCAGAGGTGGCTATACAACAGCCCTGAAATCCTTCACAAAAGCCAGTGAGCTGAACCCAGATTCCATATACAGTGTGTTTAAGGTTGCAGCAATACAGCAAATCCTAGGCAAATATAAGGAGGCCGTAGCTCAGTACCAGCTGATCATTGAAAAGAAAGAAGATTATGTGCCCGCTTTGAAAGGTAATTTCTTTTTAATAGCTCCTTTGATTTTTGTGATACTGAAGTATAAAATTCTTGAGTAAATTTCCTAAATGTATTGAGTAACTTGAAAAGTACTTCTTTAGTCAACAGCAAGCATCCAGTATAAACCTCTTATAGTATAGCTCGTTATATAGATTTGAATATACAAAGATCAAATGTTTCATAACAGTCAATAAATAGTAATATGATAGAGATTTAACTTTTAGATAAATAGCATGATGACTATTGGATCTAAAAATGGATCTCTAAAACAAGTTTTCCTGTTCTTTATGTTTTGATGATTAATTCACTATTCTCAGAATATCTTAATGTTTTAATTACTTTACAAATTATAGCTCATTTTTTCAATTTTTGACTTTAGAGGAAACTTGCATTGTTTTGTAGTTATCTAAATATTTCTGTTCCTCCATAGATACCTATTTCTTCTTATACTATTTTTTGATAATATAAACTAAAATACCACCGTTCATAACTAATCTAAATTTTTTATAATTATATCTACCCATAAAAAAAACCCCGGAGCCCATTATATATGCTTTCCTCCATTTCCTTTTGCTTTTTAAATAAACAATTGAGGTTTAAATCAGAAATAGTATATGTTTTAAGTGACATGAAACCTAGGCCTTGAAAACCTTTTATTTTATTTTTTTAATATTATACAATTCCTGAAGATAAGGAGAACTCATATTTATTAATGTCTACTAGGCACTTTAGGAAATTGCTATTTTGTTTAACTTTTATGGTATAGTTTGCTTACAGTTTTGAACATACAAGGATTAAATCCTGTTTTATGACAATTAATAATATGTAATCAGTAATATGACAGGAGTAGCATTTAGGTAATAGCCCATTTTCAAAGCTGAGGTTTTAAGAGGTAAGTAACTTGCTCAAAGTCAGAGAAATTCTTGGGTTCTATAGATAGTTTTTATCACTTTCAGTACGTTTATTCCAATAGAACCTTGTCATTTGAATTCCTTACTAAATGTGTGCAATGTCATGCTTAAAGACAATTTTTATAAAATACCATTAATTTTTTTTCTGGAAAGTTGCTGTAACCTAACACTGATAAATTTATTTGAAGTTCATTCTAAGAGTTTGTATTACATGTTTTAACAACCACAAACTGACCTGATTTTAGGTTTGGGTGAATGCCACCTCCTGATGGCAAAAGCAGCTCTAGTCGATTATCTTGATGGGAAAGCTGTAGACTACATAGAACAAGCACTGGAGTATTTTACTTGGTTAGTATTATTCTTATTCACTGTTTATTTTCTTGGTTTTATAATAAAGCCAAATTTAGAAAACTACTTTATGTTTATTCTGTTAGATATAGCAGTCATTATTCAGAATATCAAAGAAAGAATAACAGATTAGCTAATTAATTCTAGGACATACATTTTGTGTTAATTTTATACTGGGGAAGAGGTATAATTTCTTGATCTTAAGTAGCCGACATGCCGTACTCATAGAGAAGAGTGGGAAGGAAGAAGCTGTCTGCTAGTGGAGCAGTGGCTCTGATAACCACGTTAGTAATGTTCTTTTTCAGGAGACCTAGAAATATGAGTGTCTTGAATTCAAATGATTGAGAAATAGGGCTTTGGGCATGCAATATGCTTTATATTCAGTGGTAAGGGCTTATTTTAGGTTTATTGGTAGAATGGAAGGTAATGAGAAATGAACCATCTGATTACTCCTAGAGAGAATGTATGTAGGAAAAAAAGTGACATCTAATAATAAAAAAGGAATCAGATAAATTTGAATAAATCTGTTATTTTATGGAACTATAAATTCATTAGCTAGAGTAGAAGTGGGTTTTTTTTTTTTTTTTTGGTAGATGACTTTAAAAAGTATACGTTAGACATATGTTAGAATTGTTTTGTCCTTACACATCTTTCCTGTGCTTCCCTTCCGGTCTTTTTTGCTTGCCTTCTCCTGTTCTCTCTTGCTTTGGTTGCTCCAGGATAGTTTTGCTTCAAATATGAACCAAATATGAAATGTAAACCTTATCCTTTTTTCTCCCACTGATTTTTATTACTGCTTTTCAGGTCTCACATAATATAGCTCTTTCCAAGGAAGTATTATGAAGAGGGGTCATACTTTGTTTGAACTATATTTAAAAGTAAATGTGAACCTTTGAGTGAGGATACTTGAACTAAAAATGCTGCCTTTCTTAGCTTGGGAAATTTTGTTCTGGAAAGCATGTAGCACTTAACATCCAATCATAAGGAGGTGTATAAAACTTTTAAAGTGATTATCCCCAAATTTATATTTACTTCTATACTTAAAAGTTCGTACTATCGCAATTCTTGTGTAAGGGGTGGTAGAAGTTATTTCATTTTACAGATATTTTATTTTTTATTTAACTTAAAAGGAGATAAGAGTATAAGGTGTTAAAATTGCTACTTTCTTTTCTTTTTTTGTCTGTTTTCTTTTCTCATGCTGTCAATTTTAGCAATTTTTGCTAAGATATTTAGGCAGAGGAACTACAAATAGTGTTGTCCTTCTTCCTGGTCCTCACAGGGGCTCTCAGTGATGACTGCAATAATTAATCTTACTTCTCTGGAAGACATTGGAAAATGATTTTTGGTTGGACTCCATGAGTAGAAAAGGCTATGAAAAATGTTCCATCTGCCTGTCCATCTGCCAGTAACATAGCTGTTTGTGGTAGCTGATTATTGAGATTTGGCTTAAATGAAAGCACTCTGTTTTATTTATAAGATCTTGAGAAGAGAAAAATGACATGTATAGCTGAGATTTTCTCATTCTAAAAAGAAGTACCCTTTATCATCATAATTAATATTTCTGTTTACTTCTTGAGTTTGTCCATTCAATATTACTTGCTTCAATAAATATGGGTTTTCGCATTTTTGTGTTTAGATTCTTATTATTGGTCTCAGAGAGTAAAAATCGTTTGGACTACCAAATATATTTGACATGTCATTTATTAGTCTTTTATTTGTGGAAGATCTGAAAGCAAAAACCTGAACTTACAATGTCTGCTGTTAAGAGAGTTACCAACTTTACTGCTTGGTTATCATTTAAACGCACACAAAAAACATAGTTTTTAAAAAGTCAATATAAATGGTGAATTGCTTCTGAAAAAATTACTAATTTATTTATGCAATTTCTGCTCTTCTAACAAAAATAATGAAGAATACCAAAGAAATGTTTGTAAAATTTCTGGCACTTAAGTTAAAACAATCAAGTCCTTCTCTCCCTTCCTATCTTCTTACTGTTAAGGAGATGATAAGATATAATTCAGTTAGAAGGAATTTAGTAAGTCATTTGCTGTACTTAATTAAGGAACTACTTTTAATCAGGATTGTATGTATAATTTTCTGTTTTAATTATAAATAATAGTGAGGGAGATAAATTCTATACTTTTCAGAAATATTTTATAAGAATCACACTTTCTGTTTTCAGGGCTCTGCAGCATCAAGCTGATGTGTCTTGCCTATGGAAGCTTGTTGGGGATGCTTGTACCAGTCTGTATGCTGTCTCACCATCTAAAGTGAATGTTAATGTTTTAGGAATCCTTCTAGGTCAGAAAGAAGGAAAACAAGTATTAAAGAAAAATGAGCTCCTCCATCTTGGAGGAAGGTAATTTATAAAGATTGCTAGATAATGACATTCAAATTGAATTAGGACATTATAACAAAACATAACATTCACGTTTATATTTCCATAGGTGTTATGGGCGTGCATTAAAACTGATGTCTACATCTAATACATGGTGTGATCTTGGAATTAATTATTATCGACAAGCACAACATCTAGCAGAAACAGGCAGCAACATGGATGATCTTAAAGAATTGTTGGAGAAATCTTTACATGTATGGTTTTGAGAAATTTTTTAAAAACAATAAAAGAAGTGCTTTTCTGAAAAATGTTTTTGATAAAGTAAATGCTATAATGTTTTCACATAAACCACATCATCTTGATATAAATGCTGACATTCTAAGAAATAAAAATTAATCTGATTTTACTTTTCAGTGTCTGAAAAAGGCAGTGAGACTTGACAGTAATAACCACTTATACTGGAATGCTCTTGGTGTGGTTTCATGTTACAGTGGTAAGAATTGAGTAATACTTTAATAATTTTAGGAGACTCTTCATTTCAGGTAATAAAGTTCAGTTTCATCAAATTTGTTATTTTTCAGGTATTAGAAATTATGCCCTTGCTCAACACTGTTTCATCAAATCAATCCAATCGGAACAAATTGTGAGTATTTTTATCTGTGAAAAAGAACTGCAAAATTTAGTGTTAAAAATTTTCTGAAACTTCCACGTAGACAAGGGACCTAATTTACATGTGTGTATGTGTGTGTTTTTTAGAATGCTGTTGCATGGACCAACTTGGGAGTTTTATACCTTACAAATGAAAACATTGAGGTAAATGTATTGTCTGTTTTGTCATATTAAAAGTATAGAACATTTTCTATATGTGATGTCTTCATAATAGTTCACCTTCTTGTGGAGAAATACTTTGTACATTGTTATCTATCCAGCATAATCTCTAATATGCTAGATAATTGACAATATTTAGTTTGTTATTGATAATGAATATATAAGATTTAATTTCTTTTCAATAATACTCAAGAGATTTTAGGTTTTATAATTATGTTGGTTTTTCATTTAAAGATTAGAGCAGTTCTACTCTGAATTATTTGGTGTTTTTCTTTCTTTCTTTTTTTGCAGGGGTGGAGTGTTTTTCTTTTTATCTGTACACATGTAAGAAGAGTCTCATGTAGGCTGTCTTTGGGGGTAGGGTGATGAAGGGAGATGAGTCATACTCTCTAGCAGCTTAAATTTAACCTTTGCCTGAGTGATTTAGATTTGGCTTTAGCAGATATTAATCCCTTTTAAAACTACAATGCAGTTTGTAATACATGAACAGTTACACGTTAGAGAACTCAACCTGTAGTAATTGGGATTGTGTTCATAGGTCATGTCTAGAAGTTTCTACGAATCAAAAGTTAACACATCTAAACTGTTTTGTGTTTCAGCCAGAATATTTTGAATATCACCCTTTTAAAATCAGCTTCAGTAGTATTCTCAGAAATACATTAAATCACAGCAGAAATTGCCATAGAAGATTGTAAATAGAATGAATGAAGAAAAACATTAATGTGGATCTTAAAATATGTGAAAAAATATATTTTTTAAATTTAAACACAGGAAGGTCTTAGTTAATAAACCATGAATGCTGTTGTATGACAGCATGGCACAGTTAGTTGCCTATCCGCTTTTTTAGAGGAAAAATAAGATTGTTTCCTGCTGCATATAGATTTTTCAAAAAATGTTGTAAAACAGCATATAATGATAAGTTTTTTTTTGGAGCAGGAAAAAAAAAATGTAACTTAATGTATCTAAGTGAGGTATCTTCAAAGACCACTTAGTACAGATTATATTGACCACTGTTTTTGCCTAGTAGCAGGAACATGTCTCAGGCCACACTGGTTGTTAGTTCTTATCCTCCCAGTTAAGCTCAAAGAGAGAGGAATAGGTATGGTCTTATTAAGTCACTTCCTTCAAACCTGTGGCTAGCAAATATATGGATAATTGGTTAAAAGTTCTACTGTGTGGTGGACACCTACATTGCTCTTTTGCTGGAGATCAGAACCCCCAAGTCTGTAGAGAAATCTGTTGTACTCAGAAGTGTTCTAGGATTGTAGTTAAAACACTGTTTTAAGCATTGCTAATTGCGTTTAAATAGTGAAGTTTTAGGTTCATACGTACTTATGCTGACAAGTCTGATTTTTCTTATTCTCTTATTTTATGCTTTTTAAACATAAGCAATTTAATATTTAGTTTATAAAATGACATGATGTATTATTTTCTTACCTTTTTTTCTAGCAAGCTCATGAAGCTTTCAAAATGGCTCAGTCTCTAGACCCATCATATTTAATGTGCTGGATTGGACAAGTAAGATATATAACAAAGTTATTAATAATAATCCTGTTGCCTATAAATACTCTATTAATATAAAGTTGTATAAATAACTTATTACTATAAATAATAATAAAAATAATGGTAACTGGTAACTTTTGAGGGCTTACTTTGTGCCAGTCACTATGGTAGTCTCTTTGTATGTATACATTATTTTAATTAATCTTTCATCAGTCTTTGGAGTTGGTGGTAGCTGTTAAACTCCTTTTATAGATCTGGAAATTGAAGCTCAGAGAGCCTAAGTTATTGTGCCCAAGGTCATACAACTTGCAATGATTAAGCTTTGATTTGGAGGGCTTTGAACCCCATTGGTCTGGCATTATTATGCTTAAAAAATAAAGTAAGAACTCTGTTAATGCATGTTTACTAAATCTTCATTTTTAACGTGGTACTTGTTTATGAGTGCTCTTCTCCCATCCCCCAACAAAAGTTTAGGTTTTTGTACTACCATGTAGGAATCAGGATACTTGGTTACTTGTCTGAATCTATCACTGACTGATTGTTTTACCTTAACAAAACTGCTGGATTTCAGTTTTTCTCACCTGCAAAAGAAGAGGATTAGACTGAGTGGCCTCCCAGTCCTCTGTAGTTGAGAAATTGTAGTGAATTAGTAAGTGGTTGATTTTTGGGGGGTGGTAGTGGTGGTGTTCAGAGAGTAGTGGAAGCATCACCAATATCAAAAAATTATTAATCAGGGTTTTGATATATTTTTTTATTGTACTTTTCACTCTTGGGTCTAATTCTAGTTAGTTGGTGAAGCAGACAGTTAGAAAGGCAAACTCCTGTTTTCATTACTTGTAGCATCTGGGAACATGGCATTACTATACTAATTTCTTTGTAAGTTATTGGACACAGGGAGCTCCAGAATTTGCATTTTTAACTGCTGCCATGCTGCTGTTGGTCCAGAGACTTTACTTTGAGTAGCAGTGCTCTAGGTCCGTAGATCTTAGATGCTGTCAGGGAAAAAAAAGTATGCATTTTTTTCAAATGTTTTAGTTCTTAAAAATAATTTATTTCAGGAAACAACTGGTAGATTTAATTAAATTGTTAACAGCAGAAAGACTCAATATTAATTTCTTAATCATATTAGTAATATATGATAACTAAAAATACCTGATTTCTTATAAAGATAGATGAGCTTGAAAGTAATTTTAACCTATCATGTAGTCTATAAAGTCAAAAGCATAGGTATAATATTTAAAAATCCTAAGACAGTTTTAAAAAATAAACATGTTGCGACTACCCCATATCTATGGAAACTAGATATCTAAGGGTAAGGACCTTTTTTTAAAAAAAGCTACCTATGTGAATCTGAGATGATGCTATGATTAAGAACCCTATTCCAGAAAAATGCTAGTATGAATAAATCAAGGGTGAGAGGGAAGTGAGAACGTTGTAGATGGAAGTCTGAAGACGTTTGTCAGCTTAAAGACCAATTGAATAAGTCATTCTGGTTCTCTGAGCCATGTAAGAATATGGTAGCCAACACTGAAATTGAAATTAATTTTGCTTTTAAACTCAACTTATAAACCTTTGTTTTTTCCAAAGTTTCATTTATTATTATTATTTTTTTCCTTTAAAACACATTAAGAACTTTTTTTCTTTATAGGCTCTTATTGCAGAGACTGTGGGAAGTTATGACACCATGGATCTCTTCAGGCACACTACAGAACTCAGTATGCACGTAAGAATTTGAGCATTCTTTTCGAGGATTCATTAATGAATAAAGTATTATCTGTGTTGAGAAAATGAATACATAGTGATATCAGATGTTAATGACAGCACTTATCACTATTCTTTCTTAGAAGCAGATAAGCTGTCTTTAATTAAAGAACTTGTTTTCATCTTCCTGTCATCTTTTAAGATCTGATGAAGAAATGACACTGAGATTTAATGGATGCATTATTAGTCATGTAGAATAGAAACTGAGATGCTAAAAAAGAATAAGCATAAGGACTAGACTTGGTTGACATTTCTAGATTATTTATGAAAGTGTTTTAGAATTCTTTTGTTTGGTAATTATTAGTTTTGACCTATGGGATTGGTGATAAGAAGCAAACCAATCTATCCGTCAGAGCTCTGTTTTCTGCACTTAATTTATCCCATTTGATTCTTCTACTTAGGATTGAAGCAAGTGGTTTAAATACGTTCTTAGCTGTGTTATATTATAGTGACTCTTCATTTAAACACACTTAACAGTTGACTTAAGATTAAGATATGATATTTACTGTATCGAAGTGCATTGTTTCATTTCTTAACTTTTATTGGAATATTTATTACCTTATCTTCATTTGTTACCTTTGGCTTATTTAAAGACTGAGGGAGCAATAGGTTATGCGTACTGGGTCTGTACAACATTGCAAGATAAAAGCAACAGAGAAACAGAGCTGTACCGGTACAACATCCTTCAGATGAATGCCATCCCGGCAGCACAGGTTGTTTTGAGTAAATACATAGGTAAGGCTCCTGTTATAGAACGTAAGGTATTTGAGTAACTTGAAATAATTTAAAGAATTTTTAAAATTAGTTAATTCCAAATTAAATATTAGTGTTTTTTAAGACATAAATCTGCCTTTTCTTCCCCTGGTAGCCAAGCAGTCCACTTTTTAAACTTTAGTAAGGACTTTTGAAGAGTGATGAAAATTGTTGTTTCCTAATGATTCAAGGTAAAAGTGATTACCGTGTTGTAGTAGAAAGCATTTTGGAACCTAATGGGCATGGACTGCTGCTGTTGTAGCTCTGCCATTTACTTTCTCTCCAGTCTTAGGCCAAGTATTTTACTTCCCTTAATTTCTGATTACCTTGGAAAGTAGAGATAATTATACCCAGGTTGTAAAGATGTGAGAATTAAATGATATAATATGCTTTAAGTTCTAAACCGAGTGCCTTTAACCTCTCACTATAATACCTGATTTTTCTTTAAGATATTGGAAAAATATATTAAGGCTTAGGAAAAGGACAAAATGGTGAAGTTTTATTAACCATCTATTATAATAATTTCCTTTCCTTAATAAAACTACTGTTGGTTTTAATCTCTGCTCTACTACTTAGTAGCCATGATGAAACTTTGGGCATATTACCAAATTGAATTTTAATTTTCTCATCTATGATATAATAATGAAAGTATCGAATGCTGAGGGTTTAAATGAGATGATTTATATAAAATGTCGTGCAGATTACCCGGCATACGATGCTCAAGAAATTAGTTAGTTTCCCTAGCATTTTATTTCTCCCTTAACAAAATTCTAATAAAGAAGCAAGGAGTTTAAGCAGGAATATTGACAGTTGAATAATATGAAGAATCAGATAAATCGTGTAAAGCAGAAGAGAAAATGTATCCTCATAGATGTTGAGAGGATTGTAATAGTCTTTCTGCATTGAGCCTGGGGCACCCAAATAGAAGACAGTTAGTTTACAAGCATTAGCACTTCAGGGCATCAACATGTTATGCAGCATGCCAAAATGAATGACTAATGAATAACCTACAGCCTCTGAGAAAGTATATGATCAGAAATTTTATTGATAGATTTTCTTACAAGAATGAGTTAACATTTGTAAAGGATTTATATAAAGAGGTAAATCTTTAGCTTTCTGCAAAATTAAGATACTTAGAATAACGAACAAATCATTTACTGAAAGTTATGCATAGCTAGATTTTTAACTCTATAGTGGAGCCATTATGATAATAGATTCATTTAACAAATTTAACTATATCTGCTTAGTTAAATAAATTCTAAATAAATAAATAAATAAATGAATAAGAAAGGATGGGGATACAGAGAATAAGTCTCTTCATCTGTCCTGCTGCGTGTAGATGAAGGGCATGGATCCCTTCTTACTCAGTTTAACTCAGTTTTAGTGAGCCCCTCTTGGTGTGGTAATGTTAGGGTTTTTCAAGAATAACTTTGATTATGTGATTTTCACCTTAAGCTTTGACTTTGGAACCTAACCGTCACTTAAGATGTGATTACACTGTACTTTGTTAAACAATTTAGGGGATTTAAAGGCTCGTCTTTCCCCATACAGCTTTTAATTAGATGTTTTTTTTGTTTGTTTGTACATTAAGAGATACATGATGTTTTTTGACATTAATATTTCAGAATACCACATTGACGGTGCCCAAACCATCCTGTTTCTAGTGTATGATACTGAGTTAATTAAAACACACACACACACACACACACACACACACACACACACAGAACCACCAAAAGAAATTGTTAAATTTAATAACAGGAAGGTTTAAGTAATTAGCCAAATAATTGGATTTCCTTATAAATTAAATAACTAGTTTTAACATAAAGTATGTTTTCAAATTATTATACCTTTAAAGACAAAAATGTTTAAACTTTAAAACATAAGTAAAAACCATAATAACTATAAATGCTATTCAATAACTTAGGAGACTTAAAAAATGACTACTGGTATTTTATAGTTAAGAAAAATCAGACTATTCTTAATAATGCCAATGATCTCAGGAGATAATCTGGTATTTAAGATATTGAAAACACTGAAAATAAAACTAATTTATAAACAACCATTATGCACATAATTTTTTTTTAATTTCCAGAAAGAATTCAGAATTATGCTCCAGCTTTCACAATGTTGGGTTACTTAAATGAACATCTACAACTGAAAAAGGAAGCAGCGGCCGCATACCAGAGGTAAACTTTGCATTTAATCGAAATGCCGTCCTTATTTGTCAGTTAGCCATTTTTCATTTAGTCTCATTCTCATGAAGAAGGTACTAAATAAGTGTTCTGAGTTCTGTCCTAGTTTTCATTATCTATTATTATTACATCTTTGAAAAAGAAAATACACAGTTCCAAATTTTCAGCTATAGTTTAGTTTCTGTTGCTTAACTTAGAGAGAGAGAGAGAACAAAAAAAACAAACAAAACTCAGATTTTGTATTGGGAAAATCCATCCCTTCAGACTCTGTCTAGCCTTATTAAGTACATGTATTTATTCAGAGTAGAAATCATAGCATATAGTCGTTCGAATCACTTTAATCTACTATATATTTCTTCATTACATAAATATTTGTTGAACTGCTGTGTGCCAAGCAGTGTCCTTGGCATTGGCAATTTAGCAGTGAGTTTAAACAGACACAGGCCCCTTTCTCATGGACCTCATGTTCTGGTCGGGGGGAGACACATAAAGCTAATAAACATTTGTGATAGTAATAATTGCTAAGAAAGAAAATCAAAGTAGTGTAAAGGGCCATAAACTACAGCGGCAGGCAGTTAATTTGAGAGAGGTTGAAGTAGATTTACTAAGGAGGTAGTCGAGGCCTGAATGTAGAAAGACCACAAGCCATTTGGTTATCAGGGCAAGAGCATTCCAGGAAGAAGGAACAGCAAGAGGAAGTGCTCTGAAACAGGAGTGGATTTGGCATGTTGAAGAAATAAGGACAGGGTAGTATACTCAAGTGGAATGACCAGCCAGGAGAATGGTAGGAAATGAAATCAACTGAAGTTTTATTCTTAGCAAATTAATTGATTTGTGAATAAGAAAGTAACTATTGATCTTGTGGGCACCAGATGAAAAGTTAAAAGACTGATTGCCTAACCTCTGAGGTACATCATTGTCCTAAATCTAAATAAATAGATGTGTATTAGGTCAAAAATAATTGGGGCGAGCCAAGATATGGAAGCAACCTAAGTGTCAATCGATAGATGAATGGGTAAGAAGAGATGGTACATACATACAATGGAATATTACTCAGCCATAAAAAGAATGAATCTTGCCATTTACAACAATATGGATGGACATAGAGGTCATTATGCTAAGTGAACTAAGTCGGACAGAGAAAGACAAAGACCATATGATTTCACTTATATGTGGAATCTAAAAAACAAGTAAACAAAACAGAAACTGAGTCATAGATACAGAGAACAAACTGATGATTGCCAGATCAGAAGGGGGGTTAGGTGCTAGGTGAAAAAAGGTAAAGGAATTAAGAAGTACAAGTTGGTAGTTACAAAATAGCCTCAGGCATGTAAAGTAGAGCATAGGGAATAGAGTCAGTGATATTGTAATAACAATGGTATCAGATGGATACTAGACTTACTTGTAAATGTTTGTAAATGTTTAACCACAATGCTACACACTTGAAACTAATATAATATTGAATGTCAACTGTAATTAAAAAATTAGAAATAATGAAAAAATTATGAAAAAAAATTGAGGTGTCCTAAATGCTTTGCCATTCTTTTATGGATCTTTCTGTAGTTCAAAGCAGTAATCACTAGATGGTACTGGAGGCTGTATAATGTCACAGTAAACTCACTAGTAAACAAACTATATAAGTAGGACAGAATACAACAGAGAGCAGGATTGAAAAGAAAACAAAGCAGCTTTTGGGTGCTTACTACTTTTTCTTGGTACATATAATAATTGCAAATATTGTGAATCTAACACTGGTCATACCTTTGGCTTAAAATGGCAACTCCACAGTCACTCGGATGTGCACAAATCTTTTTGACTGATTGCTGCTGAGGTTTAATGCCTTAACTAGTATCTGAGGCTTGAAAACTACAAATTAGGTATAAATCTAACTAGAGGTATTGTTTTTAATATAATACTGTCTTATAGACTCCTCTGACAAATTTCGTTTTTCAAGGGGATTACAAGCTTTTCTTGGATATCTCTCCCTAGCTAATCCTCTTTAAACAGAAAAGAAAAGAAAATCTTACTAAGGATCCCACTTTTTTTTAGTTGGTTAGACATTTCCCTGCTTGCTCAAAGAGGACTGAGAATGAGGAGGTAAAAATCTGGGCTGACAGTGTGTTGATATATTTATTTTAAGCCTCTGAGGACTCCTGATGACTCGTTCCCTACTCTGAACTCAGTATTTCTTAAATATTTTTTCTTTGTGTGACAGGTAAAGGCACATGAAAACACTCAAGTTCCTGGCTTCCTAACTCAAATGACTAGCATATAAATAATTTTAAGAGTGTTTTTTATATACTTCAAATATGCTAAAACTTAAAACAACACAGTTGTTTTCCATATTTAGATTAAAATTATTGGAATATTTAAAACTCAATTACAATAAATGGTTTCACTTCTAAAAAGTTCATATTATTTTCCTGACAATCTACAATCTAAATATTAAGTATTCTTTTGTGGTACCAATTTAAGAAAATATGAATAATAGATTATAACTAGCATTAAAAAATTAAATAAATAAAATAAAATCTATAGATTCAGTTATGGAGGAAGAGTAAAAGAATGCTGTTGCATATAGATAATTTATAATACCTTGCCTTTTTTTTTAAGGGCAATTATGTTGTTACAGACTGCAGAAGACCAAGATACTTATAATGTTACAATAAGAAATTATGGCAGACTATTATGGTAAGTATATTTTTTCCCATTAATTCTGTGACTGTTAGATTTTCTGGTGAAAGCTCTGGGACTTGTGAGGTGGTGACCAGTTTCTAGAACAGTGGGCTGGTGACATTGCTCCAGGATACGTAATTTCCACAATGCCAGGCTGTGTTAACAGTTTCCTGCACTGTAAGTGTACTTTATGAGAAACAGGTTTAGAATTGATGATTGTGGCCTACATAAGAACATTTGGCAGAAAGGCAGTTGCTGTCTCTAATAGTAGAAGCCTAATTAACTGGAAGAAGAATTGGATTTATTCTGATTTTCTGTATATCTTAAACTGGGGATGGACATTAAGAGTTCAGAAACTCTTTTGAAATAGTACATAATAATTTGTGTATGTATGCATTTTGGATATGAAGAGGGAGTCATACAGCTTCCTTCAGATTCTCAAAGACTACCGACTTCAAAAAAGATTAAAAAAAAAAAAAGATTAAAAACCAATTTAGCTGTTTTAGAGGATAGAACTAAAACCCGAGAATAGAAGGCTTTTGGCTCAAGCTAAGGAGGCATTTTGAGAGCTGTCCAGTAATTGAATGGTCCAATTTGAAATATATTATTAGAACTATAGTTTGATATTTTGTGATTAGTGCCTACATCTTTTATGGAGCTACAGAGCAGAAAACAGGTAGCAGTTATTTCTTTTATAACCATGTAATTGAATCATATTCATAGACAAGAAAATTTTATTGTTCTGGCTACTTCTCTTTTCAAGTCTTTTAAATTGTCGTGTTTAGGAATTGATAGAATTCTGTCGGTTCCAAGATTTTGTTGACGCAAAAGATAGATATGCTGTAACAAATTGTGTAGAATAAAGTATCTGTTCTCTTCAGTTTTGATGTTTCATATTAAGCAAGTATTTTTGAAGTAAATTTATACCTCCTATTGAAAATTGGTCATCTGTTTTCTTTTTATTTTGTTTTTATTTTGAAATATATTAAACATGTAAAAAATGAGTAAGTAATAGAATATAAAGCATAATTTAATGAATAGTCACCACTTAAATATAACATCTTAAAATTCTGTCTACTAAAAAAAAGATAAAAATTTTGTCATTTGGCTTCAGGTTTCTTTTTCAACGAAAAGTTTACAGGTAAAGTTAAAGCCCCCTTCTGCCTTTCTGTAGTACCATTCTTTTCTTTATCAAAGTAATCACGTTTGCAGATAGTGTTCATTAAAAAAATACTTTTTAATCTCTATGTATTTATACATAACCAATCTAAGGTAGCCCTCTTTTATCAGAATTTCCCTTTGTCGAATTTAAATTTTGCACTGTTATAAAATGAATTTTAGAAGCAAAGGTTTAATTTTATGAAAATATTTCCAATAACACATTAAAAATAGAAACAGCTTCTGATTATAATGATGGGTACAAATAAGAATATCAAAGATATAGTTTTTCTATTCCAGGTGATGGCAATTGAGCTTATACAACTACTTCATTTTTAAAGAAGCAAAACAAGTCATTTTTTGTTATTAAAATGTTTTATACTTTAGTATCATGTAACAATTTTTACTTTTCTTCCTATTAAATATAGAAAAGATATTGGATAGTTTGTGGAATTTTAGTGTGTGTATATGCTCTCCAAAAAAAAAAAAAAAATGGATGTGCAGATGAACAGTTTACATGAAAGCTAGATTTGATTCTGATGAGGTATTTTATGACTTGTTAAGCTTGTCAGAACCATAAGTATGGTTCTACTTATAGTGGTTAATATTTAACTGATGAGGTATTTTATGACTTGTTAAGCTTCTGATGAGGTATTTTATGACTTGTTAAGCTTGTCAGAGATGGTAGAACCATACTTATAGTGGTTAATATTTAACTGATGAGGTATTTTATGACTTGTTAAGCTTGTCAGAACCATAAGTATGGTTCTACTTATAGTGGTTAATATTTAACTGATGTATTCAACTTTAAAAATTTAGAATTCCGTATAAAAGTCAACATGAAATTATTTTTCTAACTTTGGATTTTAATTCAGATTTATTTTTTTAAAAAAACACTGCAATTTAGCAGAACTTATCATTTTCACATGTAATTTAAAAGAAGCAAAGGATGAAGTTAAATCCCCTGGTACATTCTATGTGAAATAAATGATATGCCTTCTATTTTCTTTTCTACAGCTTCAATATTGATAGATGAAATAAAGTTACAAAAGAAATATAGTATATTATCTCTATATTTTGATGATATAAGCCAAAATTATTTCTGATATTAACAGTAAGTTATGTTTTACTTCTTAGTTCCATTGGTGAATGTGATAAAGCTATCGAGGCTTTTAAGTCAACACCCCTTAAAGAGTTAGAAGACATCACGGGTTTTGCATTGGCTTTATTTATGAAGGGTCTTTATAAAGAGAGCAGCAAAGGTAAGTTGCTTGTAGCTGAAGGACACATCTTACTCTGCCAGGGCTGAGTAGAATTTTATTATGGTGACCCAACATAAAGAAAGGTGAAATATTTAGATGGAGGTGGGGATTGTAGTGTTTGTTAAAATCTGACAAAGATTTAGGAACGATACTAGGTACTTTTTATGTTTCATCATTTAGTATGTTATTATGATGAGTAGTTCTTAGAGCAGTGTTATGAGCCTAGTTTTATCTTCATTATTTAAATGAGAAAACTGAGGCCCAAGGTCACTTATGGTTGACATATAAGTTAGCAGGTCTTTACTACTTCACAGTGCTTAAATGTAGATTTCTGATAAATGAAGACCTCAACCATTGTTAGTAATAGTATATTTTAGTTGCTCCAAAAATGCTAGTGGTGTGCATTTTCACATATATGGGCCCAACTTGTGTGTGTGCAGCTCATTATAAGTATCTGATTTTTGATGGAGTTGCTGGTCTGTACATAGGAATTTTGGTGCTATCTCAGTGACGGCAAGCCTCCACTTATTTTGAAGATAGTGACTCAGACTTCCCTCAAGATTCTGAAGATAGAAATTGGGGAATGTCACATAATAATCCTAATGATATCCCAGAGTCATCTTGGAACAGCTAAACCAAGTTAGATTATAATAAATTTTTATTCCATCCACTTGAAAACAAGGGAACAATAGATATAGATTTTTAGTTAGATCTTTTTGAAAAGTAGAATTAGGAAAGGAAAAATCGTATAGTTTGTCAATCAGGATTGCTTTTATGTAGTTTTCTGTTTGTTTCCAATCCTATATAACAGCCTATGAGAGAGCCTTGTCTGTTGTTGAATCAGAGCAAGACAAAGCCCATATCTTGACAGCTCTGGCGATAACGGAGTATAAACAAGGAAACATGGATGTAGCCAAGACATTGCTATTTAAATGGTATGTATAATTGACATCAATACTTAACATGACCAACTACTTACATATTGGGTTTAAATTTGGAGCAGTGTAAAATTAAGTTCTTAATGTTTCAGGAACTTTTTGGTGAACAAAAGGGATTGGACGTACCTGGTTCTGAACAGACTGGCAGTCACAGATAAAACTAGAGATCATGACTTAATTCTTAGCCCTGGATCCATCCAGTTGTTCAAAACTATCCTGTACTCTTTATATATTATTTATTTATTACATTAATTACTTTGTTTTAAAAATATTTTTTATATTTTTATTTTTTCAATTATAGTTGACTGTATTATTTAATTTAAAAAAGAGTAATTGATCACTTGATCTAGTAAGATCTTAAAATTTTAACGAAGCCAGTCGTAACTGGTTTGTTTTTTGGCCTTTAAGATCCCCAAAGAGATTTTTTCTTCTTTCCTTTTCAAAGTAGCATGATAAAGTTCACTTAAAGTTGAGTCTTTAAAAAAAATGCTACTAAATAAAACTTGTAATTATTTCTATATTTTTGGCATAATTAGAAATAACGACTTATGATGTATGTGGTTATTTGTGTGGTCTTTTTTGACTTCTGGAATTTGTGTGTGTGTGTGTGTGTGTGTGTGTGAAAGTTGATCTTAACTTTTTCAGAAGCAGATGATTAATATATGCTATTGGACACTGATTATCAATTAATGCTTTATTGGTATTTTCAGTGGTATTAATCCTCATTATACAGAACTGTACACCCATTGTGGGAAGATTACATCCCTGTCCCCCACCCATTAAATGCTAATAGCACTCCTCAATCATTGTGAAAACCAAAAAATTACGTATATGCATCTCCAAATTACTCCACCCCCTGCAAAGGTGGGTTGTGGGAGATGATTAGCTGGTACTAGTTAAGACCCACTTCTGTAGGATAAGCTTTATATTTGTTTATTCATTGTGATGCTTTTGTTCCATCCTAATTTAAGTCATTTTCTTGTATAATAAATAAGCAATTCATTCTCTTTCTCTTTGCTATTTTGAGAAAACCAATCAAAATTAAAAAAAAAAAATCTTGTCATTTTACATGGATACACCCACATAATGTGTATATATGACTATATATAACATGTTCAGAGAACCACAATTTCCAAATGGCTTGAGGACAAGAATCATGGATGCTAATGTATTGCTGCACTTACTGAGGGCAAAAGTAAACTGAAATTAGTCACGATTAGATCATTTTTAGTTACTATTTAAAACAGTAACCAAAGTAATTTTGAACATTGGTGAAAGTGGAGAAATTGAATGTAATCCTTTTCCTCTTCTCTTCTAAGAAGGAAAACCTTTACCTTGTTTTATGTTGTTGGATCCAGGGCCTAGATATTTTTTTCTGGTTTATGTTTCTTTGTTTTTGATTCTCTGCATGTTATCTTTTAAACTTAACACTACCAACTGCTCTCCCCAACCCCGGCCCCTTGGCATTCTTGTTGACTTTCTTTTATGAAAAGTTCAGTTACCAATTCTTTATTGATCTTGTTTGGCATTCGTATTTTGGGAGCTAAGCCATGTCCTAGGTGCTTATTTAAATGGAAAGAAAAAGGAGTAAGCTTAATAATAAGGAAAAAAATCTGGTTACCAACTTCATAAAATTTATGATGTTAAATAACCATATGTAAAATTCCTAGAATATGGCATAAGACAACGTGCAGGTACCGAGCATTCAGCATATGTTAGCTTAATAGGATGTACTTATTTCAGTAGTAATTAGATTTTGTAAATTGGTAAGTATCAAAAGTAGGAATTTCCTTTTTTTTTGCTGTCAGTAATAGAATTAATTAATTTATATTTATATATATTTATATTTTTTGCCGTTAGTATTGGAATTTGCTGTTTGCTTTTTTTTTAGTTGTACCAACTTATACAGAAATTATATGTGTTCATAGAAATGACTGTCTAATTGGCATTCTTTCCTTTGGACTCTTACATTTCTTAACCCTAATTGTAAAAAGGAATTACTATGGATGTTTTTATTTGCTAACTCTTGACGTGCCCATGAAAATTCACAATTTTATACCTATTTGTCAAAATTAAATTTTAAATACTTTGTTTCCCACTTCCAAAAAATTATAGAAAGACATAGTGGTAGGCATGTGATATTTCATGGGTATAAATATTTCTGTTATATTTTAATGAACTTTGTTTAAAAAATTTTGAAAGTTCTTTTGTTTTGTTACAGAACAACATTTATAATTACTATTAGAAGTATTAAGTTTGTGGAGAGCTAAGGTTTTCTTCATTTAAATTAATAAGGATTCCTAAACATTATTAACTTAACTTCCATAAGGCTAAATCTGATTTCACAGTTGAAAGGGGAAAAAAGTTGTTTACATACCAGATTTAAGTTCTCCTTAAATTATAAAAATACTCACTTGGAATATGGTAGAAATAAATATAATTTGTACTTATTATGTAAAGGCCTGGTTTCAGTACCACAGCAATAGGTCAGAGCTTTCTGAGAATGATGAAAATCAGCTCTCATACTGAAGATTTTTAAAAATTATTCATACCTTCTAGGATTTTATTGTAACTAAACATTTTAGTAAAATTATTCTAATTATTTACCTAGAACTGAGACCCAAAGGACCTGGTTTATATTTGTTTCTAAAACTTAAATATAATGACCAGAAAAGAAATTTAGCTATTTCTGCTCTGTGGTACTTGTAACTGCTTCAGGCATGAAGGGAAATTGCTGTCCCTAGAAGCCAAGGGATTAGTTTTTATGTTTATCTTAAAGTTGGGCTTAGTTTGGTGATTCTTTAAGTAAATTACTTTTTCTAGTAAATGTTAAATATGTTTTAATAGTTTCATACTACTGTATTTATGGCTAATAGACAATTAAAAAATATATTTACAGCTCTATCTTAAAGGAACCAACCACAGAGAGCCTTCAAGCCCTTTGTGCTCTGGGATTGGTAATGCAGGATGCTACACTGTCAAAAGCAGCACTTAATGAGTTACTGAAACACGTGAAACAGAAAGACAATGATTATCAGAGGTGCCTTCTTACTTCAGCGATTTATGCCCTACAAGGCCGCAGTGTGGCAGTACAGAGACAAATATCTAAAGCTGTTCACAGGTAAATTCTGTACTTGTGGACACTGGGTCTAATAATACTTGGTGAGATTGTCTTTGATATTTGGACCTTATGAAGAATATAAAATGAGGTTGGTAAGCACATATATTTGGAAACCAAAATGTAGTTTTATGAAATTATCCATAGGACCAGGTAACTGACTATACACATTGTTTCACGTATAAAGATTTTTTTAAAAAATGCAGTCGATAGAGATAGAGAACAGAAATTTTGTCCTTCCAAACCTTGTTTTAGTACCGTTACTAATTCTCAAGTTTGTGATTTTGTCAGTTTATTACCTGATACTGTCCAGTTAAATGATTTTAGAAATTTTTTGGCCATTCAAACATTCATTAATGTCTTCAAAATCTGGAAAATAGAAAACTGTTTTCATTAGCAACAGTGGTTTTTTATTTATTTTCAGTAGTAAAGTGTTATATCAATAGTTCGTTTTCCTTCCATAGTTCTTATCTGTTTCTTTTTTTCTTTTTTTTTTTTTTTTGAACACAACATTAAATTTCTTTAACCTTTCTTAATTAGATTTCATGGCTTTGTAATCACCACGTTGCTGGTCTTTTTTTTATTTTCATAGGGACCGTTGGTATATATAGAAGATATAAAATATGTATTCTAAAAATAAGGCACTTTTAACCACACATGGACAATTAATATGAACTTGTTTTAGATGTCTAAAAGATTTTAAACTTAGGTACTAAGTAAAATGTTTTTGCTCGTACTTTTTGTGGTTAAAGTAACTCCCATCCCTAAGGTCTCTCCTTTTGATGATCTCTAGTAACCCAGCTGATCCTGCCCTTTGGTCTCTGCTGTCCCGAGTGGTTGCTCAGTATGCTCAACGAAATGCAAAGGTGAGTAATGTTCTAAATTCTGGCAAAAAAATAAAATAACTTGTGATGTGGTAAATAATGTGATTTTAAAGTATTAGCATTTTCATTCTGGAAAAAAACTAATACAGCAAGGGAGTTCTGTTATTTAACCAAATTTTCCATTAGTCATTCAACAAGTAGTATACTCAGTTTCTTCCATGTACTCTTTTACTGTTCTGAGCGTATGGAAGATACAAAGTAGGTGGATTCTTTTGAACACATAGAGATTATGTTTATGGAGATGCGATAAGATTATGCTTGTAATGTTGCCATTTAGTAAGCATTAGCTATCATGTTTTTGAATTCCAAAAGATAATTTTATTTAAAAGCTCCTTAAAGATAAGATAAGAAGAACTAGAACACTGCTGTTTAAAATGTAAATCTAAACATGGAATCATTAATGTTCTATACAAAGGGTTATATATTGTGTTTTAGTTCATAACAGCCAGATATTTTTAGGAGTCTATAAAGTATTTTGTTAACTTCTATGATCAATATGACCTTTCATAGTTTACTTAACTAGTTGGTAAACATAATGATAATAGCTAATATGTTTTGAACACTTATTACATCTAATAATTCCTATATCTGAAGTCTTGTGTAAATCTATTCCTGCTGTTTTTCACACATGGTGATGTTGTTTCTTTGTTAACCTGATTGTGTGTACTTTGTGGAAATAATTCGAGGCCTAGAATTAAGGCACCTTTCTATAGAAAGAAACTGTACTTATTTCTGCCAGGTGCTTGGGAATTTTACCAATTTGGAATCCCCTTAAACAAGGTTTAGAACATGAGGTTTCTGGACCAAACAGGCTGCTGTGCACCTGGGTTGCAAGGTTGTCTGAAACCTCATTTACTTCTGACTCACCTTTAACCTGCGGGTCTCAGCTAATTATGGGTTGCCTATATACTCTCCTCCTTGTGTGAGCCTTGGGCTTAATTCCTGTTCCTCTAGCCCATGTTCTTCAAAACGAAAAATCAGATTTGTTAGGATCTGCGAATGGCGGAAGTGGTCCCTGCTCACTTACCTCTCTGTAGATTCCAGTTTTCCCTTTTAGTTTTGGCCTGGTGTAAGTCCTTAGTATCTTGTCAATTTTCAATGCTTTTAAAAATACGTTTTTTAAATATTTTATCCCAGTGCTTCTCAAACTTTAATGTGAAGATAAAATCACCCCATGATCTTGTTAAAATACAGATTCTAATTCAATAAATATGGGGTGGTGCCTGTTATTTTGCATTTCTAACAACCTCCCCAAGAATGTTGATACTGCTGGTGTACAGACAATACTTTGAGTAGCAAAGTTTCATCCTATATTTTTAGTTATTTTCAGTGGATGGGTTGATTCAGCTGTAAAATCATGTAACTTTTGGACCTTTAATGAGTATTTTAAAATAGAAAAATTGAAATTATCATGGTAGAAAAGATTTTCTTTCATAAAAATATTACATTAAATATTACAGTAATAGTAAGTTGATATTAAGGTATTTAGAAGTTATGAATGTGATAAAATGAACCTTTCATATAATTTAATGGAAAGATTTTACCAGTCTTAATTTTTACTATTTCATGAACATTTATGCTTTTATTTAAATAATTATTTTCTCTTATAGGGAGGTGCTGTAGCAGGGAATGTGGCTCATATTCTGGATTCAAATCATGGAAAGGTTAGTTTGCCCAGTATTTTTAAAATATTGTTATTGATGAAAGAATAATTTTTCTTCCTAGGCTTAGAGGTCACATCATATCTAGTATAGTCTTACTTTTAGTCATTTTGAAAGTCAGGGAGCTGTAAAGATAATTGGTTAACACCCTTCTTTTCTCTTACATAGAAGGCATTACTGTACACTGCAGTAAATCAGTTGGCCATGGGAAGCAGTTCAGCCGAAGATGAAAAAAATATTGCACTAAAAACCATTCAGAAGGCAGCTCTCCTTTCTCCAGGTGAATATAATATAATCTACTACATTAATTAGGATGCTATTCATGTTACATTTGTGATTTGTAGGAGCAAACTTTGTATTTTTATGAAATAAGACAAGGGGCTTTTAAGAAAATGTTTTAAGATTTTTGTATATTATTTGGTCATCTATATTTGGCTACTGATAATTAAAAGATAATTATTGAAGCAGGCTGAAATGAATATCTACCTAAAGATGCTTTAAAATACATTGTTGTAACTCTGAATTATATATTTTCAAGAAGCAGTTTTATTTCTATTTTCTGTCAGTCTGGTTTAAGAGATTTAACTGTAGCTACTAAATTATTTAATAAACATATTTAGTTATTTTTGTGTGTTGTTAGCTTTTTGAAGAGTGGAGATATATCTTCTATGTTAACAGCCAAAGTGCTGGCCTCAGCTGAGCTAACTCTTATTTCTAACCAGCTGTGTCATTTGTATGCCATTGGTCACAAAAGGTGCTGAAGAACTGCCTGTGGACTGCATCAGCATGCTTCCGTTACCGCTACTGGAGAAATGCCTTAGAGGGTTAGAATGTCTAGCAGTATAGGGTTATGAGGTGTATTCTTGCATAACATTATTTTTAATATAAAATATAACATTAAACAATTTATTTCCCCACAGCACTTCAGACATTTGTTAGATCAGGAGGCTATTGTTTTTGGCCAGGGACTGTTGGGAAACAAATTGTACAAAGAATAGGTTCAATGTTATCTTCACAATAAATTGTAAATGTCCTAAACTGCAAAATATCTAACATTTCAGATATTATTTTGTAAAACAAGTAAACAGACCAAAATCATGTTGTTTATCTTTCTTTATTTTTTGAAATAGAATAAAAAGAGACCTTAAACATTTGGGTTTGCTTGTATTATACTTTGAGTAAGTTCCTGATTTTTTGGAGGTGTTCTCAAGCAAATATTAGATTGCTCTCAAGAATTCTTACAGTGTACCCAGAAAGATAGATCTGTTAGCCTTTGATTATGTTAAGTGGCATAAACTTTAGAAAGGTGAGATTGCCCAGATAAGGTCCTTGCTAATGATATTTTCTGATTTTCCTATATTATCTGGAGAAATACATACTCAAGAAAGCAGAGTCATCATATAATATGCTGAAAACAGGGACTGAGTGATGAAGATGAGTGCTTTTTTCGACTTGTCTTTGAACTCCAATGAAAGTGAATATAATTGTACCTATGTGTAGTAGCTATACACATAGACTTTGCAGATCTTTAGTTGAACAAATTACCTTTTTAATAGATGATACTCCAGGAAATCTTTTCAGAAATTTAAATATAACCCCCCCAAATTTAGAATTAAATGGAAGGAAATCCAATTTCTGCTAGATTAGTGCTTCTATTAAATTAAGAGATAAATTAACAAACTATATTTAAAATTTTTTAGGTTCGTAGTATATATATAAAATATAAAATATATATAACATAATATATGACTACTTTGTTTCATAAGGAATTTGAGTTGCTGATTATCTATGTAAGAATTAATAAAAACAACAATTCTTTTGAATTGTGATAGAAGAAATTGCCAGCTAATATCCATTCCCTTCCCAAAATCTTAACAATAATTCCATAATCCTAAGATCCTAAAGATTTTGTTCACTTAGGAGTAAGTCACTATTCAGAAATTGGGTCTACCCCAATTGGAATTATAGGATTTTAGACCAAATGGCACTTGAGCCATCATATAGTTCATTTGCCTTATTTTGTAGAAAATGAGCCTCAAAGGAAAAGCTACCACACAGTTGATTAATGGCATTATTAGACCTGAAGCCATATCTAAGTCTCAAGTCGCATGCCTTTCCTTATATAGTAATCAGATCTTGTCATAAATTCTAGAGACTGGTCCCCATTTCCTTATTCTGGAATTTGATTATGTCTTTCTTATGTTATTTTAAATAAAGTAGTCATTATCCGGGCAGGAATTATTTCGTAATATGGAAGTATGTATTTAATTTTTTTGTAAAAGTTTTTGATCTGCATAAGATTTCTGATTATTCTTGTACTATTAGCAGTAATACTGATCATCTATAAAGGAAATAGATATATATTTCAGACATTTGATAAGAGACATATACTGGGTGGGACAGTTAGATACAAAATATAAAAATAAAGCTAAAAAGTATGTTTAAATGACTATATTGTTAACCAGCACCCCCTTGTGGAACATTAAAATTATCCATTTGTTTTTTCAAGGGTGGCAGGACTAAAGTATTAACCATTGATGTGAACTGCAAAATATTTTTAAAAGACAAAACAAATTTTAAAACAGTCTAAGTGCCAAATCCCCATCCAACTTTTCAATCTACCGCTAACTTTTTAAAAAAGAAGAGTCTGAATTCGTAATCTCTTTCTATTATTACCTCCTGAATCCACTGCTCTCCTGAAGCTGCTCTTAGATGTGAGGGAAAGAAGGAAAGATCAAATGAATGAAAAGATATATAATTAATTGTTTCAGTTGGAATGATAAAGTGACCGTCATGCTAGGCTGTTAGAATGTAGGTAAAATGCAATTGTCTTGAGCTTTTCCTTTGGTTCAGACTTTTCTTAAGAATTGAAAAATTGTATTATCCTGTTTTTCCTGTTAGTGAGCCTTTAGAATGGGCTGAGTGATGAACATGAGTGCCTATTTGATACTTGTCCTCGGTGTCCAGTGAAAGTGAATATAATTGACCTTTCCACAGTAGCACAGTAGTCTAGGCAACTGAACTAACCAGCTATGGAAGGTGAGCTTAATAGGATATTTCTCATAATCTATTGTGTTTGAAAAAAATAGCAAATCTTGAAGGATGAATATAGTAGTGTGTCTTCTGAAAACAAGTATAATTTAGTTTTTCGTTAAGAAAATGGAATTTTTCTGGAGTTGCAATTATTATTATTATTTTTTTGGTTTTTGTAAACTCTTAATACTCACATTTGGTACTTTTTAAATAACATGTTGATGTTAGGAAGCCTTTTAACTATATTTTCTATGTTTAGGTGATCCTGCTGTCTGGGCTGGGCTAATGGCAGCCTGTCATGCAGATGATAAACTGGCTCTAGTGAACAACACTCAGCCAAAAAGGATGGCTTTATACTTGGCACTGTACTCTGCTGTTTCTGCTTCAAGTAAGTTTTAAAAAGCATTTTATACATGATACATTTAGGGTAATGTACTCAGAAGGATATTGCCAAAACATAGTGGGAACAATTAGCCCTACACTAAAGGCTGTTATGGTCTCATTTAAGCTTAAAAGCAAGCCTTGAAAAGATCAGATCATTTTCAAGAAGCTTTAACTGCTTATAGAACAAAGCTCAAGAACGTTATAGGAAAACAAAGATAATCTGGCATTCAACAAGGTAAAATTCACAATGTGTGATATACAGTTGATAGACATGCAAAGAAGCAGAAAAATACCACTCATAATGAGGAGAAAAATCACTAGAAACAGATCCACAAATGACACATGAGAGAAGTCTTTTTAGAATATAATTGACCATTTAAAGTATGTATGACAACAATAGCACAAAGGCCAGGAGGGGAAAATAGAAGTATTCTTCTGTAAAATTTTTATACTATACGTGAAGTGGTATAATATTAAAGGTAGATTGTGACAGGTTAAAGGTGAATACACTAAACCTTACAGTAGACACTAAAAAATAGTTATAGCTAATAAGCCACTCAAGTAAATAAAGCAGAATCATAAAAAAAATACAAAAGAAGAGGAAAAGGGAACAAAGAATGGATAAGGCAAATAGAAAACAATAACAACACATTAGAGTTAAACTCAACCATATCAATAATCGAGTTAAATATTAATGGTCTAACTACCCTAGTTAAAAGGCAGAGATTGTTAGATTGGATTAAAAAGCAAGAGCCAACTATATAGTTACTGCCTAAAAGAAACATGTGGCTAAAACGTAAATCTATTTTTAAATATAAAGACAAAAAAAGCCCTAAAAAGTATAAGTATGGAAAAAGACATACCATGCCAACACTAATCAAAAGAAAGCTAGAGTGTCCATGTTAATTTCAGACTAATTAAATTTCAGAGCAAGGAATATTGCAGTGATAAGGAGGGTCATTTCACGATGGAATCAGTTCATCAAAAAGACATAACAATATAGGCATACTTTGTTTTATTGTGCTTTGCTTTATAGCATTTTGTAGATATTGTGTTCTTTACATATTGAAGTTTGTGGCAACACTACATTGAGCAAGTCTGTCTGCACCATTTTTTCAACAGCATTTGCTCCTTTTTTGTCTCTCGTTACATTTTGGTGATTTTCACAATATTTCAAACTTTTAAATTATTATTATATTTCTTATGGTGATCTGTGATCTTTGATATTACTATTGTAATTGTTTTGGGGCACCATGAACTGCATCCATTTAAGATGGCAAACTCAATCAATAAATGTTGTATGCCTTCTGACTGCTTCACTGACCTGCGATTTCCCCATCTTTCTCCCTTTCCTTGGGCCTCCCTATTCCCAGAGACACAACAATATTGAAATTAGGTCATTAATAGCCCTATAACGCCTCTAAGTATTCAAGTGAAAAGAAGAATCAATTGATGTGCAAACTTCATTGTCTTATTTTAAGAAATTGCCACAGCTACCCAACCTTAAGTAACCACCACCCTGATTAGTCAGTAACCATCAATATTGAGGCAAGACCCTCCACCAGTAAATAGATTACAGTTTACTATAAGCTCAGAGGATGATTAGCATTTTTAGCAATAAAGTATTTTTAATTAAGGTATGTACATTGGTTTTTTAGACATAATGCTATTGCACACTAAATAGATTACAGTATAGTAGATACATACTTTTATATTCACTGGGAAACCAAAAGGTTAGTGTGACTCACTTTATTGCAGTGGTCTGTAACTGAACCTGCATTATCTCCGAGGTACACATGTAATAAACATTTAGGCACTGATTAACAAAGCTTCAAACGACACAAAATGTACATTGTATTTCACAATAAAATAAGTAGAAAAAATGAAAAATTGTGGAAAAATGCATGGAGCAGAAGCTTATAGAAATGAAAGGAGAGGTAGACAAACCCACAATTTTAGGTAGAGATTTCAACACTCTTCTTTTAATAATTGATAGAACAGTTGGACAGAAAAATCAGTAAAGATATAACAAAGACTTGAACAACACTGTCAACTAACTTGACCTGATTGGCATTTGCAGAACACTTCTAACCACAGCAGAATGCATGTTGTTGTAAAGTGCACACAGAATATTTACCCAAATATATTGTATCCTGGGCCATAAAACAGTCTAAATAAATTGAAAAGGATACAAATCATACAAAGTATGTCATCTTAATATAATGGAATTAAATTTGAAATCAGTAGGAGGAAAATATATGGAAAATTCCCCAATATTTGGAAACTAAATAACATACTTCTAAATAATCCAAGTCAAAGAGTAAATCAGAAGGGAAATTAGAAAATATTTTGAAATGAATGAAAATAGAAAAACAACATATCAAAATTCTACAATGCTACTAAAACACTGCTTATAGGGAAGTTTATAGCATTAAATGGAAAATAAGAAAGACCTTTAATTAATGACCTCGCCTTTACCTTAAGAAACTAGAAAAAGGAAGAGGAAATTAAACCCAAAGTAAGCAGACAACAAAAAATAATGAAGAGTAGAGATCAATGAAATAGAAAACAGAAACTCAATAGAAGCAAAACTTAGTTATTTGAGATCAGTAAAATTGATAAACCTCTTGCCAAGACATAGAGAAAAAAGACAATACCAATGTCAGGAATGAAAGAGGGTATATCACTATAGCTATTAAAAGGCTTATGAACAACTTTATGACATTAAATAAGACACAAAGCTTACTTAAGGAGAAATAAACTGAATAGTTTTATATTTATTAAAAACACTGAATTTATTGTTAAAAATCTTCCCACAAAGAAAACTCTAGGACCAAATGACTTCACTGATGTATTCTACCAAACATTTAAGGAAGAAATAATATCATTTCTCCACAAACTCTTTAAGAAAGTTGAATAGGTGGTAACACTTCCTAACTTCTGAGACCAGAATTACCCTGATACAAAAACCAAACAAAAGAAATTACAAGAGAACTACAGAATGACATCACTAATGAACATAGATACAAATATTTATAATAAAACTTTAGCAAATCAAATCCAACAATACATAAAAAAGATACATCATGATCATATGCAGTTTATCCTATGAATGTAAGGTTGCTTTGACATTTGAAAATGAATGGCATTTACCATGTTAACAATTGTGAAAGATGCCAAAGAATTTTTACTTTATGATTCAATTTATAAGAAATTTTAGAAAATGCAAACTGATCTGTTTTGACTGAAAATAATTAGTGATTGCTGTGGGACATAGGGTAAGAGGAGGGCTGGGGACAGAAGTGATTACAAAGGGGGAAGAGAAGACTTTTGATGATGATGAATAAGTTCATTATCCTGATTGTGGTGATGGTTCATAGATGTATACTTATGTCAAAACTCATCAAATTGTACAGTTTGAATATGTGTATATGTACAGTTTATTGTGTGTCAATTATATTACAATAAATCTAATTTTTTCAATGAATTACTTTTACTTTTACTATGGATATAGTGATTTTTATATGAGTCACAAGTATATAAGATCTTAAGTTATTCAACTACAAATATTCCTACCAGGGACTACCATGAAACTTTTCAGAAACCTTTCTTACGTCAGGGTAGTCTGTGGCATTCCAGTGGTACATGTAAGTGTTAAAAATCATATATGCATCAGTCTTATTGTAATACCTACTAGCAACTAATAACTCCCTTGAGAACACATTATAAATTGCAGAAGAAGGTAATATTGACATTTTTTGTTTATAGTTAAAGACAAAGAATTCCTTGAAAGTTACAATGAATCTCTTGAAAAGTGGTCTCTCTTCCAAGCTGTCACTGGTCTAGTGGACACAGGAAGAATATCTGAAGCTGAAGCCCTTTGCACAAAGGTATTGTTATGGAAGTGTTATCCTATTTGGAAAATAACTTCAAAAATAAAGTGCATCTTATTTAAGAGCATATGGTGGTGGTTGTGGTGATAGTGATAATGTTAATGATGATGATGATAACACCCAACATTTATTGAGTACTTACCATAGCCAGTCACTTACCACAGTACTTACTGCTGCTGAACTACATTTAGCAGTTTGTGTTTGAACTTCACAGCAATCCTATAACATAAGTACTTATTATTATCTCCATTTTTACAAGTGAAAAAAACTAGCGCTTAGAGAGGACAAGTAATTTGCACAGGGGCTCACAGCTAGAAATTGATAGAGTTGCCATTTGAACTTTGTTTGACTCTAGGACCCAAGCTGTTAATAGATTTTTTGGGGAGGGAGGGTACCATTAGGGAAACAGTATTTTCCTATGATTTCTGGTTCCTCCTTTCAGAGTGTAGTTTTTACATACCTGAGTTGTAGGCTCTGTGAGTAGATTCTAACCACCTTGCCTATCACATAATAGGAGCTCAATAAATGTTTATTGAATGAATAAATCAGTTTCATAAACCTACTCAGAAATAATTTAATGGGTTAGGAGAGTTTTAAAACATTACTTTTTTTTTTTATGTCAAGTCATATGAACAATTTTATTCTGGCCTTACTATTTCCTCACCACTTTTTCTGAGTAGTGATCCTATTTTTACACGAAAAGCATATACAATTATCAAGTCCCTCAAATTGATTTATTTGGAAGTTGCTTAAGAGCAGTTTTTTTGCCCAATTTCTAATCATACACAAATGATAATTTAACTATGAATTATATTTCAGTTTTCTCCACTTTGAGGTTATTTATGAATCAGAACTTTTTAAAGATAATAGCTGAAATGAAATAGCTGAAAGAAATTAATGACCGGGTGATAACATTAACACCTTGGATGTTTACCAGAGCCAAAACATCACTTTTTAAACATCATGTTTCATAAATGTTTACCAAGGAGATTGTGTTGTCTTTTAGAATTTTCTTTTGAAAGATCAGGATAAATTTTAAAGAGAAAGAGGAATGGATCTTTTAAGATCCTTTAGGCTCTTGAATTATCTTAAAAGCAGAGTAGTAACTTCTTTATTTAAGAAATTCCATCTAAGTTCAGAACAGGTTAGTATTATATAGTGAGAGTTTAGTAAGGAGAAATTTTAAGTTGCTATGTTCTCTCTGACAGAATGAAGGCTACTATGACCCTTTCCTTGTCATTTTATTGTTCCAACCTCTTGTTTAGAAAAGAAGCAATCAAGTACATTTTAGAAATAAATACATTTAAGATTGTAATCTAATTAGTAAAAATAGTGAACATGTTATTGAGGGGCAAGCAATAAAGGAAGAAATATTTAAAAGGATAGTGGAAGGACTTGTTTTGAGAAATTTCTTTAACTTCTTTCATATGTATTGTGGAAGGAGATATATATACATACATACATTTATATATGTATTTGTGTGTAGTATATACATAATAGCTTAGTAAAATAGATAAATGGGTCATTTCTCTTATTTCTAATGTGGAAGAAAGCTGTACTTAGAGGAAGGATATGCAATGACTGTCTTTGTTAAGAGGCTGAGAAAGGAAAAAATTTATTGCTTTCTTTTTTACATAGTATTGTTTCTTCCAATAAGGGATAGTGTTAGCCTTCATTGTTAATTTTATATTTTCTTAGTTCTGCTCTTTATGTTCAGAACCTAAAGTTCTTAGGATATCACCTGAGAATAAAACAAGTCAAAGGGACATACTAGATCTAAAATAAATGACTTATAAACTACAATAATAGCATTATCGATTTTAAAGATTATTTAAATGTAGAGTTTGATATCCCCAAGGTGTTCAGGGTCTGTTTATTTTACTTTTGTAGTTGTTTATTTTTTTATTAAGAAAAGGTCAAATTTAGATTTTTTTCCCCCCTCAACATGTGGAATAGCTTAATTGCCTTTTACATTGAACATTTAAGAACCTATTTGATGTCTTTCTATTTGGGGTTTAAATTTTAGAATTTAAAAAGTAATCCCGATCAGCCAGCTGTTATCTTACTTTTGAGACAAGTTCAGAGTAAACCACTCCTGGAGTGCCAAAAGCCTCTCCCAGATGGTGTACTTGAAGAGCTGCAAAAAACAGTCATGTCCAACTCGACCTCTGTTCCAGCTTGGCAGGTAAATTTCTTCTTTCTAACATGAGTCCTGAATTAAAATACTCTATGGTATTAGCTTAGGTTAGGAGTTGCTCCATTTTTATTTGTCTTGCCTTTAAACTCACCAGGTATCTATCATTTTCAAGATTTAAAGGATGTTGTGATTAGAGGAACAAAGGAAGTTAATACTAATTTTAGGATCTGCTGGCTATAAATGCATCAGAGCTTTCTTAATTAGTGATTATAAATTTTCTCAATTTAAAACAATGTTGAAAATATTGTTCTGTATATGTGGTTGATGTAGGAAAGCTAATGGAAGTGTTAACAAACCTTATATAATAAGGTTACTGTAATGGTGTTTAACTTTATCTCCAGAGGGGATGCATGTAATTTTTTCCTTAGCTACCTTACAGGTCACCCATATGTAAGATTTTAATGGTTATTTAGTGTTTTTAGAAATAGTTATTTTCAGGATTGATGCCTGGATCAACAGACTGTCCCTTTAGCTGGCTCTGGTTATCCACATGACAGATACATAATGATGAGTATGTGCTTTATTCTTATTGATATTCAAATACAAAAAACATAGAATTATTTTATTCAATTTATTTTATTTTCCAATAAGAAAGCCACAAAGGAAGTTTCAAAGGGGCTTTTTGATATAGATTGTGTAGTTTATTTTACTGCAATTTATTCTTTGTTCTGAGCTTTCATTATATAAACTTTTTGATGTCTCTGCTTAAAAAGATAATCTAATACAATAAAATAGTTGGATTACGCAAGCTTAAGTCTCCTCTTTAATCTTTGAAAAAAAGATGGTGTTTTTTTTCCTGGCTTAGAGTAAGTTTGCCATGTGAGAGTTAAGGTACTTTTAATTCTAAGGTCAACTGGATGGATATTTGTGATCTCATTCATATCCTTTATCAAAGATAAAAATACTTTGTCAAATTAAAAATAAAGAATTAAAGGGAAGATTATATAGTAAGTAAAGTCTTAAGAGATGGTATATGTTACTATATAATTCACAGAGAATAAAGTGTAAAAAAATACTGAAAATACCACTCATTACATTTTTATATATGTATATACCTTCTTAACCTCTACCTATTTCAAGATACAGAACATTTCCAGCAACCTAGCTGCCTCTCCTATACCTCTCCTTTTGATCTCCCCCCACCTCAAAAAAGGAGGACCACTATTCTCTAACTTCTGTCTAGTTTTTCCTGTTTTTGAACTTCATACAAATGCAATATTCTTTTATAGCTGGTTACTTGCATTCAGCATCTTATCTAGGAGATTTATTTAGTTGTTTCATGTAGCCATAGTTTGTTTTTTTCCATTTCATTTTATGAATATACTATAATATACATTCCTTTTACTACTGACATTTAGATTATTTCCAGGTTTTAGCTATTTTGATTAATGCTACTGGGTCCATCCTTAGATGTGTCTTTTGTTGGGTCATGTGTTTACTTTAGCAGATCCTTTAGGTCTTCTAAAATGATTTTCTGATTTACATTCTCACCAGCAATTTATGAACATTTTAATTGCTGATATTTCAGTGGATATGTAGGTAATAGTATCTTGGGGTGGTTTTAACTTGAATTTATCTGATGATTAATGATATTGAGCCACTTTTCATATGTTTATTGATATCTTTAAAGTGCCTTTTCTTTTTTATAGTTTTCTTTTTTGTAGTTTATCATGGGGTGTTTGCTTTTTTCTTATTGGATTGTTGGAATTCATTATATTTTTGGATAAAAACACATTTTCTTTTTTTTGTCTTATAAATATTTTCTCACATATTCCTTGGCTTAACACTTTATTAATGTTATTTTTTGATGAAGACATCTTAATGTTAATGAAGTCTATTATTTTTTGATGGTTAATGCTTTATTGTGCTCTGTTTAAGAACTCCAAGTTTATGAAGATATTTTTCTGTTTTCTTTTAGAAACTTTTGTTTTACCTTTCAAATGTAGGTCTATGGTCCATCATAGAGTAATTTTTTGTGAATGTTGCAGGGTCAAGGTTTATTTTATAGATATCTCATTGTTTGAGCACTATTCTTTGAGAAGACAATTCTCTCCCCACTGAATGCTAGTAATGCTTTTATCATAAATCAGGTGGCTTTGTATATGTGGGTCATTTAGGGCTCCTATTCTATTTCATTGATCTATTTGTTTATTCTTACATATAGCTTTATAATTAATCTTGATATGTGTTAATATTAAGGCCTCCAACTTTTTTGTTCTCCAAGTTTTTCTCAGTCATTAGAGGTCTTTTGCAGTTACATTTATATTGTCAACTCCTCCGCCCACCCGGCAAACACATACAAAAGCGCTGATGGATCTTGACTGGAATTGCATGAATCTCGAGTTTAATGTGCAGAGAAGTGACGAAGTAATAGTATTGAATTTCTCTATCCATGAATATGGTGTATCCCTCATATTATTTAAATTCTAAATTTGAGAAGTGTTTTATCATTTTCATTGCAGAGGTCCTTCTACATTTGTGTGTTAAATTTATTTTTAGATATTTTTTTGTTCCATTGCAAGTGGCGTTTTTTTTCTGTATATTAGCTCCAAACATTTAGAAATGCAGCTGATTTTTGTATATTGACCCTCCAGCAACCTTGCTAAATTCACTTATTTTTGAAATGTTTTTTGAGTTTTTTGCATACACAGTTATGTCATCTGGAAATAATAAAGTTTTACTTTTAGTATTTCAATTTTTTTTGTGGAAGTACAAATCATTTTTTTTAGACTTTAAACTTTTCTACATTTTCCATATTCTTATATTATTTTCTTGCCATATTGCACTGTTTAGAACCTCTAATACAATGTTAAATAGAAATGGCAATAAATGAACATTCTTGTCTTAGTCTCTACCTCAGATACAAAACATTTGTTATTTCATAATTAAGTATATTTTCTGTAGGTTTTGTAGATACATTTATCAGATTAAGGTAGTTCTGAGTTTTTCAAGAGATTTGTTTTTATCATGAATGAGTATTGCATTTTGTCAAAAAAAATTGGGGCATCTATTAGGAATGGTTCTTTTTCTTTATTCTGTTAATGTGATGGGTTGCATTGATTTTCACATTTTAAAACAACCTTGCATTCTTAGAAGAAACCCTACTTGGTCGTGATGTATTATTCTTTTTACGTTATTGCTTGGGTCCATTTGTTAATACATTTGTTTAGATTTTTTATACCCAAATTCATGAGAGAAAGAGGCCTATAATTTTTCATTCTCGTAAGGTTCTTGTTAGGTTTTGGTATCTGTGTTAT
>NW_006436298.1:24713334-24715712 GCF_000325575.1 Pteropus alecto | reverse complement strand
AGTGTGTATAAGAATGACATTTTTTTCTTTAATGTTTAGAAGAATTCACTATTGAAGCCATTCAAGCCGAGAATTTTAGTTGTGAGATAGTTTTTGTTTTTACCTATTGAATTTTTTTAATAGACATAGGACTATTAAGATTTCCTGTGTCTTTAGCCTTGGTGAGTTGCAAGGAATTTGTCCAGTGCATCTCAGTTTCAAATTTATTGGCATAACATTGTTTATGATATCTTCTTTTCAATGTTTGTAAGATCTGTAATGATTTTGCCTTTTTTACTCTTATATTGATAATTTATGTTTTTTAATTTTTTGATAATGAACAATTTTACTAACCTTTGAAAGAGCCAACTTTTTCTTTTGATTTTATTGTACTTTCTTTACATGTCTTTGATTTCTTCTCTGTTATTTTCTTTACTTTCTTTGGATTTAGTTTTTTTCTCACCTAGCTTCTTAAGATAGAAACTTAGGTCATAGATTTTTCATCTTTCTACAGAAATGCACTCTAGAAGATTTTATGTAGTGCTTTCATTTTCGTTTATTTAAAAATGTTTTCTAATTTCCTTTGGAATTTCTTCTTTGACTCATTTTTTTTCTGAAGCATATTGCAAAATTTCTAATAAGGGAGGTCTTTTAGTTATCTGTTACTGACTTCTAGTTTAATTCTACTTAATCAGGCTATATTTTGCATGATTCCATTTTTTTGAAATTTGTTCAAACTTGTATTATGACCCAGCATGTGGTCAGATTGGTAAATGTTGTAAACACACTTGCAAAGAATGTGTATTCTGCAGTTATTGAGTATAGTCTTCTAAATATGTCATTTAAGTCAAGCTGATTAACTGTATTTAAATTTTCTATATCCTTACTAATATCTGTTTCTTTTATCATTTTTGAGATAGGTGTGTTCAAATCTCCAAATGTGATTCTGGTTTTGTCTATTTCTTCTTTTATTTCCGTCAACTTTTACTTCATAAATTCTGTGTTACTAGGTGTTTACAAACGTAGAAGTGTTATTTCTTCCTTTTGAATTGACTCTTTTATCATTATGAAATAGCCTGCTTTATCTCTTAATATTTCTTGTCTTAAAATCTACTTTGCAGGATGTCAGTACAGCTATACAAACTTTCTTTTGGTTAGTGTTTACATGATATATCTGTTTTCACATTGCATTTTGATTTTGTTCCTGACTTGCCATTTGGGAGACTTTTTAAGACTTCACACTAGGGGTGAGTAGTAAGCTGTTGCTCATGGAATGGCCAAGAATGTTACCCATTTCTTGACCTAAGATTTTTGTTTTGGGTATAGAACTTAGCAGTAATTAAACAAAAAATTTAACTTTGTAAGAGTTCATCAAATTTGTTGGAAGTAGAACACCAGACTGTGTATTAAAGTAAAATATTTGGGGTTCTTCTTTCTTTCTGTTTTTCAGTGGTTGGCACACATATATCAATCCCAAGGAATGATGGGCGCTGCAGAGATGTGTTACAGAAAGAGTCTCCAGGTAGCATCCCAACAGGGCAATTGGAGCGGGAAGCTCTCGAGTCTGTTAAGACTAGCACTGCTTGCATTAGAAGTCTGCATGGTAAGATCATGTTATAATTATGATCTTGAAAAATTGATTCTTTTATTTTTCTTTCAAATGAAAGCTTTTTACATAGTGATATTCTATAGAGTTCTTATTGTTTCATTGCCTTCTAGTGTGATCTCCTGATATACTTTGTATTTGGGCTCTTGATGAACATAAGAGTAACATACATGCATAGACTCCAGCCATTATCAGTGTTTGGAGAAAAAAATAAATATTCCAATTTCAAAAGATGAATTATGACAGAATGTACATTTTTGTTTTTTATTAATTTAAATTAGAATTAACCCATTTACTCATCTTGCAAAGATGTCAGTAATTAACATTTTCAGTCATTTCTCAGTTCAATTTAACATTCTGTAAGGGGAATATCTAGTAATTTTTTGACTTGACATCCTGTTATCTGATACTGAATTAGATATATTAATCTAGAAGTCTTATATGCTAATATGGAAAACATCAAGATAAATGTTTAAGTGACATTCACTTAACATGGTGGGGAGGCAAACTGCAGAACACTGTGTATCCTATCTTAAATTTGAGTGTATGTGTGTGGGATATACTTTTAAAAAATGTGTATTTCTACATCTGTGTGTGCACGCACACACTTATAATAAAGCACATAGGAAGATATAAAATATATAAAAGAAATTAATGACAGTTACTTACTTTGGATAATATAACACTGTGGGTCTTTAAGGGATGGTGGAGGAGAATTTGTCATTTCATATTCTTTGATAGTGTTGGAATTTTTCATTGGTGGTATTACTCTAGAGCACATTTAAGAGGTCCT
>NW_006436298.1:24653191-24713208 GCF_000325575.1 Pteropus alecto | reverse complement strand
CTTTGGTCCATATTTATATTTAACAGAAGTCTTTGTGATGTCGATAGCTGGTGAGCTATGGAAGCCACACCTATAAATGCTCTTGAATATATGAACTAGAGAAGTACATACTCTTTTAGTGTAACTTATTATTCATTAGTTAATAAATATTATTTAGGGAGTGGATTTTTTGTTTGTTTTTCTTAATACTGGGATGTTAAATCCGACCTGGAATAAAACAATAATAGCAAACATATATAGCATTTAGCCTATGCTAGGCACTATTATAGTGCTGCACTCATATTAACTGATTTAATATGCACAATAACCCTTTTATAGATGAGGAAATTAGCTTGCAGTTTCATAATACCCATATATGCCTTGCCCCCCCACCCCACAACTACCACCACAAAAGTGTTTCTAAGAACCTTAGTCTGGTTCTGTTATTTACTAACTGAACACTTCAACCAGTGAAGCTGTTTAGAGCCCCCCACTTTTTTGTTGTTGTTATGAGTGAAGATGATAATACCTGGCTTTGCCTTTTTACAGGATTGTTGTGAATATCAAATGAAATAACATTTACAAATGTATTTGTAAACCTTAAATAAAGCACTATCCAAACCTATTTTGATCTTATTAATAAGATTTGATACCAAACAATTATTATAAGGAGATGTCATGTTTCTGTGGTAAATAGATGGCATTTTGTAGAGGAGGGGTATATTAAATTAGACTGTTTTATGAGAGGCTGCGGTACGTGTGATAACATGAACAGGATAGTAAACCAAAAGATTCAATTAAGATATTAAATATCAGATTCCAAAGTGAGATATCAAAGCAATTTCTGAAGAAGGTAGAAGACTAATCTGTAAGGAAGCTATCAAAGGATTAGAAGAGAGCAGTTGGAGAAGGACTGTAAAGAAATATTTTTGGAGAGTGCTGTTGCCTCACCCATCTCCTCTCCAGCACATTTCCACACAGAGATTCCCACAAAGATGAGGAAGGAAGTGCTGCCAGAGAGCAGGAGGCCTTGATGTGTGACCTCAGAGGTCCTGGAGGCACCTGTCTAGAAGCACACGGACAGGTATCTGGCACATTTTTCAGAAGCCATGGCTCTCCACCTGCTGTGTTAGGACAGAGAAAAAGAGACTTTTAGTGTTTTGGAAAGTGACTTCATGGACGTGGTTCCACAGTGTAGTGGTTAGCACGTCTGCTTTTCATGCAGAAGGTCCTGGGTTCGTGCCCCAGTGGAGCCATGGTCCATGGTCTATGGCCATGCCACCCTGAACAAGCCCGATGTCTGATCTCAGAAGCTAATCAGGGTCAGGCCTGGTTAGTACTTGGATGGAAGACCACCCAGGAAGACCAGGTGCTGTAGATATACATAGTAATAGATAATTAAAAACAAAAAAAAAGAAAGTGACTTCATGCTTCTGAGAGAGAATGATTAGCAGTGGGTGAATCCCAAAGGTGGGTAGGAGTATATGCTTAGGTACAAGATGGAGGGAGTGAAGGAGAGTTTCTTTGGCATGAGATCAGCAGCACTCCTAGAGCCTGTGAGAGCTAGGAATGAGTGATGCCAAGTGTGAGAGTAGATTGGTATAGGAAGTCTGTTAGATCCTATCAAGTAGAGCCACTAGTGGAGTGATGGAATCTCAGCAGAGAGAAAGCTAGAGGCTTCCAGATTGCTAGAGGATATGAAAAAGATTAAGTGAAATAGAGTGCATTTACCCTGCAGTCGCTGTCATGAAATTCTTAATCATTTGTGAACAAAGGGCCCTGCATTGTTATTTTGCACTGGGCCCCATAGATTACATAGCTAGTCCTACAGATAAGAGACCACCCATGAAGTTGGGACTCTCTGATAAAGCCAGGAAAGTCTGGATGAGAAAAACAGCTTTAAATATTAGTCAGGCCTAGAGAGCTAATCATCTTAACACTGGCACCAGTCAAATACAAATGGGCTAACTTTACATGATACTTTATATGAGTTCTTGGAATTTAGAGAGTATATTATAAAAGCAACCAGTGAGAATTTTGTGTTACTATTTTTTTTAAAAAAACATTAGGAATAATTTTATTAGTATGGGCTCTGCCTTATTTTTTGTGTGTGTGAGATATAGTCAAGGTCCCATTGCTCCTATCTTTACAGAAGATGTCTCCCAACCTCTGTTCTATTTTCAAATTCATTATCTTTAAAGCTTTCTCTTTCTTAATTACATGAATTACTATTACCCTTAGTACTCTCAGAGTTTATTGCTTTAATGTATATTCTTTTTATCATTTAGTGTTTGAAATGGACTGCGTGTTGACTCATTATATTACCTTTATTAAAATGTGTATTCTAGCTACCTGTAATTATAAAATCTTGGTTACATTTGCAGTTTTTAATGAAAGATTTTGAATGTATTTTTTTCTTCTTACATAGTTCAGGAGGGTGTTCATTTTATTTTCAGTTACTGTTTCTTAGGAAATACTGATTTGTGTTATTTCTGATTCAGTACATATTATAAGAAATGAATGTTTGCAACCTAAATAATATATAAATAACTTCACATAGTCTCCATAAAGTTAAATTCTTAAAGCTTTCAGTATTGATGACTTTAATTTGATTTCTTTTTCTCTGATCTGCTTTGCATCTATTTTTCTATATTGAAATTTTATTAAAATATTTTATTTTAGCCTTTCCTCTCTCCTTAGATAATTTTTGAAATGTGGAACTTTATATGTATCACTATCAGTTAAAGAATCATGTTAAATTGAGTTTTGTATATTTGGTAGACTATAGGCTTAGTAACTGATAAGATTTTATTCACCTTGTGTTATAAACTAATGCATGTTTTTTTAACAAATATTTTTCTGTTTTTTAAGTGATATCTCCTCTTTGAAACCTTCCTTTATCCTGGTATATCGTGTTTTGTAGCTCTTTAAGGACAGGAATCAGATCTTAATCATTTTATAGAATTATGCCATGTAGCATTTACATGGCAACTTGGACAAGTAGGCATTCGGTAAATGAGAGTTGCGTTCTTTTAAGGTATACATGTCAAAAGCTTTGATTTGATATTTGTCTTATATTTTTACAGGCTAACATTTCCAATGATCATTGGCCATCCTTGGTTCAAGAAGCTACAACTGAGGCCTTGAAACTTTGCTTTTGTCCACTGGCTGTCCTTTTACAAGCTTTGTTACAATTCAACCGCAAAATGGGGGCAAGGTGAGAAGGACCTTTGTTCATTTTTTTTCTTGAAAATATTTTTTTACTTTTAATCCTTCTAGGAAGCAAAGAAAGATTTAGAATTAGTTTAACAACCTTTGTCATTATTCATATATCTGTATCTACTTGGAAAGGCAGGTTCTAGTAACCCAATAAGGAAGAAGAGAAAGTCTTACATTTGTTTTAAAAAAGTAATTTGGTATGTAGATGTAGAATGTGAGCAGTTTTGCATGACAGCATTTCAAATGAAGAAGGCCTTGGAGTTTTTGCTCTTTACTGTCGTAGGATGAGCCAACAGTGTAATGTGGATTCTAGAAACAGACAAAACCAAAAAGACTGAAGTTCAAGGCTAGATTGACATAAGTTCTTACAAGGCAATAAGCTATGAAAAGAAGTAATAAATATTGAAAAGACAGAGACATAAATAATATGGGTTTTATATCTAGAAAATCCAGAAGCTTCTCAGATTAAAATATAAAATTCCAGCAGTCTTTTTATTGGAGAGTGGGGATAGGGTCAGAAATAAATTTGAAGAAAATTACTTATAGGTCATGTAGATGATAAAACAGTAAAGAATATTTTAGTATTCTGAGAATAATATCTAGCTCTAAAGGATATCACACATAACACAAAGCATACATTACTGGAGCAGGATAGGTAGTGTAGACATAGAGCTTAATGCATATAAATATATATAGTAAAGATCACATCAACATCACAAAATAGGAGTGAAGGAAAAATTAAGACCTATGGCTGATCAGGAATTTCAGTGCCATTTATTTATGGCTTTTTTTTTTTTTTTCTGACTTCACCAAGAAATGTTTTAGACTATAATTTAAACTTCCTAATGAACTCTTTCTGCTTATTCTCATTGTGGGTTACTTAGAGGACTTCAAACCCCTTTCCCTCATAATCACTGTTAGCAACTCATAATTTTTATCTCCACCAAAAATCAGCTTAAATAAGTGTACAGTCTAAGAAAAAAACAGTGCGCTTACTATGTGATCTCTGTGTAAAAGCATCCTCAAGCCAAGTTCTTTAGTTCCTGCTTCAAACCGATGCTACTTATATGATCCTCTTATTCAGCAGTTCTGAGTTGCCACTATTTATGTCGTTTCTACCAGTACAGAAGTTTTTGAAGTAGATGTTAGGAAATTAGGAAAGAAAAAATTAGAACACAGCTGTAAGTCAGCCTGTTGTTACATGGGTTTCCATATTGTACACATTCTTGAAAACATACTAAAAGCCTGATATTACACACTTCACCTCTAATGTAGATGTTAAGTATTTCTCCTTGTTCCACTTTATCTTCTCTTTGTATTATTTATTGATTGATTTACTGCCTATTTTCAAAAAATATTAGAGGTAGAGCACTCAGGAGTGGTCCTAAAATAGAGGCCTTTTCCTTATTATATTTGGAATGAATCTTAATTTGCTTATCTATAAAATGAGAATAATAACAGCAACCTGCCTTACAAGCTTATGAATATTAAATGTAACCATATATGTAAAACATTGCATAGTACTTACCACATAAAAAACATAATAAAAGTTAACCATTATTATTACCTTTATTGTTATATGAATAAAAAATTCATGAGGTAATCAGCACCACTTCTGCAAAACAGTGAAAAAGATAATATGTATGTGACTAGTATATGAAATATTTTATGTTAATTAATGTGCTTTGGACTAAATGTAAATATCTTTTTTCCCAGAGAGACACGGCGACTTTTGGAGAGAGTGGTGTATCAGCCTGGGTATCCCAAATCCATTGTATCAACTGCACGTTGGTACCTGCTGAGACACTTATATGCCAAAAATGATTATGAGCTCATTGATGTAAGTCACTGATTTTATTCAAAATATTTCATGTTGGACCTTTGTTGGAGGAAGAGTGAGGGTGGCTGCCCTGTGCATTGTAAGATGTTTAATAGCATCCCTAACCACTCTAACCACTCCATCCCAGTAGCTCCGTCCTTCTCCTTCTACCCAACTCATGCCAAATGGTACCTGAGATAAAATTGCTCTTGGTTGAGAACCATCTATTTAACCTGTAGGAAATAAATTCTCCTAATGTGCTATGTAGAATAAGAGAAGATAGACAAAGGTTCTATGTGCTGTTTATGACCATTGCAGTGGAGGCAAATAGGTAAATAAGATATATTAGAAGTAGCAAGATTTAACAGGGTGTCCATATTATCTTTAGAAAAGTTATTTTAATTATTCTTGTCTTTTTTATAAAATGCATGTGACAATTTCTACTCTACTTTTTATGGGATACTCTGGTATCTAAATATATAAACATATGTGTATATCTAAAGTGATTTTTAAAAAGGTATATTATATAAGACATGTATTGGGTTTAGATTCTCATAACTTGAGCCAACAATTTTTAAAACATAATGAAAATTAATGAGAAATATTTTTAATATCTACAGCATTCGAAATACTATTTGCCTTTTAGTGAAACATATAACATTAAAGAAATATTAATGAAAACAATGCTTGGAGAAAACATATTGCAAACCAAAAAGGAAGAACTTTGTATGAGTGTTGGGAGACAGTTCACCATGGGTCTCTTGTATTTCTCAATATCTTATGAGCAGAGGGTCTGACCACTCTTTGTTCCAGACTGTCTTTTCAAGGATGTGTGCATAGTGACAGCCTTAAGAGACAGGGATAAGTGTCTTCCTCCAAAGCAAAGGGTAGACCTGTTTACTGCCCATTATAAATGACTCAAATCTCCTAGGCTCAGGGTTTCCTTCTTGTAATGTACCCACCATGTATGTAGGAAACTATATGTGTCCATCCATGTCACCCCTGTGAGACTCAGAGGGCAAGGACAAATATGTTGATGCTCATGCTATTTGCTGTACCATGAGTAATAAAGACCTTTGTCTCTGACCCCAGGAGTCCTGTGTCTTCTGGCAGTGGACATGAAATTGTGGCAGGCTAAATTGTTAGCTTGCAAGTAGAGAAAAATCTCAGACTCTTCACAGTGTTTGAAAATGAACAACCAAAAAATGTTTTAATAATTGAATGATCAACTGAAATTAAATCTTCTAGTTTATGTAATTGGTGAAAATCATAGAAAGTTTCTTGATGGAGCCGAGAACATAGAGCCTTGATCCTAAGCTGTGGTTTTAAAGGAGAGCAATGTCATTTGGACGGATCTGTGCATAAAATGGTCTTTTTGGGTAAAGAGTTAGAGGTGACAGTATTGTAAACAAAGCTGCCAAACAAAGCTTTTAATTTCATACAGTGCTGACAGTGGTAACAATCAAAATGTTGGCATCTATACGAATTGGGTATTTGAATAAATTTTTCTTATCTGATGTTAGCTTTGGTTGAACAATTTATTTCAGCAAAAATGACTGAAGGATTGCTCATAGTCACTTTTTCTTGTATAGCTTGATATTGCTTACTGCTCTTTGCCAAACTTGGCTTCTGTGAATCTAAATATAGATATTGTTAATGAACAAAATACTAACCTGTATGTGATTTCCCACAGGTGCTGGTAAATAATGCTAAAACTCATGGAGATACAAGAGCATTGGAACTGAATCAAAAATTGTCCTCACAATGACAGTGCATTTTTTATAATAAGCAAGCAAAGAAACAGCTATTAGAAAGAATGAAATAATGAATCAAGACGTTTCCTCAAAGCAACATTTTTTAAAACTATATTATTCATTCCTTTTTTAAATCTAAAGATGTTTAAGTTCTTAAACTACAGATTTGATTTTCCATAAACTCTTAATGTAACTTTCACCTGAAAAACAGCTTTGATTTTGAGAAGTCCGTAGTGAAAGGAAAAACCATAATTCCCTTAGTTCTTTAACTCTTATTTGTAAACCATTATTTTCTCCATTTTTACATGGTACACAATTGGATTTTTTTTGGTGATCCCTTAGAATAAAGCCTTAATAGCCATTTTCATAATATGGAAAAGCAAGTTAGCACAATGCAAAATTTAATTCCTTCTTTGAATTTTAGAGTTCAGCAGACCAACTCATCATAAAATCCAAATAATCTTATAACCTGTTTTATTAGTGGTTCATCTCAGATTCTTTTGAAGAAGCACGATGGTGAGTCTTAGACTGCTAATGAATGTGTTCATATAATTCAAGAAGCTCAAGTGTGTGGCTGCCTTTAAAAAAATGGAAAATTTTGGAAAATAATGCTTATAATATTTAATCGATCTTGTAATTCCTTCAATTATGATGAAAAGACTTGAACTTTCTAAAATAAAAAACCAGTGTCTTGTTTTCTTTATAGTATCAATATCACTATCATTTTTAAATTTTGAATTTTAAAACTTGAGAGCATTTACCTATTTTATTTCATTTTTTTTCAAAAAGCCCTTTATATATTTGAAGAAATTGTATGTCACTTACTTTGGATTTGTGTTTTAAAAAACATTTTCAGACATTAACATATTTATTGTACAAAAATCTGTGATTGTATAATTTATGCAGTTTTTCTGAACCAGCAGCTTCACAATATTACTTTATGAAATAATATAAATTGATAATATTCTGTTATTAAAATTTACTTCAGAGGTTAATCTATGGAACTAACTGTAATTTGATGAATTCCCATATTTGGCTGAATATTGTCATTCAGATCTGTACATTCAAAATATTTAAGGATAAGGGGCCTAGGACTCTGCATCTTAAGGGCATGCCTAAGAGATTCTAATGTCCATTCAGGTTTGTGAACCACTGGAGTAATCCAGTGATGATTCTTCTCTTTACTTGTTTCTTTAACAAGGTCAAGCAACTTGCCACTTCTCTGCCCACTTCTTCCTTATCCTCACAGAGGTCGAAGTGATTCAGTGCTTTAACAGTCTGGCCCACATAGACTTAGCCAGACTTGCATTACAAAAGGCTGCCTGTCCTGGTACCCATGCTCTCCTGCTTCCCCAAGAAAGCTCTTTAGCCCTTACCTCCAGAACATATTGTTTCCATCTGCTTAAATGCTTAGGATTTGGTTCTAGTTCTCCATCTGCTTTCTGGGGAGTCATTTACTTCACAATGTAACTTTTACCTACTGTGTGGACTTGATAAGCCTTTGCTCTAGGCCTTTTGACTCTGTTTCCTAGTTTTGGCCTCTAGGGATCTCAGACCCAGGTTTTCTAGAAGGGAAGTTTAGAAAACACCTTATTAATACTATCTCAGGTAATTATTTTTTGCATGGATGTATACACATCCTCTTGTTTGTTGCTGTGTCTTCAAATTACTGCCCAGTTACTGTGAACCTCAGATCATTCCTAACTATATATTTTTTTAGAGCTTACTTTGTGCCAGACCTATGCAACATGTTTTTAAACATTGTCATTTAATCCTAGTGAGTAAAGGAGAGTGATGCTCAACAGTGTGCTTAAAGCAAAGAAAATTCCAAATTCTAAGTGAATCAGTGTTACAGATTCTAGGAACTTTAAAAGTACATAGCTTAATTTGAGAAATTATATGAAATGTTATTTCCTGAAGTACTAATATTTAGCATTTATATTATGTATTTTATTATTTTTGTTAGATTTTTTGAGAATTACAATACACTTTCTGCTAATTTTTATCTACCATTTGGCTATTATTGATTAATGCTGTACTCTTTTCACTTTATAAAATGAGTTGATCAACTCCCTTTAACTTGAGAATCTACATAGAACAGGATTGGACAGAAATACACAGGTTTCTGTACATTAAGAGAATTAAAAGATATTATTTGAAACAGTGTAAAACATTAATTGGTAAATATGATATGTAATACGTGGACAGGAAAAGATGCATATTTTTTTTTACTTTAGAAAGATAACATTTGTGTATCAGATACAAGTACAATAATCTTTCCATATATATATTTAAGACTATAGAGATAAAGTAAAAAGTCACAAAATTCTCTTTAGAGTCTAAATGCCCGTGGTTTCTGGAAATAAGTCCAGTCAAACTATATCCTTTGAAATTCCTCAAAACATAAATAGTTAAACATTCATAAAAATGCGTGGACAGGAAAAGATGCATATTTTTTTTTACTTTAGAAAGATAACATTTGTGTATCAGATACAAGTACAATAATCTTTCCATATATATATTTAAGACTATAGAGATAAAGTAAAAAGTCACAAAATTCTCTTTAGAGTATATGCCTCATTTTTTTGGTTTAGAAAATATAGTCACTACGCTCTGTTGCACCTAAAGACGACTCACGGTGTCCAGCTGTCCTATGCTGTGTAATAATGAGTTTCTCTTTCTCTGGCTGGTTAGAATAGGAACTTTTCAAATAGCAGCATTTTAAATTCTAATGTACCTAAACAAATAGCCTACCCAACTAAAAATTTTTTTATAGATGCTAAATTATCTTTAGATCTCAAAATGTTTTAAAGAAACTTAAGAATAGTGTCTCTAACAAACAGCTATTATGAAACATTTGAAGTATTTTTTTCTTACGTTTTGAATTTAAGATTGAAAGTACCTATTTGTTTTAGTGAAGGGAAATGCTACCAGGAGAGGGATGATTAAAATTGATGTATCCATTGAAAGAAGGGTTGGATTCCATATTACATCACTGGATTGTTGAAACACTTTGCATATCAATCTCTCCTCAGTTTGAATCAGTACTAAAGTTCATTTGGGCTTCATGCTTCACCACATGCTTTCCCTGTGTATAATACTTATTATAAAAACATGTTTAAATTATATTAACTTTTCCAGAGAGAAGATGGGTTATGAAAAACAATACTTATTTTGCCATTTCTGCTTGTGGTGGGCAGAGTAATGGCCCCCAAAGATGTTCATCCCCTCATCCCACAATTTGTGAATACATGGCAAAAGGGACTGTGCAGATGCGATTGAGGGTATGGACCTTGAAAGTGGAAGATTATCTGGGTAGACCCAATTTAATCACAAGTTTTTAAAAGTGGAGAGCCTTTCAAAGAGAGAGAAGTGACAACAGAAGGTCAGAGAGATTCCACATTGCTAGCTTTGAAGATTTAATAAGGGCAGTCTCCAGAAAATGAAAAAAAAAAAAAAAAAAAAAAAACCAAGGAAACTATGTCCTATGGAGATTCCAGAAATCTTCCAGAGTCAGCTCTGCTGACTCCTTGTGTGTAGTCTGGTGAGACCCATGTAGGAATTCTGACTTAGAGAACTATAAAATAATACATTTATATTGTTTTTAAGCCACCAAGTTTTGAGTAATTTGTGTTGCAGCAGTAGAAAAATTAGTACATTGCTCATTGTGTAGCTGTTAAAATGAATATACATTCCTTTCGATTCAAATTTCACCAGATCACTGAAAATGGGGAACATCATCTAAATTGTTGCCAACAAAAGTGTCATCAGATTATTAAAAATGGTTACTGTGAAAATATGTCAAAAGTACTTGACTAAGAATGTGGCTCTTCATTTCTGTAATAATATCTGAACTGTTCTCACTCACCTTGCTCCTTAGAGCCCAGTATCACCAACTTCATTGAGTAAGTACTTCATTCCAATTCTTTTTAAAAGAATCTGCATTAAATTATATTTACAGAACCTGTGGTATGTTTCAGACTTTCAATGTTGGATAAATATGTGACTGGATATGGGATATGCCTTATCTCTTGGCCTTTAGATTTAATGTGATTGTAAAATCAAAGCCTGAAACTAGACTTCTAAAGGCTGCATTCTATTCTAAAGTCACTAAAGTTTTCTAAGTCCAAAGTGAGCTGAAGCAAAATACTGGAATAAACTGCTTGCTGCAGAATCTATGAAGCTACATCTCTGGTTTCTACTGAACAGCCTCCTCCCACCCCCACCTTAGGGTAAAGCACCTTTCCAAAGTGATCTCTACTGTAGACAGGTAGATAATCAGTTGTAGATACTAAGATCCTGAAAAGGAGAGTAGACCTACACTGTTTTCATAGAAGCCAGCAACTGTGAATGGTCGAATGTAATTACATGTGCCTGCTACACTGCTACATGCCAGATATCCTTCATTCAGAAAGATCACCCACATTAAATAAAATATGCACATTGTTTGATTATCTGACTCCCAAGTGGCTTAAATAGCTTGAGTTTCTAAGACTCCACCTTTTTAATGTCAATTCCTTTCCTTTGATCAGACAAAATATGTTCATTGTTTAATCTTTATGGAGAAAAAATGCTGCATAATTTATATATTTTTTTAAGAAAACCACTATAAACTAGTTTAAAAATTCTCATCTTAATTGTTCTGTTCAATTTAATAGATTAAGAAAGAGAAAATAATGTACCGGTAATCTATATAGAAAGATTATTTTCTGGCTTCAGAAGTTTGGAAATTAGCCTGTAAAGAAATGTCTGTCTCTGGGCACAGAAGAAAAGCCAGATGGAGCAGAAGGTTCTTCATGTGGAAAGAAGGAGGTTAGAGAGAAAATGCACTGCTGAGAAGGCAAATTTATTTTGTCATATGCCGCTTCAGTAGGGGAAATAAATACATTTCTGAATTGCCAGAGGCCAGCCCTATGGTGCCTCAGAACAAGTGCTATGAATATGGTTGGAAGGCTTTTCTGTCTAACTAGGCTCAGAATATTTACTTGCTAACTCACTAGACCCAAATTTACAGTAGGCAGTGGTGAATACTTGCAAACGTTGAGAAATGTGCAGGCAGCAATTTTGTGCATATTAAGTAGCTTCTAAGGAAGCCCAAGTAGGATCTAGCATTGCAGAGAATCTTGGTACTGTACCCCTAGCTTCGGCAGAGTAGTTTTTTGTGCTTATAAGGTAGTGATCATTACCAAGGCCTCAGCAACCAAGGACTTGCAGGGATAACTTGAATGCCAACTTGAATGTTTACAGTATTACCTCATTTAATTCTCCCATTTTTTTACAGTAGATAGCCTTATTTTACAGACAAAAAGTTCAGAGTCGCTCTTCTAAAATTATCTATATTAGACAAACAGAATGTAAATGACTTGAGGTGTATGTCTTGGGACCGACTCAGCTGTCCTAGCAAGGTGTATTCTGATGCTACCCGTTACCTGGTGCTAGTATCTGAATTCTAGGAAGAACCTTAGGAGGAAGGGAACCTCCTCCGAAGGACTAACTTTGCAAATTTATTATTTTTTCCCAGTTTTATTTGCACATCTAAACCTATGCAATGATAAAAAAAACTCTACCCTAGTTAGATTTTGAATTTGATAGACGCTAAGGCCAACGATGAACTAATTGTTTTAGTCAATCCTGGATAACATCACAAGCGCTGGCCCTTGGTTTTCCCTTTGACTTTTCTAACCTCTCTCCCAACAACTTTTGGCCTTCCTGTGTCTTAGTACCTAGCACTTCCTTGGTTTGGGAAGACCTTGCTCTTCTTGGTTATCAACTAATTTCTACAGAGAAGATAGTCGATACCAGATCATGGGTTTGCGTTTGTTTCATTTTGAGGATATTATGTCCGTGGTGTGAATACTTAAAAGCCTTTCTGTGCTAAGCATGGGATTTAGGATTAAAGACTAGATAGAGTCCTTGGTGTAGGAGTTGTTTTGGGTTGCGGGAGTGGGTTCGTCCAGCTCCATTCACATGCCTCCAGGTAGGCGCCTCCCCCTTGGAGCCCATCCCTGGATGTTTCCCTTGTGAATGTGGCGCATTACTTTTTTGGAGAAGCATCTGGTAGTTGGATACTAATGGCTTTAACTGGGCAGTAATGCCTACTGCGTTTACTTTGATAGCCAGGACTTCAGGAGGAAATACGCATCACTGGACAATGGCATCAGCACCTCCCCCACCTCCAGTCAGTGTCCATAATGTTTCATCTACTGTCAGCCTCCCTCCTCAGAGACAATAGAAAAAAAGGCTTTTAAAATAGAGGAATATTTCCTCATTATAATTTTGTTCCAGGAGAAATCTATATTATGCATTTCTTTCTGCTTTCTTCCATTGCTAGAATTATTGCAAGCAAAAATATTTCTTCTCATATATAGTAAAAGGACTTTATTGACCTCAAATATTTTCAGATACTGATCTCAATCAGAGTTGAATAAGAGTACTGTAGAATTTGTCTTTCCCATAAAATTCGAAAGCTCTTTATTATTATTCAGTACCATTTATCAGACACAGCATTAGATGGTCTACTTATATAACAGCAGAATGTTTAAGAGCAGTTCTCTGGACTTGATAAGTTCAAATCTTGGCTCTGTCTCCTAGCAGTGAAACCTTACATAAATTACTAATATCTCTGCCTCAGTAATAGGCTTCTGTTTAGATCAGGAGTCCCCAACAACCCTGCCGCAGACCAGTTCTGGTCAGTGGCCTGTTAGAAACTGGGCCTCACAGCAGGAGGTGAGCGGTGAGCAAGTGAGCGAAACTTCATCTGTCTTTGCAGCCGCTCCCCAGCACTAACATCACCACTTCAGCTCCACCTTAGATCATCAGACATTAGATTCTCATAGGAGCACCTGTCAAAAAGGTTGGGGACCACTGGTTTGGAATAGTGAATGAGTTAATCCAGGCAGAGTGCTAAGAGCAGTCTCTGATACCTGTTAATAGCTCAAGTGTAATTCCAGTAATGTACAAGGTAGGTATTGTTTTCTGCCATTTTAAGATAAGAGAACTGAAAGAACATACATGACGTAAAAGAACTTACAAAGTCACACGGTGCCTGGGTGTCACTGGTTTTCAACTCAGGTAGGTCAGACCTCAAAACTCCTCAAGACTTCTCAGCATAGAAGTTTGGATTATTTTTCTGTTTTCTAAGTCAGTGTCTTTTGGAGCTGTAAAAGGACCTGGTTTATGACATACTGCTGAGCACATATTTTACTTAAAAGCATTTATCACATGTGTAAGTATCTTCTACAAATGAAGTAGCAGAACTCTACCAAGAAATGGGGATTATGGAAATTTGGTCTATGGAGTTATAAAATTTCATGACTGTATATTAAGGGAAAGATTTGAAATAACAACTTTATCATGTGACTCTAATCTGGGGAGGGAAACACCAAACTGGGTAGGGGCCAAAACAGCCTAATATTTTCCTGGCAACAATCCTACCTCTCTCTGGGAGGGCTCATCTCTGCATCTGAGGAGATGCAGCACCTTTATTTTATGGCTTGGAAAGGCAGTCAAGAAAGCACTTATAACAGTTCCCTACTGAGTTGTGTAATACAACCAACTTTTGAGTTTACATTGTACGACGGAGTCAGTAGGTGGAGATCTAATGGTAGGTCTTAAAGCATTACCGGTAGAGCTCCACGTTGATTGCTGACATCATCTGCTAGCAGGAGCTCTCAGAGAAGCCTGAAACCTTTAAATGATGATACTCCTACTTCCCTGCTGTCTCCACATACTCACCTAGGGACTTCAAGGTTCCTCTTCTGCCTGTCCCTTCAGTGTTAGGTGTCTTCAGGGTTCTTCCCTAGTCTCTGTTTCTTACTGTAGTTTTCATGTCCCCTGCCCCCACCCCACCCAACCCCAGGGAATTCCCTCCTCACCTGTAACTCCCAACAACCATTTCTATGCAAAATCCTCAATTCAGATCTTTCTCTAATGATCTAGGTCCTAATCTCTCTCCCACTAGCCACCAGACACTTCCATTTTGACATCCCATAGAGACCTCAAAATCAGTTAGTTTAAAACTGAGCTCATTATCTTCTTTCTCTTGCATCATCTCCCTCCTTTCCCAGCCAAATTTGCTTCTCTCACTGTGTCTGTATTCTATTGCCCACATTACAATCAGAGAGATCTCTCTAAAATGCAAATCTGATGTCACTTTCTATTTAAAATCCTTTAAAGGCTAGTCTGGGCACCTGAAGATGAAGCCCAAGCTCTTCAGCATGAGTTATAAGGCCCTTTGTGATCAGATACCCACTCCCCCTAACTTCTCCAGCCTTCTCTCGCACTATTTACCTCCCCCAATCTTCCTTCTCTACCTCCACCACACATCTTTTAGGTTCTGACCATATTGATCATTTTGCAATTCCTGCATGTGTTCCATTCTTTGGGCTTCCAGGCCTTTGCTCAGGCTGCTTCATCCGATTGAGCCCCACCTCTGCCAATCTAGCCCCCCTTGCCCTTGGCTAATGTCTACTTCTACTTTAGAGGTGTCTATTTAGATAGCCCTTCTTCTGGAAGACCCCTCTGCCTGATCCCCCGTATTTTTGCTAAATGCCTCTCTCGGGTGCTCTCATCACACCCTTTATTTCCACACATGTTTGCAAGTTTAATTGTTGGTCTTTTCCAGTAGGCTATAAGTTCCTGAAGGGCAGGGTCCACGTTTACTTTGTTCAGTATTGTATTCCCAGTGCCTAGCACATGAATGAATAGAGCTTGCAAAGGTATAAAAAGTAGTATCTCACAAAAGTTGGTAAAAACATATGTGTGTATATATATTTTGTAGATCAAGTTTTTCCTTCTTAGTGTTTTTGGATGCTCCTTGCTGCTATTATGGTGACACCAATAGATGTGAGCAGATGTTTGGTAAGTTTCTGTAGAAGAGGAGAGAGTTGTTGGTGTCCAGAGCAACTGGAGATGCAATCGCTTTGACTTTGGGCCGTATTGCTGTCCTGGCTCTCAGGTGGAGAGTGTATCTACTTCTCAGTGGTGCTGAGAAGGCAGTTACCTGTGTAGCATAAGGTGAGGGATTTGTCCTTTATATTCAGTGAGGAAGCAAAAATACTTTGAACATTATCATTTGGTCTTCAGTGTAAATAATTTCACATGATTTTCTCCAAAAGAGCAGGTTTTGATAAGAGGAAAGAAATGGCAGAAAATGCTGGGAGGTGGCAGGACCCTTGAACTATCAAAGCTTGCTTAGATGGTGTTTGTGCCTAAAGAGGACTATCTTAGATATTTTAACATTTGCCTCAAGTCTGCAGGGTGGATCGGATTGCAGATTCTATCATGCTCAAACATCCTCTTGCATTTGTGGAGAAAGAAGTCTGATATTTCCCAACGGATTAAGTATTGTTGTTTGGTATAAAGTGCTATGAATCTCTAGAGAGATTGTTCATCCTTGTCATCTTTTTGGATCCATGGCAAAATAAATACAAAGAGAGGGAGGTCCAGTGCTCTCCTGGTATCTGAGCAGAGATGAATTTACTATGAAACAATGGCCCTTGAACTTCAGGGTCCTCACATGTGAGTCCTAGCAATGTGTTTATAAGGTGGTTGTAAAATTTATGGAAGTAAGACATTTCGATTACAATAAGGTCATTGATTAAAACCACTGTCTCGCTCTCACTTCCCTTGATATCAGGTGCCCCTGGGGTGGCTTTTCTCTTTAGATCTAGCTAAAGAGAAGTTGAGTTGGGGATGCATTTGGGTTAGAGGGACGTTGTGCACAGTCACTTCTGTATGGAGTTAAGTTGCTGCTGTCCTGAGGTAGCAATGGCTTCCAAGAATATTCCTGTAGGATATATACACATCAGGATAGGATGTCAACAAATCAAAACTCCATAAGCTTTAGGCCATACAAAACCTAGATCCACCATCTCACTAGGCATAGTTCTCAGGCCATCTAGAGTCTGTGTAAACCTGTGAACACCCCAGCTTGGGATGCCAAGCAAGAGAACCCTGACAGAGGATCTTTTGGTCCTCTACCCGCTTGCATTACATTCAGGTCTCCATGGTGCTACCCTGTCAACACCAATGAGAGACCCATTCTGGGAAAGCTTTTGCCTTGATCCTGCACTATTATTTTAATTACATTTTAGTTTGGGGCATTTTTGCTTATAAGGAAAAAATGTATCAGCATTCCCCACCCCTCCACGCTTGTTATATGTCCTTGCTACTTTTGTAGCTGTGTCTGTAGAGTAAAAAATAGGCCTGAGTGAGATGCCTTGGCCCTTGGTCTGTGTGAATTCCTAATTTAAACCTTCCTTCAATTATGTATTTGGTTGATTACAAAGAATTACTCTTTCAACATAACAGTATATTTATTGTGGTAGTTTTTAAAAATATGTTTTTAGGAGAAACAAAAATATTGTGTTGTAATAATGTAAAAGCATTAATAAATGGTTAATATAGAAAAAATTCTTCATAATCTAACACTGCTAAGTTTGTTATAAATTATTACCTATTTTGTATGTTGTAGATTGTATATTGTGTTTAACTTGTTATAAAATGTGGTTTTTTTTGACACAAGTGGAATCATATCCGTATTGCTTCAAAACTTGCTTTTTTCATCTAACAATGTGTCTTAGATATCTTTCTGTATTCTTTTTAAAGGCTAGATAGCATTTTTGTTTGGCAATATCTTTAACTTAATCATTATTCCTTATATTTGGGTTGTTTTCAGGTTTTTATTTTTTCCTATAACTAATGGGGCTGTAATAAGCATCTTATATATATCTTTGCACGCTTTACAAGCTTTTCCCCCCATAATATAAATTTCTAGTAGAAATTTGGAATTGCAGGGTCAAAGGATATATACATATAAAAATGTTAATAGACGTTTATAAATTGCCCTCTAAGTCATAGCCCCACTTAATAGACTCACCAGTAATGTATGGGTGTGGACATTTCTTTACACCCTTGGCAAACCAGTATTATCCATCACTTCAATGTTTGTCAATCTGAAAATGGTAGCTAAGGATTCCTTTTATTTTTATTTCTTTGGTAGGTTAAATGTCTTTTTATATCTTCATTTATTTTTGTACTTTTCTGTGGCTAGCCTGTTCACATTCTTTTCCCATTAAAAATTTTTATTTTATTTATTTATTTATTTTTAGAGTTTATTTTTTAAATTTTTTAATTTATTTTTTTTATGGTGATATTGATTAATGAAATCCGGTAAGTTTCAGCTGTACACTTTAACAGTAAGGCATATATACACTTACATTGTGTGTTCACCTCTCATAGTTAGATTTCTTTCTGTCACCCCATATTTGACCCTTTTACCCTACCTACCCCGCTACCCTCTGGTAACCACTAATCTATTATCTATGTCCATGAGTCTCCGTTTATTTGTCCTGTTCGTTTGTTACTTTTAGGTTTAAAAATATTTATTTATTATTATTTCCTTATTTACTTGTAAGATTTGGAGTTCCTTGGGATATTATCCCTTTGTCCTATTATGACACTTGATTGCAAAGGACACTCACTTACTATTACAGTCTAAACTCTTAAATTCAGCTATGAAAATTTCTTGAAATATAGGCAGTGATGCTATGTGTAAATTAATAAAAATAAATAGAGATGTTTTTACAGCTAAAAAATTAGAAAGATAGGCATTGGCCTATCTTTCTAATATTGAGAGATAAGTTTATTGGGGGAAAAGTTTTCATTATTGTTCCCTAAACCAAGCAGAGGTCCCTTTGCCAAGTTTACAAGAAGCTCTATGATTAGAAATTAGACATTGTTTTAGTGGATGGTGCGCAACATGAAAAGTTTATTTTTCTTGATTTTACTGCCTAATATCAGGCTCTACATTTAACACTTATATCTAGAAATGCTAGAAATATTTTAATTTTATAGAAACACTAATCAGTGTTTCTGAAGTGCTTTTGAATTTACCGCCTAGATTAAATCATGTTGAATGTTTTTCTTGGAATTTGTTTCCTCTTGTTTTGTATGAATTAGCTCTTAGTTGCTCATAATTCTGATATTGAGTACAATAAATCAGTATTTTAAATATGCACAAGTTAGACTGGCTATAAATACTGGAATTGTTAGAAAATAAAGACCTCTGGGTCAGAAGTTGCAAATCAACAGCCCATTGACTGTAACTCCCCAGAAGACATTCCCTCATTGGTTAAGAAGTATTATGAACTATAGTCATCCCTTGGTATCCTTGGCAAGGGTGGGGAGGAATGGTTCCAGGACCCACATCACCCCTGCCCATTCCCACAGATGCCCAAATCCATGGATGCACGAGTCCATTCTATAAAATGGCATAGTATTTGCATATAGCTTTCAGGAGAGCGTGCCTGCACATTATTTTCATGGATTCAGCATAGTGCTTGCTGTATGGCGAATTCAAGTTTTGATTTTTGGAATATTGTGGGATTTTTTTTGGGGGGTGGGGTGGGGGACAATGTTTTCTATCCACAGTTGGTTGAATCTGCTGATGCAGAACTCATGGACACAGAGGGCCAGCTGTAGTTGTTGATGCTTATGAACAGAGAGGTTTCCTATAAAACCCAGATTTCTGGTTTCTCTTGAAAACTGAAGTTTTGGATGATACATATATGTATCATCCATCATTCCGAAAAAATGATATATATATGTATGTATAATACATATATATATATGTATGTATAATACATAATAATAATGAACTGGAACTGCATAGTGGCTATCTTCAGACAGGGTAAGTTGTCTCCAATTTGCCACAGGTCCTGCTATTCTTTAATATATTACACAAAACCTGCTGTACTCATTTGGTTACATTATGTAGATTGCTTTTTTTATTTGTAGGTAAATAAAAATATTAATATATAAAAATTACCTAATTTTTTCATTAATAAATTAATGAAAACCTCACAAAGCTTCATTGCTTTATTTGTGTTTCTGGTACATTCATCTCCTTAAAAAGGTGGTAAGAAATACAGAGACATTTGAAGTATTAAATATCCCAGAGATATTAAATTTCTTCCCAACTTTTACCAACAAACCCTTCATTGACTGGTGAAAAAGAGGATGACAGGAAAGTTTTATACTTCCTGGAGTTCCACTATCTTACGCTGTAATTTCTTTAGGTCTTTCTGTACTTTATATTTCTCAAGATCCATCTTCGTTTTCTGTATTTGTTGGAGAGAGCTGAGAGAGTCATGAATCGATTTAAATCCTGGAAGAGGATATGAGAATAGGTAAACTCAAATTCAACAGTGCATTGGAACTTCTAATTTTGCAAAACTTGTTAATCAGCAAACCTGCCATAATTGATCGTCTTTTAATTCAAAGCACATTAAATTTTACTAAGACCAGTCTAAAAATATATAATTCATTTCTCGTATGTTATGAGGATTCATTAGCAATAGTGTTTCAACTTGTATCTGGCTTCATTGTTTAATTCAATTCCTTTCCTTCCTCTTCTCCCAAATATAGTGCATAATGAAATGATTCTATATTTCGAGAGAAATTTAAACTATTTTCTTCTTTCTGTATACTTTGACAATAGATCTCTTTTTATTCTTGTTACCAAACTGAAAGTAAGGACCACAGATGAGACTTTAAACTTTCTCTAAAATTAACCTGTTTGAGGGACCTAAAGAGTGACCACCAGCGGCTACCCCTCACCTGCCCTCCAGCACTTTGTGTCTCTTTATGCAAGTCTAGTCATTCGTGACCACAGACCTGCCAGATCTGAGGCTTCTTAGGGTACAGCCCATTTCTTAGTCACCAGAGCCTGTCACATTTTTAATAAAGGTGTGAAGGAGCAAATCGTTAATTTGGAGTCTGGTTTACTAAACTCCCACTTAGTAAAATTCAGAGACATATATGTTGTAAAATTATCTTCAGCTCATCCCATGGTTGTACTGCTGGAAATGAATAAAATTAAACTTCAGGTAGTAAGTAGAAAGCAGGGCCCTAAAAGAAAGGCCAGTAAGTTTGGGACATGATTCCTAGCAGATAATTTGTCATTTTGATTTGGCAGTGAGAGTTCGGGGTGGAGGTGGTGAGGGTCAGATTTCCAGGCAGCGAATATTACTTATGTGCTAGCGACATCTAGCAGAATGAGACCATGATGTCTTTCCAAAACACCTTCAAGGCATCTTTATACAGAACCAAGATTTAGTAGAATTTACATGCAATTTTCTGACATCAGGAGGACAGAGTATGAGTTAGGGCTTTCCCTAATAAAGGAACCTTCTGATTCCTGGTAATTATCTGAGAATTGTGACTCTGAGGCATATGGCTGCTCCACAATACCTAGTCCTCTGCCCATCTCTTTGACAAATTAGGTGAGCCTTTCAAATGAATCTGCTTTGATGTTCGCTCAGCTTAACACTGCTGCAGTTAGCCCCCTTAAGAAGGAAGGCAGTCATTTTACTGGACTCTGTGAACTCATCTCTCATTCTTACTTCTAGAGGTCAGGTCTGCGGCCTGACACTTGTCCAGACCCATTACTTGCAGATTCTCTGAGGGGCATTTCATTTAGGCTCCTAATTTCATGACATACCCACAAGTCAGGTCTTGACTATCTCCAAGGACTTTTCAAGTCTAAAATTCCTGACTATGACCTTAGAGAGTAAAAAAAAAAAAAAAATCTTAACAATGGCAAGCTTGTGACGCTGCCAAGTGTGATTGAAGAAAGTAAATGTATTTCCATACCTTCCAGTATGCTGATGTTCTGTGGGATATTTAGAAAAGTTGGATTAAGTACAAAAGGATGTCACTAATGACAAAATCGATTCCTGGCCATTAACTCAAAGTAGAAAACCCTGAGGGACCGGATAGGCATGGATGGATGTTCTTTACTTAATCAAAGGTATCTGCTCACCTGATTGATATTCATTCTGCATTTTCTCTAATTCATCCCAGATTTGCTTTTCCAGTTGGTTCATCTTTTTGGACAGTTTATTTTCTATATGCTTTACTTTGCTTAGTTCTATTGTCTGTTTCTGTGTATTAATGAAATTCTCTAATTTGCTTGAAAGCTGCAGTAATTTTTCTTCCATTTTATGTTCAGACTTTTCCTATAAAAGATAGCACACGATGAAACTCTGCAGACAAAAAAAATCTATGTGGATTTGTATTTTAGCTTATAGGATGTTTTTTAAAAATTCACTTCCATGTTACACATGAAAATTCAAACCAAGCTCCCTTTTATCTAAAACTGCGTTCACAAGTGTAAGAGTTCATCCCTTTGCTTGGCCTTACTCATTTGTAGTTTCTGAAATTCTCTATATTGTGGGAGAGAAGAAAGGGCTGTGGTCTTGCTGAAATGCTTTGAGGATTTGGAATTTTAGCCTAGTGTTTAAAGAAGGGTAGCCAAGGAAGGTGCTTTGGATTCTGTTTGACCCAAGCTCCTTGGACAGGCTCCTAAGTGTTAGATATCCTTATTCCCTGAGCTTCATATCTCCATGTGGACAGACTTCAGCTAGAATAGTGATTCACCTCCTGGTGTTGTCTATTAGAATCACCTGGACCATACACAACCCCCAAAATTCTGATTGAATTGGTCTGTGATGGAGCTCAGGAACTGAGCTAGGCTAAAAGCACTCCAGGTGATTCTAATGTTTAGCAGCCTGAAGCTAATTAGCTTCTCTGCTCCTTCTCTTTCTGCTACAGGGAATGTGAGAGCAAGAGGACTGGGTGGGGTTGGCGTGTTTAGTTCTCCTCTCTTTAGCTCAGCCTGCCTCAGGAATGGGGGATTTCAGTCTCTGTTTTCCTTGTGGTGGAGTGCTTCTGCCTGCAGGTGACCTTGTGGTCATCTAGTGCCGCCTAGGACTGGTGGAGGAGTCTGCCTAAACCAGGTAGGAGACCCAGCAGGCCCACTGGGCTGCAGATCTGACTGCACATAATTCAGAAGCCTTATCAGTGCTAAAGCTGTAATGTTTGTCTCCCTCTTTTGGATCATGTCTCTATCAGTTGTTTACAGACCCAGGTGGGGAGACAGCATTATTTACTGGGTTGCCTAAATCCCCACTACCGAAGTTCTAGAAATACATGTGTCACCTACAAGATTGGTAGTCACTGAGGACACCGATGGCCCAGATCTGCTCTCCTGTCGGGGCTCAGCAGTGTGGCCGCTGTGCTGGCTGCCATTGACTGTAGTCTCACCCCAAAGCTGGGGCTTTTCTCTACTAGGTCTAATCTGGAAAGGGAGTTTTGAAAACTTTTGCTCTGCTAACGAATCTCAGAGAGGTAAAATGCCTTGTCTAAGGCAAAAATTTTCAGGCTTTATTGTATCTAAGCATCACTCAGGGAGCTTGTCTAGAAGCGCAGATTCCCAGCCCCTGGAAGGTCTGATGCCTCAGCTGTGGGTTGAGACAAGGAATCTGTATTTTTAAAAGCTGTCTTTCGGTTATTCTGGTATGGGTAGAGCACATTCTGGGAAATGTGGGTTCACAGGGTTGGGGAGCAGCAAACAGGACCAGAAGATGGGCCTCTGGTTTCCTCTTCTGGTGCCAAAACAAAGTAAGTTACTGACACAGTGAAGGTTGCTGTGAATATTGAAGTGTGATTTTCGAGACCTTACTCATGGCTCAGCTCCAGACAGTGACCACTTAGCACTCTGCTCCATGAGGAACAGAACTCCTTACCAGTTTCTCCTGAAGGAGCTTCAGAGACAGGTTTATATGGCTGAGCTGCTCTTTTTCGAATTTGATGAACTGGTTTCTTGTCCATTTTTGATTATTCTCAACTTCTTCATACAGATTATTTGAGAGTGAATTAAATCTAAGGGAAAAAATAGTTTGTTCTGTTTTAATAAGTAACTTTAAACATAAAACCAAAATTTTAGTATTGAAAAAGCCTGCAGTTTTTTTCCGATGATGAGGCTCAGTGTGTCTAGCAAGTACTTAGGGGTGATGTGAAGGTGAGGGAGCACATTCTGGGTTCCTGTCCTGAGCTTGTGTTCAGCTTTGCTGCTGATAGCACCCCTTCTCACATCCTAAAGGAAGTATACACACCGTGACAGAGACAGCCACACAGAGACACATGTGTCACCCATGCAGATTTCCTCTCAGGGCCCTGGGTGCATTGCCAGTGTGTGGAAGAAATACTTCAATAAGACACTTGGGGTGAGGAGTATTACTCTATGTAGGGGTTGGCAACGTTTTTCTGTAAAGGGTTACAGTAAATATTTTGGGCTTAGCAGGTCATACGGTCTCTGCTGCAACCGCTCAATGCTGTCCTTGCAGTGGGAAAGCAGCCACAGATGATACAAATTAGCAAAGAATAAATAAGTCATAAACAAATGAGGATGGTTGTGATCTAATCTAACTATATACACTGAAATTTAAATTTCAGCTATTCACAGTCATGAAATATATTTAAATTTTTATTTAAATATTATTAGTGTGAAAAACATTTTTAGCTGTGGGCTGATTGGGTCAGGGTGGTAGTTTGCGGAATCTCTGATCTACAAGGGCCACTACGGGTGTGGGAGAGGAGCTGGGCCAGAGAGAATCTGCACTGTCTAATTGAGAGAAAAGTTAGAGGTGGGAAGGGAGAAGGAAGAGAGCCCCAAAGGGCTTTGGGGAAGCAGGGTGTCGTTGGTTGTCTTTTCTGTCTCAGGTGGAATCTTCAGTAAAGTCTCCATTGCCACCAATGGTTTTCTGTGAGTGGCTTCTTTGGAGGTGGGGGAAGGCCTTAAAGAGGTGCTAAGTTACTCATATGGGGGAAAAACAGAAATAATAGGCACAGGTTACAGGAAGGGACTGCTGGCATCAAGATGATGCACCAGAGGCATATTAAATAACAGAGAATGAAGGATTTTTAAACATGGAAGTGAATGTTATTACAGAGATTTGAAAGGTTATTAAGTTACTTATATTATCAATTTGAAAAGTCATTGTAGAGTGGCTGAGGGTTTGAGCAGAAAGGGGAATCAACATCTGGAATGACTAAGAAATATGGAACTGAGAAGAGATGGGATGAGGGATGGGGACAGGCGAATGGTTTCTGTATGTCTTCTGCATATGACTTGCTCATGGTAAGATGTCAATTTCTAATTCCTTCTTTGAATAGGCAAGATATTACATTGGCTGGAACAATGATGTTGATATTGGAAATAGATTACTTTCTGGCTTGAAATAACAATTGCTTTAATGTTTTCAGGAAAAATATGCAGATAATTTAGTTTGTGATGTTTACCATTGGAAATTGCTTAAAACATGTTGGACATATACTGTATGTATATACTTCTCTAGCTCAACTAAAAAAGATTTTGGGCTAATAACTGGAAAAGACAAGTTATATGAGGCCATTTCCATTTTTATTTAGACCACAGGGCCTCTAGCAATGTATGGAGACATTTTTTGGTTGTCATAATTGGGAAGCGCTACTGACATGTAGTGGGTAAAGGCCAGGGAAGCTGCTAAACATCCTACAGTGCACAGGACAGCCCCACAACAGGATTATCCAGCCAAAATGCCAATAGTGCCAAGGTCGAGAAACTAGAATTTAGTTGACGAAATCAAGGAATGGGAAAAGTTAATTTTCCTATAGTTATGTTAATGTGTCATAGATAAATTCTGATCTTCATCTCTCTGAATTATTCCTTTTTTTTTTTTTTTTTTTGATGCAGAGAGGGATATTTTTTACATGGAAAGCATACCATGATTCAGGTACTTCAGTGCTGAAGGAAATGAAGTTGATTACTTTTCTTCTTTAGTGTAATTATGATTCCCAAACATCTGTGCTGCTAGCTAACAGCTGTTGGATCTCAGGCAAATAAGCCCCCAACTGAAAGGTGGACAGCATTTTAGCCAACTGTTTGTCTGGAACTCTTCTCCTTAGAATATGCAATGATTCCTGTTCTAACTTCATTCAGATTTATGGTTGAGTACCACCTTATCACAGAAGCTTTTTTTTTTTCGACAACAGTAAAAAAGAGATCAATTTTACTTACTGACACTCCCTATTCCTTTACTTTTCTCCAAAATGCTCATTGCCATGTGATATATACTAATTTGTGTGCTGTTTCCTCCACTAGAACTAAGCTCCATAAAAACAAGGATTTTACTTTGTTAATGGCTGTGAACAATGCCTGGATGTAGAAAGTGCTCGATAAGTAGTTGCTAAATAAATGAATAAATGAGCTCTTTTTTTCTCATTTTTTTTTATTAGGGCTGTTCACAAATAAATCACAGACTTGTCAACCTTTTTAGAGACCTAATCTTTGATTTTATCTTCACTTTCCTGTCTCTGGTGGAAGTATTAACAGTGATGGTTAAGGGGGATGGTAAATACTCAGATAAACATGAGGTAGCTTTACAATTGAGAATCCAGCCTTCACTGCTCACCTTTACTGTGTAAATACGTGAAAGCATTTACTCTAATCACTGATACAGTATTAAAATCCCTCTGAAAGCCAATGTGCTCAAGTCATTTCTCTGGAAGGGCATATCAGAAATTGGAATTCTGAAATTTGGGTAAAGCCATAAAGAATGAACTACTATCCTTTTATTACAAGGTAAAGCCATAAAGAATGAACTACTATCCTTTTATTACAAGGTTTTGCCTGTAATTGGAGACTCACTTGCCTAGTAACAATCAGAAGTCGGACTCTGTCTGTTGGTAGTTTATTAAAATATGAAAGCATTATTTAAAAACATTCTGGAAAGATAAAAAGGATAAAGTAAAATGAAAGTTTATATACATCTTTTTCTTTCCTTAGACTTTTCCCTAACATAATGGACATGATTTACCATGTAAAATTACTTCTCTTAATCATAGAACTTACAGTTAAAATCTCAACAGGATAAATTTCTCTTAGATGATATTCATATTTAATTCCTAAATTCTCTATTCCAGTGGTTACGGAAGTATTTCTATCAGATGTCGATAAATATAGGTATGTTGGTAGATGGATGGATAGATAGATGAATAGATAGGTAGGCAGACAGGTAGGTAGGTAGGTAGATAGCTTTCTTTTTCTTTTTCTCAAAACACAAAAGTCAGACTTTAAAATCCTAGCTAGGGAACTCACTTAGGATAATGTAAAGTATTGGATGGATTTTTAAAAAAATATTTATATTGGTAGAGTCAGGTTAAAATACACTCCAAGGGCAATTATAAAGGAGGAAGTTACAAAAGAGAAAAAGAAAATGTGAGAGATGTATAAACACAGCCGAGCCCAGGGCCGAGAGCTGTATGGAGACTGTGGTGAGGACGGAGGACACTGCTTGGAGCAAACATCCTCGTGAACACCCTGGTTATGGCTGATGGACATAAATGAGGACATAGCTCCATCCTGGGCTAATTTTGTCAGTTCACTTATGTCTCAAATCCCCTGTCTTGCATTCAACAACCTGTTGAATGAACTTTTCTAGAAGACATGAAAATTTTGAATTCTTGGAAACTGTTACTATTAACAGGCTCTCAGAATTTAGATAGTGGCTTTAACCAAATGTGACTATAAGAAGATTTAGTGCACTTTGATGGGCTGATAAACAGAAGATATTTTCATTTTTTTTCTGATCATATTTCAATAGTGCTTTAGACAATTTACTATTTCTTTGGAGAATGAGTCTATAAGATTTTGTTTCATACCAGAAGCAAAAAATTTCAAGAAATATTTTTTTCTGCTAAGTTTATACCTATACCCCTTAAACTAATTTCTTCTTAATGCTCTGTGATTTCTAGTTAGTGACATTAATTATTAAGCAATTCCAACTCCCCTCTGATAAGAAGACTTGTTTCTTGGTCATTCCAAATTGTACGTGAATTTAAATCCCAACATCTTCATAGCCTCGTATCTTCATAGTTTAAAGCAGGTGTGATCTTTCATTTCCCTAAATTTCTTAGCACATTAGTAACAAGTTGAATCATGAGATAAAGGCATCATGGATTAACAAAAATAATCTGAGATTGGAGTCAGACACTCTCTAGCTGTTTGACTTTAGGCAAAGTACTTAATCTCCATGATTATAAATTTACTCTTCTTTAAAAATGGAGAGAAGACCCACCCAATGGAGTTGGGTGCTCTTGAACATATCATGAGCGCTTAGTGATTGGTAGGCATTTACAAATGACAATTACTATTTCTGCCTTCTGATATCTCATTTAACATTGTCTTTTATTTTACCTGTGTTTAGCTTCTCACTTATTTATGCATTTTTCTCCACAATCGTATGTAGCTATAATTGTCTTTGAATATTCCAAAATAGGGCTTACATATTATAGGTGCTCAAAACATTCATTCACTCATTCATTCATTCATTGGCTTCTATTTGTGTCTAAATAAGGAGAGCTGAAGATACAAAGACGGATGAGACATGTCCTTGCCTTGGATAGTTTGTAACTTTCTACTATAGTAGCACTGTCAAAGTTTTGCTGTAAGATTCGAGCCTATGTATTTGCTTCATTGACCAAATACCTTTTATTATGAATTGCTATGAACTAGACAGCATCAGCAGCAAGAGCTATCTAGGGGAGAGACAGGTAGGTGCTGCCTCTGCCAAACTCTTACTAAAAGGCAGCTGTGTTTTATGATGGCCAAAACTTGCTCTATAAGCACTAAGTTGTTGGCTTAGGTCATTATTTAGCTAAATATCTGACTAAGATTCTTTTGGAAAAAGAAGGCTCAATGCAGGGGTTCAAATTACAGAGCCTGTGTGTCATATTTGTCAGGTCTAGTGAGCAGCATCAAAGTCCCAGGAATTCACTAACAAACCCTCAGACAATATTGTGGCTTTTAAGTTCAATAAAATATGTTTAGTTGACCATTACATTTGTTAAAGTTTCTAAATGGGAAAATTGCTCAGTTAAACTTACCCTTTAAAGTCATTAAAAAGCTTTTAATCTCTTTGAGCAGAGACAATTGTTTAAAGAAAAAGGCAAAGCAAATTCTACACACCATCTACTTTGATTTAGTAAGTGCTCTGTTGAAGGAAAAAAAAAGAAGCTCTACCAGCCTTTCTCTTTGAGGAAAATACATTTGCAATACATATCTCAGTAAAAGGGTTAATATCCCTGATGTGAAGGAATCCTATACATTGATAAAAAATGATGACAATCACATTACAAAATTTTACAAATGATAAAAATTCAAATGGTGAAGGGAATGCAAATGAAAAGAGATGCTATTTTTATTCCTTTAATTGGCAAATATTAAAAAGAAAACATTCAGTGCTGGTAAGAATGTTGAGAAAGCTCTTACACACTGCTAGTGGGAGTGTAAATTGTTACATTTTTAGAAATATATAAAATTAATAAATACATAAACTTTAGAACTAGGAATCTTGCCTTTAGAAATAAAAGAACCTAAATCTAAGGTTATCTAAGGACATGCACAAGACAATTTTTTGTTTGTGTAAACTGGAAGGAAACTATTTCTCGATAAGATAAATGGTTGAATTAATTATTGCATGTCTGTAAATTAAAATATTATGCAGCTATAAAAAATAATGTTAGAATAATATTCACTGATCTAGAGAGATATCCAAGATGCAGTTGAAAAACAAATGATTGAGTAACGTATATAGGATTTGCTTTAAAAATTTATGCATATAATGTGTGAAATATATATAATTATATGTGTATATATATAATATACATGTTACATATAAATGTATATATAAACGTGTAGATATATGTATACACACACAAGTTTCTCTTTCTTTTACATGTTTATATTAACAAGGAGGAAAATGTTGAAGGATAAGTCCCTGGAGTTAACATTGGTTACAATAGGAAGCTGGGATGCTGACCTTTTTTTTTTTCATCTATCTTTTATTTTGTTTGTTACAATTAATGCATATTACTTTTTAATTTAAAAAACGAAGAAAGTTTTAAAAAGAGTCAATTGTGTAATTCAATGACTTATTAGAACTCATAAATAATTGCCTGGGGAAAAATCTGGTTTACTTACTATAATTACCTATTATAATACTAAAGAAATTTTAAGAGTTCATTATTTCAAGTAAAAAAAAAAAAAGATTCAAGTTTATACTATAACGAAAGTGCCCAGATTCAGATTTAACTATTTAGATTGACTATAAGTCAATTTCCTACAAGATTGAAGATGGAAAACGTACACAGCATCATCAATAAAGCAGTTAGCACTAGATCTTAAACATTTCCTTTACCTCTCTTTTCTATTTATTAATATACTTCATCTCTTTAAGTTAGTCTTCCATTTCAGATTATAAGTCCAATTTCTGTCCCAATAAAATCAATTCTTAAGCTGTCCTTTTGAAACAATTTACCTTCTCCTTTGAACATTTTTTGTAATCTTAATTCAAAGCTAAAAGGATTAGATGAAGAACCACACAGATATTTATTGAGCATTCTCATTGTGCTAGAATTTAAGAACCTAGATGTGCTTTTTTAGAGTAAGAATAAAGTGAGTATTTTCTGTTTACTCAATATATTTCTTGGAGTTTTAATGACTACTGTTTTTCATCACGTATTTCCCAATTTAACATCTCTGAAATTGGGAGGCGTCTTAAAATAATCATGTGCTATGGTTTAATTGTTAGCTTCATGTCTTATAGGTACAAAAATATAATGTTACATACATCTTATAGTCAGTGTACTTAGATTTCATGAAATATGGTAGAAATGGGGAGAAATGAAGAAAGCAAAATATTATCAGAATACTAGATTTGACTGAGGCATTAAACCCAAGCAATGAGGGACAGAGAAGAAAAAGAACAGGGGTAGAAGAAGTAAGGTGGTATCATCCAAGTGACTAGAATGTTCTTTTGCCTGCACCAGGAACCCGGGAAATAGTGGTCATTTAAACAAGAAAGGAAGATTTGAGGATAAGGAAGCGGTAATTTGAATGTTTGAAGTCTTGTCTCCTTCATGGCTTTCTCCACTGCATAGGGGAAAACTGAATTTAAGATGGGATAGAGACTAGTCTTAAAAATGGATAATGTAAAGGAGCAAGTAGAGGATCTTAGAAAAAATCTTAGGAAAAGTTTTTAAGAAAAGCTTTTGTAATCAAAGGTGTTTTAAGTGTTATTTATAATCTTGTGGAATCAACGTATATTCAATAGTGCTTTACATTGTGGCATTTTAAAATATAATTGATAAGTTAAAATTTCTCTATAAGAAAGATCTGAATGAGTAATCAATTCATTTGAGATATGCAGACAGAGAATGACAAAATTAATATATTTTATTATGAATATTGCATAAATTACTGTAGAATATGCTGAACATCAGTTCGTTGCTTTATTTCTTGGCCAGATTCATATTCCTGAGACAGGTTTTTATTTAATGCCAATGCTTTCATTAGGCAAAACTTTTTGAAATGCATTTAACAGAATTAAAAATCTTCCATTCACTTACTTGAACTCCAAAAGATTCATTTCATGGCGATAATCCCCCTGGACCATCTTTAAATTTGAAATTTGCTCAGAATTGGAAGCCTCTATTTTTCCTAAGAGCTGCATTACCTAATGAAAGTACAAAAGGGAACTTTTTGTGTATGTGAACAAAATCACTAGCACTTACATTAATTATACTTTTTTTCTAAAGAAGTCAGAAAATAGGCTTGAGCCTAAAACATGTTCGCATTTAAAAACAAGTTTTTTTCAAAGGAATGATTCAATAGTTATAGAACTATCAGGGATAGAATAATAGAGTAATGTTCCTTTCTGCTGTCTATAATATTCTTTTGATAGTAGGCTACCTAATGAAGTAACAAAAACATTCTTTGACATTTGTTTGTTAATTTGTTAATTTGATTATTTACTTTCTGTCTTCCCACTATATCCTCTATCACCATTATACCCTCAGTGCACATCAGATGGCCAATGGTAAATGCTCACCAAATACTTATTGAATAAATGTTTAAATGCACAGTTAGGCTCTGAGAAAAACACAATAGAGTGGCCTAATATTAGGCCTCAGGAATTTCCAGGTAGAATTCTGACATGAGCACAAGCAAATCCCAAGTGAAATGACTTAGGGCACGTAAAGGTAGGAAAAACTAAGTTTTACTGCTCAGAGTTAGGATAAGAGTGTGTTTTCCACATTGCCAGAAACATTGAGGAAGTTCCTTAAGGTACCGGATTGGAAAATAGTTGCAGAGTTACAGCACATAATCAAGACTAAACCAACTAACATCAAGGGGAATGAAACCAAACGATTGGCTTTGGCCAAACAATTCAGGTCCTAAAACAAATGGTCATATGGAGGAGAGTGGACACTTAACAAAATCAGAGCTCTCTTGGAAAAAGAGGTGAATAATGGAAGGGTTTGAATAGATTAATATTTGGTGGGCAACCAGTAACACATGAATGGCTATTTACAGGAGGTACGCTTAAGGCAGGATTGCTTTAATAATAAAATAATAGACAAATCCATTCCTGGCAAAAGTGAGGAAAAAGAAAGCAGGCAGAGCAATATTGTTAGATAAAAATGTTCAAGGCAAAATATGTTAAATGGGCAAAGATGGTCATTCTTATAGATGAAGAGTGGAATCCACAGTGAAAAATTAAGAGTTTTGAACCTTAATTTACTTTATATATTGAACTGAAAAGAAATAGCTATAGAATTGCAAGGATGCCCTGATTTTTCTTCAGAACATATAGAATTATAAAGATGAACTAATGGAGACAATATAGTAGTGATTTTAAATGACTTCTCCTGACTACTGGTCAAATAAGTAAAATATAAGTTAAGGATATAGGAAGATATGAAAATATAAAATTTATTTATTATATATACCAAACAATCTATCTTGCTAACAGCAAACATTCATTCTTTCCCAGTGCCCATAGAGCTTCGCAACAAGTAAGCACACGCATGACTATAAACTCTCAAATTATTCTAAAAAGCAGGAAAAACTCTGATTATAACTCTAAGTACACTGCTCTAAAGCTTGTTAAAAGTATAAAGAAACAAAAATCTAACCATTTGAGTAAACACTTTTAATTCTATCACTTATTTCCAGTGTTTCACATGAAAATGTGCCTCCCAGATCTTCTACTATGAGGAAAGAGCATAATTGGCCAAAGATCTTGATATTTGAGCTCAAAATCGATCACCATATTTCCCACTGGCTTCTCCCAGCCGATGTCTGAGTAATATCTTTGATGAGTGACTTCGGCTCAAGGAACTTGGTGAAACTTTGTTAGAATAGAATTTCAATCTCAGACTTTCCTTCTCTGCCTTTTTCACAGGAGTCAGTTCTGTATTGCAGTCTGATGGCTCTCTTCATCTCCTCCGGTCTCCTCCCCATTTTCCTTCACAGTTTTTTCCCTCAAGTATCTTGCACATCTAATTTCTTTATTGCATTTGCTTCTCAAAGGGCTAATGCAAGTGTCAAAGAATAAATTAATTCTGCAATTACAATTTACTTAGAAAAGGACAATGAAAACATTACATATCAAAAAAACACAACCACATCTATAATCAGAGATAAATTTTGTGACATTAAATGTTTCCATAATTATAGAAGACAGAATGAAGCTATGTATACTATTTATTTCACAAAATTAAAAAGAAAGAATAACAAACCTAACCAAAGGAAAGTAGGATAAAGAAATTGATAAATTGGAGTAGGCAGAACAGCTGTCATCCTTGAAACCCGTGTTATGCTGTCTTAGATGGCCAAAGGGATTTGCAACTGTAATTAAGTTTACAGACCTTGAAGTAGGGACATTATCTTGTTTTATCTAAGTTGGCCTAGTCTAATTACATGAACCCCTAAAAGCAGAGAACTTTCTTTAGCTGGAGCCGGAGGCAGCTAATATATTTCAAAACTTGAGTGAAATAGATATTTTTCTGAGAAAAAGTAACTTACTAATGCTGACCCTTGAATATATAGAATGTTTGAACAGACCAATTTCCATAGAAAAAAACTGAGCAAATATATCAAAGGACTACTTCCTCCACCAAAACATCAGGCCCAGAGAGTTTCAGAGGCAAAGTTACCAAATTTTTAAAGAATAGAAAATTATAGTACTCTTTACATTGATTCGGAGTGTAGAAAAAGAAGAGAAACTTTCAAATTATTTCCTGAAGCCAGCGCAACATTGATTCTAAAATCTGAAAAAATTGTACACACATATAAAAAGATAAGATTAATCTTATTTATAATCATTGATGCAAAAATTTAAAATAAAAGATTAGCAAACAGTATCCAGCAGCACACATACAAACCACACACCTACACGCACACAGACAAACACATTATAATCAAGTGCAATTTATTTTTTAAAAGGAGGGATAGTTTAATAGTAGGAAATGTATCAATACAAATAATTATTCTGGTAAAACTCAGGAGAAAACTCACATGATTATCTCCACAAATGCTGAAAGGCATTTGACAAACATTCCTAATTATTTCTGATTAAAAAAAAACAACAACAGTAAAATAGGAATAGTTGCATATTAAACATGTTTATTGAGGATAAGGGACACACTGGCGGCCTTTCTTTTAAAGTCAGGAACAAGAGCAGGCTGCCCTCTTCATGGCACTACTATTTAATATTATACTGGGGTTATTAATCAAAGTGATTAGAAAAGGGAGAGAAATTATGTGTGTGAAAATGGAAAAAGATGAGGTAAAATTATTTTAAAATGTGATTATGTGCCTGAAAAAAACATGAAAAATTACTAGTGTCGAGAACAGAATTCACTAAGTTAGTGGAATATAAAATTAACAGTCTTCATGATATAGCAACTAGTCAGAAGATATAATGAAACTCCCACCACAATAAACTAAAGCCAGAAAAGGTAACAAAATATCAAAATATATTTAAGAAGAAATGATGTCAAAACTATATGAGGAAAATTTGAAACCATCCCTAAAGGATATAAAAGCAAACCTGAACAGTGGGAAGCACATGATGTTATTGGATACTCATAACATTCAGCATTGACTATGTCAATGTTAAAGTTAATTTATAAATTTAACACACTTTTAATAAATTTAAAGCCGAGTTTATTTGTTAATTTATTTGCTGGAACTGGATAGATTGATTTAAAAATCACATATGAAAACAATTATCACCAAAAAAAGGGAGGGTGGGGAAAGCAATGAAAGAGACTAGCCCTACTAGTAAAAATACTATGAGGCTTCAATACTATAATAATTAAGACATATCCTATACTAGGAAAACCTCCAAATAGATCAAGGATTTAAATGTAACCAATAAAGCACTGAAAATGACAAGAAAATATGAGCAATTCTTTTAAGTCTTTCTAACTGTGACTCAAAATTCCAGAAGCCACAAACAAAATGACGGATAAATTCACCTACAAATAGAGAACATATGCATGTCAAAAGACAAATGACAAACTGGGAAAATGTATTTGCAGCTCATATCATAGAGAAAATGTTCTTCTCCCTAACATATAAAGAGCTCCTGCAAATTGAGAAGAAAAAGAAAAATAGGCCAATAGGGAAATGGATAAAAGACATGAACAGACTACTCACTGAAAAAGAAATATAAATAGCTCTTAAATATAAGAAGATTCTCAACCTCATTCATAATAAGAAAGGTAATTACACAGAGATGCTGTCTTTTTCCTATAAGAATGGCAAATTTCAAAAGTCAAACACTCATTTGTGAGGCAATGGGGATGTAGGACAATTCAGTTGCTTGTGGGTGTGTAGTATGCTAGAAGTCCTACAGGGAACAAGATCTTTCAAAATAACAAACATGTACCTTTGACCCAGCAATCTCATTTCTGGTATTTATCCTACAGACACACACGTACACGGAAAATGCTATAAATGCAAGGTTACATTGCAGTATTGTTCGAAAGAGTAAAATATTGAAAAGAACCAAATGTCCATCATTAGAGATTGGTTAAATGAACTGTTATACACAGAAAAAGGGTATGCAGTTGTTAAACAAATGAATACGGAAGCTCTCCATGTCTTGATATGGTGGATCTCCAGCATATGTTTGTTTAGGTAGATGCATTGTACCTAGATATATTGTAACATATACAATACGCTATTCCTTTGTGTAATAAAGGGGAAAATAAGACTACATATTTGCATTTGTTTGTATCTGCATAAAGATATACCAAAATGATCCACAATTGACTGGTAAAAATGGTTATCTATAAGAGGCATGAAAGAATGTGATAATTAGTGACAAAAGTGGGAGTGAAAATTCTCAGGGCATATTATTTTACATAATTTCGATTCTTGGATCATATGTATACATTACCTGTTTTTTTTTTAAAAAAAAAAAACAGAAGAAACTTTATAGTCCAATGTCACTCTTGAATTTAGATACAAAATAAAGTATTACACAATAGCTACGTAGCTTTCATTACAGAAATTCAAGAATGTTTCAGTATTGGAAAATGTATTAACATAGCACATTAGAAACTCAAAGAGGTCTATGACCATGCTACCCTGAACAAGCCTGATCCCATCTGATCTTGGAAGGTAAGCAGGGTCAGGCCTGGTTAGTACTTGGATAGGAGACCACCTAGGAAGACCAGGTGCTATAGGCATAAAAAATTAAAAAGTAAGGGATTGTAAGCTGACAAGGTCCTTGAAATCTGTGAGGTCGACCAAGGGTTGCCTCGCCTAAAAATAAAATAAAATAGCCAAAGAAGTAAATAAACAAGCAAAAACTCAAATCAAAAAACAAGATGGTGATGTAGGCACTCATTGATGTCTAAAAAGCATTCAATAAAACTAAATGTTCAGTCCTACAAAAACTAAGTAAAGTAGGAATTGATGGATAATTCCTTTACATGATTAAAAATATATCAAATCAACACCCAACAGCATAGTCAGGAACCAGATAAGTTTGCCTTCTATGATAACTTTTATTTAACAGTGTTCTAGAAGTTCTAGCCAAGACCTTAGGAAAAAAGTAATGAGGTATTATATCAGAAAACTGGAGATAAAATTGTCATAATTTGTTGTCGATATGATTGAGTACCTTGAAAAACTAAGAGAATCAACCTAGAAACTATTAGGACTAATTAGATGGGTGCATAGGAGGATGAACAAGCGGAGCCTCACGGGACTGGAGAAAACTGTGCCCCGTGAACCTCTGCTCTTGATAAACTGGCTTCCAGAAACAAATCACCAAACACCAAACTTTACTTCCCCAGTTCCCAAAGGATTTCCACTTTGTTCTGCCCAAAGGACTTCAAAAGAAATGTGCTTGTTTCACATAAGGCATGAGACAAGGTGGGACACAGAAGACTTTGCATTTGTGCTTTTAGTCCAAACACTGGTTTGGAAGATGAGAAAGGGGAGAGACATTTCAAGCAGGAAAGAACCAGGACAGCATGGAGGCCATGCAATATCTTGGATTGAGTGGGGACCTCCCTGCAGCTAGTTCAGTATCACTGGGTATAAAGGACAAGCCATAGGCATAGGAGGTGAACTGAAGAGAGAAGCAGAGGCCAGTATAGAGATGGCCTTTAATACCCAGGCAAATGGTCTTGTATATTATTTTGTAAGAGACATAACCCATTGCAGTGATGTACATGATCAACTCATGTATGTTGGAACTTTAATAACACCTACCCTGAGAAAATCTTTTGTTTATAGTCCTTGGTTCTACAGTCTTTGTGGGGAACCCAGAGAGGAAGGAAGTAATGGCAACAGTGGCATCAAGTGGCATACTTAATTGGGTGGGTGCGTTGAAACACAGGAGGCACTCATTACATATTTGTTGATTGAACTGACAGTATTCATGGTGTATATGCATGAGCTGTTTAAACTTTTTGGAAGAAAAGAGTTCTGTTGAACAATTACCACTTGACTGGGCATGTTGATAAACTATAGGGATCTGACTTCTGGCAGTAACACATAAGCGTTCCATCTATTTTCAGTTACCTTCATATCCAAATTCTTAGAAACAATTTCTAGGGCAGACACGAGCTCTTTAATTGTTTTTTCAATTTGCTGGTGCTCATGCCTGATGAAATGAATGTCTTCAGAAAGCTTCATGATGCTGGAATCACATCTAGTGGTAAGATGGAAATTGTTTGTGAGATCAGTATGTTCATAACATTTTTAATACTATAGTAGGATCTGTGCATTGGTTTGATGCCAAAAGTTCTAAAGTTCTTTGAAAAATGAGTTGGTAGATGTGGGAGAATATACAGAACTCTCCTTCATATTTTTTCTTCTCTTCCTAATGGGAAAGAAACCAAGTCAGATATTAAAACTCTGGCCCAAACCAGAAAAACTGAGTTGGAGTAGATGAAAACATTGGAGTAGAGTTGGAGACTGGGGGAAAATTTTAGATTTTCAGCCTGATATGTTAACTCAGTCATAGGAGTTCCAAAAGATTTTAATGTTTTGAGACTATTTCTGCTTCCTATGGTTAGGCAAAACTGAAATTCTTCTATATCACATTGTAAATCCACTTTTCTCTCATTAGCCTCTTTTCTTGGTTCCCAGATTGTTAATTCTCATCTGCTAGAAAAAAATATCCTAGCCCACCAAAGTCTTTCAACCCATCTTCAAAATACAATTTACATCCTCTTACTCCCAATCAAAACTTCTGCTCTTTGAGTGGTCTCAGTCGAGTATTGTCTTATGTAAGGAAAAAAAAAAAAAATCCACAGTAACATGTGAATGAAGCCTTGGCCTATAAATTGCCTTTAGTATTTTTCGGAAGGAACTCAATGGATATGGGGTAGGAGTTGAAGATTAACCATCTTCCCAGCATGTCAGGGAACCCCACCCCCCTACCACCCCTCATGGCTCTCTTGGGGAAGAGCAGATTACCTATTGTATTGATCATAAGTTTCAGGGTTCCTTCAAAACCCTTAGTAGCTGCCTTGAATAATGTTACTTCATACGGTTATTGAAGGATGAATGGAGGTAATGAATGCAAAGCGCTTAGCCAGTGCCTCACAGGGAGGGACCTCCCACACAAGATCAGCAGTTATTATTTACGCTACTTGGCACTTGTCACCTGTTCATTTTCACCTCCCCGCCAACCCAGCCAGCTCATCCCACACTCTGCAGTTAAGGATTAGTGGTTTTCCAAAGCTGCACTCTATATTCCAAAAGGAAGTTTCTCCTTTCCTCCTTTGGAGTGATTTTGTTTCTGTTAAAATAACACAAGTCTATTATAAAAAATTTTCACATACCAAAAGAACAAAGAGGAGAATTGATATCCCGAATTCTACTTTTCAGAAATAATCATTGTTAATGGGTGTCATTGAATTCACCACACACACACACACACACACACACACACACACACACACACACACACACACACACAGATGGGAGGAAGATAGAAATATAATAAACTAATTTTAGAATATTTGTATTGTATATGCCAACTTGGTTAAAAATGTTACATTGAAATTTAATTTAATTTAACTTAAGGAAAGCAAACTGTAGTGAAAAATGAAGAAATTACTGAACTTAAGATATATAGTTCTTTACTACCAGAGATATTTTTTAAAAAGAAGTTATAAAAAGCTATCATAAATTGGAATCATGCTTTTTACACTTACCATTTCAACTTTAGACATTACTTATTGACCATGTGCCAAAAACTGAGGAAATAAATAAGTTTATATACTTGTTCTTTAACAGTTTTTGTTCATATTTTGTTTTTTTTTAAAATGTCAAGTTACATGACATTTACATTGTTCTATAACCAGATTTCTCACTGTCATTTAATCTTTATTCTATATTTAGAGCCTATATTCATTGACAGTCCTTTTAAACCATGATTTCTTTTCTGAGACTCTTATTTTGATTTATTCCTTGGCTATCCAGATTTTGCCATCCAGATTTCGAAAGAGAGCCTCAAGAATATTGGAATCTTTAAGTTCTTGAGTGCTTGAGAATGTCTGTCTGTTCTCTTATACTTGAAAGATAACTCATTTAACATCACTGGACCACTTTTTCTTTTGTTCAGAACAAGATAGATGTTGCTCCATTCTTTTCTGGCATTGGTTGAAGTGGAGAAGTCCGAGGTGACATTTTATGTGATCTGTTTTGTCTGCCTAGGTATGTCTAATGATTCTTTTTTCTTCTAATGATTCTTTATTCTTGATGTTCAGTAACTTCAATCAGGATATCTTGGTATAATTGTTCTTATATTAACTTTTCTGGGGTTAGTTTATTCTTTTGAGCAGCACATTCAAATCTCTGGCAAGAAAGCTTTCTTCTCTTATATCTATGAATACTTTTTTTTTCCTGAATAATTTGTTTTGCTTCTTCAGGAGCTCCTATTAGGTCTATGTGGAATGAATTTTACTGATCTGCCATATACATCATTTCTCTATAAGCATTTTTACATTAAAAACCATTTTCTTTTTGTCTTACATGGTTTGCTCATGCTTGTTTTTTTTTTTAATAACTTATTTCTAGTCATATTTATTCTATTTGGAGGGCTTCTAAAGTAGATTTAATCTCTGTAATATTTTAATTTTTTCTTTCACTATATCCCTGAGCAATTCCAGTTTATCTATCTCCTTTTGTTACCTGAAATCTCTTTTTTTTGTGGGGGGGGCGGGTAAACCCTTTTATCTCATATTTTTATCAAAGTGAAACATGCCTATATTTAAAAGTCAATAATAACAAAAGACTAATAACAGAGTATAGTAGTTTCTTGCTCAGCCTCTCCCTACTTCTCAGTTCCTCTCCTGAGAGGCAAGTGCCCACCTTTACCCACAGTTTTGGAGGTTCCTGTGCAGCCAACGTCTTTTGAGGATTCTTTAGTGTAAAACTAAGTCATTTTCAGCTTATCTCACAGCTTAAAATTGATTTTATTACATCTGTAAGTTAGTTGCCATATGTCCATCTGTCTTCTAGATTCTAAGGTTTCTATGCTAATGTCCCTGGTCTTTGTGGGTTTATGTTTTAAAGAGAAAATCTTTTTACTGTAGATTTAGTGGGGCTTTTGGAAGAAGCAAAATTACATGTAACTGTTCAATCAGCAATATCTGATCTCTTTCTTTTGCTCTTAATTTCTTTGAACCTTTTATTTTAACTCTTCTTGTGTTTTGAGGGTAATTCCTCTCATGAGGTATATTAATCACCCTTATGTTTTTATGTCTATCTCTATCTAGCCTATCTAATCTATCTAATCTCTAATCTATCTAATTTATCTAATCTATCTATGGATGGTGGTGGTGATGATTTTTATGCACAAGCTAGATTCTTCCGAACTACTACTCTTACTTTTTTTAATGATTCTGGCTACCTGCAGAAGATCATTGAGTGGGTGTTTGGTGGAGAGTAGATTATATCCTCTACTCAGGTTTGTCTGAGTAGAAATCTGTTATTTTCTTAGGCCTGGGGGTGGGGAGTGCACATCTCCCCCATTTTATTCTCAAAAACCAGATTGTACATCTCAGAGCAAATCATTAAGTCATAGATTTTCTGTTGTGACACTATCATCTCCTCTCCTTCCTCGTTGTGCTGTACTTCAGCCAGTTTCTCTCAGGTATGAATTGGCAAAGAGAAAGGTCCTAGATGATAACTATCATGATTGCATCTTCAGCTACACCTACCCAGCTGTTCTGTATCACTAATCTGAATCTCTACAGGGACATTTTCTATCTCTCCTATGACCTACCCAAGCCCCTAGGTAATAGTGCTCTATTGAAATTATTTGGCCTATGCCTTTCAGGATGATGACTCTTGATTTGGAGGAAATCATTACGTTTAAGGTCTAAGGAGGACTCTATCACCCCAAACATCACAGACCCACTCTGCTTGGGTTTGACAATTATGGCAGCTTCCATATCATATTAAAGATGGAGTTTCTTTTCTTTTTCTTTTAAACTGGCACTGAGATGTCTCAAGTGAGAGGAGGAAAACTATCTTTGTCCTACTATCTTTAAACAGAAGTCTTCACTCTTAACTTTTTGAAAGCTGGCAATATCCATATCATTATTGTTTTTTCAAAGGATGTGACTTTTGCTTTTAATCACATGTCTACACAATTTGTCATTTTTGTTTTTTTCATATGCAGATCTGCCTTTGGGTCCCAAATAGCCTAAGGTGCCTAGAGGGTTGGCCTCTTCTGGCTGCTGCTACAGATTGCAAGCCAGAGCCATCCCTGCGGGTGCCCTTTACAGACTCAACTTTTCCTTTTTTGCAGTTAAGACTAATCTACTGAATAGAGGAGAGGGTGCGAGAAGCAGGCCAGACAATTTTGAGAACCTCATCTCATTGGAAGTACTTTCTTTTAAACTGCCACTGTAGTGGGGTGGAAAATACAGTGTAAAATTCGAAGCACATTGTAGTTATCAAATATTGAGTTTGATTTATGAAGCAATAAATTGCTAAGAATTATGTTAAAATAATCAATTTCATTTATGCCAAAATGCAAATTGAAATTAAGGTCAATAATTAAAACAATAATTAATCTACCTCAGTTTGTCCATTAGTCAATTGCCTGGTAAAAATACAGAAAAGAAATAGAAGAGGAAAAGTGAATTTAAATCTCATGGCTTTCAGCCAGATTCTGTCTCAGATTACCAAATAGATTGAAGAAAATTTTTATAAAAGAAAGACATTTCAAGGAAAAATAAAACCTTGTCTTCAAACCACTATTTAAGATTGAAGAGGAAGGTAAGTAAGAGACAAGAGAGGAAGATAGATGAATAGGAGGCTCTTGATTTTCATTCCTCCCACAGGTACTCCAAGTAAACAACTATGCACGGGTCAATTTCTTGAGAGAAAATTTCCTTGAGAGAAAGAAACTAGAGACTCCTACACATCAGGCAAATAAGAAAATATCTCTACCAAAATGGGTAGAAAAAGCTGAGACACACTCATGTCATAAACCCCATCCCTGGCGCAGTGCCTTATAATTGGGAGGGAACCCCCAAATCCCAGCTTCTCCCTGAGGAGTGAAGGATTTGGACCACACATCTAGCTCTCCAACTTTTACAACTGTCATTTGAGAGACTGGCTCTGAATTCACCTATCTCTGAGAGTTAGTGGGGTTCAGTTGTGAGTCCCCTGGGAACACAGAAAACAAAGAAGTGATTTTAAATGGCCACAAGATTAAAAAATGGACAAAGGACCTGAACAGACATTTGTTGGAAGATGATATACAAATGGCCAACAGGTTCATGAAAAGATGCTTACTGTCACTAATCATCAGGGAAATGCAAATCAAAACCATGATGAGATACTACCTCGTATATGTTGAGATGGCTATTATCAAGAAATAAAATGTAAGTGTTGGAGCGTATGTGGAGGAAAGGGAACCTTTGTATACTATTGGCAGGAATGTAAATTGGTACAGCCATTACAGAAAACAGCATGGAGGGTTTTCAAAAAACTAATAATAGATAATGTCTAGCAAACCTCCTCTTCTGAAAATATGCCCAAAGGAAATGAAATCAGTACCTGGAAGAAATATCTGTACTCCCATGTTCATTGCAGCAATATTCAAATAGCCAAGCTATGGAAACCACTTAGATATACATTGATGGATGAATGGATAAAGAAATTGTGGTATATGTACACACACAAACACACAGAGGAGTACTTTCAGTCTCATAAAAGATATTGCCATTTAAGACCACATGAACCTGATGGACATTATCATAAGTAAAATATGCTAGGCACAAAGACAAAAACTGCATGATGTCACTTACATGTGGAATATAAAAATGTCAAATACAGAGAAGCAGAGAGTAGAATAGTGGTTAAGGGTAAAGAGGTGAGGGAAATGGGGAGATATTGGTCAAAGGATGTGAAGTTGCAGTTATGTTGGATGAGTAAGACTATAAACCTGATGGTCTAGCAGGACTGAAGAATGGAAATAAGCTGAGAGTAAATTTCAGGAGCCCTCATTACACACAAAAAAGATAACTGTGACAAGATATGTTAATTATATTGACTGTGGTAATCATTTTATGATGTATATGTATATCAAGGCATCATGTTGTGTACCTAAAATATATACAACTTTTTATTTTAAAGAAAAGACAAACCAAAAGAACCAGAGCAGAGTAAAGAGAGTTGAATGTCTTCTTGATATTATGTAGTAGGTGTTATATTTGGTCATTAACACTTCAGAGTGGTTAACAAAATGGAGGTAGAGGTATTCCAGGAGGGAGAGAAGAGGTGCCGGGCAGGAGATGTAGAGATAGGGAGGTGTTTATGGTGAGCCATTCACAAGTCATCTTCGATGTGTCCACCAGAGTGGTCCTGCCATTGTCAATGCCTACAGATTTTTACTGAACTGTATACCATTAATTCTTTTGATTTTAGAAATCTCAAAAGACGTTATTCAAAATTTTATCCATTGGCAGTAAATCCCTTTCCTTAGACTTTAATATGTAATTCTTGTGTATTTTAAATGGTTTAATAATTAGAATTTAACTCTTGGGGATTTTATATGTGGTTATGAGGGCGTGTTTTTGTATGAATGCTGGCATTTGCACAGTTGAGGTCTGTAAAGAGAAGACTCTTGTCACTTGTAGATCAAATGACATTCTGTATGAGACTTTTATAGAAAAATCGGATCTCAAAGGTAGCATAAGGTTTTCAAAATCTATGACATAATTTCTCAATTACCACTTCATCGGTTTACCTTAATGTAAAGACAGTATCTTGTTTGGAATTTTTGAGAACAATACGGAACTTATTTGAGAATGGGAATCGAGTGGCCAAGAACTGACTGCTAAATGTTAGTTAATGTGCTGCTTCTCACCTGGCTACTCTTCCTCGAAGATCTCCAACTCCGTGAAGATGTTTGGTGTTTAGCTCTTGGACTGCAAAATTAGTTCCTGTGGCCGCCTGATCTCGAACTCTTATTTGGTCTTCTAAAATCTGTAATTTTGAGTAAAATTCCCATTAATTTTCCATCACACATGATAAGAAAATATTGTTTAAAGCAGAGGTTACAAAATCGAATGCATTTCCTAGTTAGGTTGATAGTGTAAATGAGTGAGAGAGTGCTATGTCAGAGAGAAGCCACTCCTGCTTTATCCCAAGAAGGCAGCAATGGCTTAATTCCAACTGATTGTCACCAGGAAAGAACAATGGTTTAACAGTACTTTAGAAACCAGAAATCCAGATTTAAATACTGACATCTTATTCAAAATCTTTTATAAGCACTCTGTGGGCCAAACAAAATATATATTTGTACTGTTTGGCAATGGGTTGTCATTTGGCCATCATTGATACAAAAGCTTTTCATGAAAACCTATTTCAGAGTTGGTGGTAAGTTTCGGATAAAAAGGATCTTTCAAATGGCATCAGGCAAGGCCTTTCACAGATTGAATCAGAACATAATGAAGCTAATACAACTAACACAAGCAAATCTGACTCAAACTGTTTCATACACACAGAGTAAAAAAGGTTTACTGTTCTAAGTATTTTTAGAGAATATGAGAGATTTATGGCTCAACTATCTTCACATTATATCTAGATCTTCTGAAATAGAGCTGACTCTATTTCAGGTCCCAAGAACAGTAGTTTTTTAATTTTTTGCACTCATATAAAAATATTACTTTAATAATTGAAAAACTTCTGCTTGTCCATAGAAAAATTTATATCTTACTTGACATTCAAATAAATTCCAGCGTAAAGTGAGGGCATATAAAAAAGAATTTGTATTTACTCAGAAAAAAGTGCGAGTATAATGACTTTGGAAAACTCATCACTTTGATGTGGGAAACTATATGTGTGTGTGTGTGTGTGTGTGTGTGTGTGTGTGTGTGTGTGTATACACATATATATGTATATATACATATATATATATATTTTTAGGCAAGGCAACACTTGGTTGACCTCACAGATTGGAAGGACCTTGTCAGTTTACAATCCCTTGTTTTTTATTTTTAATGCCTACAGCACCTGGTCTTCCTAGGTGGTCTCCCATCCAAGTACTAACCAGGCCCAACCCTGATTAGCTTCCGAGATCAGACTCCCAGGATCGGGCTTGTTCAGGGTGACATGGCCGTAGACTTTATTTGCTATATTTGACCAAGGCCTGAACTATGTTTAAACTTATGTTTATTAATTTTCTGAGGAAAAGAAAGATTTTTGTAGCAAATGAAGTATAGGAATTTCAAAGACCATATACAGAATCTTGCCCATTTGTAAGCCAGCAGATTAAGACAACCTAAGAGCAAAGAAAGGTTTAACAGAAGACATAAAAGTGTCAAAAACACTAGCTAGAGTTTTTTTGTTTGTTTGTTTTTAGTTTTTCCATTTGTGTAGGGTCTTAGTCCAGGTGGCTATAACAAAATATCACAGACTGGGTAGCTTATAAAAACAAAAATTTATTTCTCACAGTTCCGGAGGCTGGAGGTCCAAGATCAGAGTACCAGCATAGGCCAGTTCTGCTGAGGGCCATCTTTTGGGTTGCAGACTGCCAACTATTTGCTGTGTCCTTACATAGTGAAAGGGACTGGGGAGCTCTGTGGAATATCTTTTATGAGAACACTATTTTATTCATGAGAACTCCATCTTCATGACCTAAATACCGCCCAAAGTCCCCACCTCCTGATACCATCACATTGGGCATTAGGATTGCATTATGAATTTGTGGGGAACACATAAGGACCATAATAGTAGGTGTTGTGTATGCTTTGTTTTTATAAAGAACAGTGATGAAAGGGTACTTGCCCTACTAAGTACTAAAAAATTTTATAAAATAAGGATAAGTAAATCAGTATAGCTAAACAGATGTATATTGCTAAATAGATTAATTAATATAATGAAAACCTTGGTAAATCTAAGAAAGAAATATGCTATACGTGAGATTCACAAATCAATGGGGGAGCAATTTCACAAATGGTTTTGGGATCTCTGATAACTTATTCAGAAAACAATGCATTTAGATCTTGGCTTCATGTCCTACATCAATATAGATTTTGGAAAACTAGAGTATAAATAAAAAGTTAAATCATAAAAATAACAGATAATAGAGGAAGTCATTTCATCTTTGAAGAAATTTCTTAGAAAATAATGAGAGAAATCGCAAAGCAAAATATTGGAATGCTTAACTTTATATAGTACTTGTAAAAAACATTTTAAATGTAATTTAGATATAAATAAAAAAATGGAAAAATATAACAGATCTTATTGCCAAGAGTTTCAGTGGTGTGCTACAATCAACATGGACCTGCTCGTGAGAGCCGAATGTGCATGCCTCCTCCTGTCTTTATGTTCAGTAACATCATACTGGTGTTTGAAATCAATTACAGTGAGAGTTGCTCCATATAAATAGGCAAACACTGCAAATCGGACTTTTATCACCCAGAAAAAAATTTATTACTGATTGTTAAACATTTACCAACGTACTACTGGTTATTATTCTTAAATTAATAATAAAACTCATCAAATCGATAAGAATTAAAAAGCACTAACCAACCCCTCTGCCCCCACCAAATAAATTGAATAAAGACATTATCAGATTATGGACAGAGAAAATGCAAATCACTATAGTTACTTTTAAGAAGTTAAAAAGAAAGATCTCATTTCTATTCCCATCAAATTAGCAAAGATTAAAAGAATAAATCTTGATGCTGGAATTAGAACAGTGAAGAAAGCACTTTCATATAATGCTAATTCAAGTGTGAATAGCTATATACTTTCTGGAAACCAATTTAGCAGCATGCATCAAAAGTTTTTACAGTGTTTATACCCTGGTAGTTCTACTTCTAAGAATATATAGTATGGAAATAATTCAAATGCAGACATATATTTATGCACGAAGATATTTCAATATTAGAAGAATAATTAAGCAATCTTGGTATAGTACCATGCAAAGATCTTTTAATGACATATAGAAGACTTTATGATATAATTTATATTAAAGATTGTGCCTATAAATGTAGTCTTAGCCTCCTAAATGGGATGTCCGGATGCACTAGAGGGAGGTGCGTCTGAGTGTAGAGATTGCCATTTGGTGGTGGAATTGTGAGAACTTTTCTTCCTGGGTTTTAAATTTTTTCCCTAAGCTTTCAAAATTAATACAATGAACAAGTATTACTTATATAAGTTGGGAAAAACACAGTAAATCAATGTTATACATAAAATTCTCTTTTTTTTTTTTGAGTTAAAAATAAAATTTAAACCATAATTAGCTGGCTGCTTAAAGAAAGGAATAATTTGATTTTAAAAAGGAACAAGCAATTTAGCTACAGCAATTAAGGTCGATTAAGAAAAAAAATTTTTCATTCCTTTTAATGACTTAAGTCAGGCTTCAACTCATACTTGGATCTATCTTGCTAACAAATTTGCAAATAGGCTGTTCTGGTTAAGGAGTTTAAATTCTTTCAAAATACTTGAATAGCATCCATTTCTCTGTAAAATGCTTATTGCTTTATAGTCTTAGTTATTTACTAAAGGTAGCCTAACTGTTTATCTTCATAATGTTTTAACTACATTATCTATAACCTTTAAATTATTTTCTAATTCAGTTTTCTCTACAATCAGACCAGTCCTCTTTATTTTCCCTGTATATGTCAAACCCTTAACAGGATCGCATAGATTTTGAGATTTTACAGTTTTGGGGAACTTTTCTTCTCTTAATGCTAAGAATATTTTATTGAGGTATAAGTAATTTGTTTTAAAATGTACAAATCAAAGTTTGTATCTGGATGAATTTTGACAAATATAATCAATCACAAAACAACTACCCAAATAAATATCTAGAACATTCTAGAAGATAGTTCTGAGAATGTGGTTCTCTTCAATTCCCAAGAAGTTTTGCTTCCTAAGTTAGGATCTTATTTTAGTGATAGTGCTACACTTACTTGACTTTCTCATCATCTCAGAGGCACTGAGCCTCTTATCTTTTGTTACTTTCATGACACTTTATTATGCCTGGAAATACCTTTAACCATTTTGAGAGTAGCCTTGAGTTTTAGGCAGAGGGGTCAATTCAGTATGTGCTAAATGCCAATAAAGTGCCTTTTAAAAATTCGCTAAGATTTTTTAAATTTCCACATTCCCTCAGATGCATTCTAGGGTCTGCCAGGCCCTCCAAATAGAAAATAAATTAATAAATATCCTTAGCCTTAAATACACAGTCATGAGGTCATTGATAGGTCAATCTCAGGTTGTCTTTTGTTTGTTTTTGTCTAGTCCACTATTGTCTCCAATAGTAGAAAATGAGAGCATTGTCATTAATTCTCATGATAATTCCACACATTTTCGGCTAGCTTCCTAAAGTGTATTCTGGAATGCTTGCCTGAAAGTTGCTACCCCAAGTTCATCGTGCCCCTTAACACTTTAAAAACAGGTCTGAAAGATATGTAGTAAAAACCTGTTTATCTTGGTTTAACCCAAGCATTTTCTTTATTGATCAGAGACTCTGTTTTCCCTTTGATACCTTAAACATCACTCGCTCATTCATTCATTCATCTATTCAGAAAATATTTACAGAGTGCTGACTACCTAGCAGGCATTCTCATCGCCTGGTGTAGGATTTAGCAGTGAACAAAACCAAATCCCTGCTGTCATGGAGATTATATTTTATAAGAGGAAAACAAACAATAAATTTAGACTTTTTTGTGGTAAGTGCTATGGATAAAAATAATGTAGGATTTAAAGGAGATTGTGACAGTTGAGATGGGGAGGGGTGCTATTTTATAGCATGCCAAGGGACTATTCTCTGATAAGATGATACCTTGGAGGGAATGAAGAACATTTCATAGGAATATCTAAGGGAAAATGATCTAGCCAGAGTGAATAGCAGGTGTAAAGGCCCTAAAGCTAGAGTGTTTGATATGTTCGAGGAAGAGCTGGGAGGCAGTATGGCCAGAGTGAAGGAGAGAGCAGTGGGAGATGGAGCACAGAGAGACTATAATGGTCCTATGACCCCGCATTGGCACGGCATTATGCAAACCTCTATTTGAAATGGTTACATAGATAGAATCTTAGCGATTTAGACTAAGATAAGCACCTTAGCACAATATTTGACATAATGTTAAATAATTGCCTTTGCTGTCACATAGATAATCAACAAGTATTTTTTTAATATAATTTCTATCTACTTTTTGGCATAAATGTGCAGTTGGAATACTTAATTGTTTTCCTCAGAGGCAACAAAATGGTAATCATTTAAACAGCAATAGCAACTCATTTCTACAGTTGAAAAATGACATTGATGGTTAATAATCTTTGTCAAGCAATGATGCCTCCATATAGGAAGTAAAGAACTACCTCAATGTTTTGGCTGAGTTTTTTGACGATGCTGGTGATGGTCTGGATATGGTTTTCCAGCAGCCTCCTGGCAAGTGACTCCTCTTTTCGAAAGCCATGGGTCCCCTGAAGACAAGCAGAGATGTCCTCCTTGATGCGGAAGGCTTGTTCCAGGAGGAATGCTATGGTGCGCTCCTGGCTGCTCAGTCTGTCTTCTAGCTGATTTCTCTGGGTGTTTGGAATGCCAGGAAGGAAAGAATGACCCCTGGTCAGGAAAAGGAAACAACACCAGGGGTGTTACAAGAGTGACCCTGGAGGAGCCAGTGCCAGAGCTTGCATCCTCATTTCTACTCTTGTATTTTCTCCCCTATGAGAAATCTGGTGGGACTTTAGCAGCTGTATGGTTAGAATCTTGGTTTATGTTCCATTTAACAAACAGATATGACTTACGTCTTGATCTTGTATCATGCATTTTTTTATGTTTCCCAAGCCGGAGTTGTTCTATATTTTGCCTATTATTCTAACAGGCCAAGTTGGATCCATATAAATTTAATATTTGTTAATTCAGTATCGAGAAGAGGGCTGTTTTCTTATAGCTGAAAAAAGAAAATGATGGCTCAAAGGCAAAGATTAACAACAGTTAGAAGTTCAGTGAAAAGTAAACAAAATAAATTAGAAGAGGAAAAGACAAAGGCTGTGGCTCTTTAGTGTTAAGACAAAGAAATAGGTAAAAATTTCCCTATTGGCATTAGCATACCACTCCTTTGCTTCACAGATAAACTTTTTGAAGGACAGCTACTTTTGTTGTGCCTTTTTCTTTATTTAGTTTTCTTTGCTTGCTTTTGTGACCTGGTCTCTGAAGTCATACACCATCACTTTCTTAAAAGCAGGTCACTAAGTTCCATCAACACTCTTTGATGAGGAGGTGGTAAAATTAGCCTTGACCTCTTGAAAAATGAAGTATCAACGAATTTGTGGACCTTTAAAAAACTACCACACCATCACAGTCATGTAACTGGCTTCTGTCTCCAGTTGTACCTTTTCACGCACCCCCTCCTCCTGCAGTCTTCAGTATAATCTTGCTAGAAAGCAAATCTAAAGTTGTTCCGAGGTGAGGGTCTGGGGCCTGAGAAATGATGGAGGGTGGTTCTGTGGGTCTCACAGTGTCACTGCTGGGGCGAGGTGAAATCCGGCATCACCCCAGTGGTGTGGGGAGGAGGAGGAAGAGGTGGAGTAGAGTGGTTAGTGGACGATGCGTGTTCCTTTGACGCAGCAAAGATTATAGGTTGGTGAGATTTAGAAAAAGTAAGATTTATTGAAAATATATTTTAGAAGGAGGCAGGCCATGCTAGAGAAGGCCGTAGCCCTGTGGAATGTAGGAGGTGAAGAGATAAGATAGTATGCCCCAAAGGGAGGGGTGGGTTTCCAGTCACGAATGCTGTACAATGCAGAAATGGGAAGGTGTGTTTATATTTGGGCTGGGATGGGAGGTCCTAGATGATCCATACGTGGGGTCATCTAGACTGACAGTTGGCTGCTATATAACTTTATGCCTACTCCACGTGTACTTACCCAGAATTTAGTCTGTTATTCATGAACTTCTAGGCATAGTCATGATATTATGATGGTATAATGAGGCTGAAGTTATGGGCAGTACTTTCTCTGCATCTGTTCGTAGCTGGTTTAGGCCAGCGGTTTTAATGGCCTTTGTGTTCTAAGATTTGGGGTAATTTATCACCCTAAAAGGGAAGTATTTCTGGGAGGTACTTAAGGAAAGTCTTCAGGGGAAGTTTCTATGGTTGCAGAGCTGGGCCTTGGCTCCTGTCGCTCATGACTAACTACCTAACAACAGGACATACTTTGGAACCATAGAAAATATTGCTGTCGTCCATCGTGAGGCTCCTTCAACCATAGTGCACATCTTGCTCAGCTCTAGTTGGTCTTTGGAGGAACATTTAGCTTCAGCTTCCCTGGGAAACTGAGGCTCTCAGTGAGTGAAAGAGTTGAGGTCTAGAGTGAACAAGTCCGCTCAAGTAAATCTGCCCCAGAGAGACATGACAGCTCATGGGAAACAGAGCACAGAAAGAAAGGAAATGGGTTACACTCTTCTTCAAGAGGTAAAGTTCCTGGGCTCACTGTGGTTCTGACCAAAATGCTGAACTAACATGACTACTGGCTTCCAATTTTTCCTCCCTCTTGAAACCTCAGAAGACCTAGAGAGAGAAAATGAGAAAACCGTGGAAAACCCCTTGGGCAGTGGGGACTATTTTACACTGAAGAATGTGTATGGCGGTATAATGTAGACAGCATACAGAAATGAGGGCTTTTTTGACTTTACTAAGCAGATTCAAGGGACTCGTGACAGTAATGTCAACTTGCACATAATGGGAACACCCTTAGGGTGTGACCGGAAGGCCTAAAAGCACAGAAACATCAGCCCTCCCTTTGCAGGAGCTGATAAGCATGAGCATCCCACCTTGTAAGGTCCATATAAGCTGAACACTTTAGACAGATGATGCTCAAGCCTGACCCGATAGCATCACGGATGGATGCGCTAGAGCCAAAGACTCTGACCTTCTGACTCGTCATAGCTGTTGGCTTGGGACCAACATGCAGCTCTCCACACTGCCAGTAAACAGAGCTCGCTTTGGAAATGCTAAGGACTTTCATCCCTTTGCCCTGTTACATAAGAGTCTGTATTCCCTTCTTTGTGTGTTGTATGTTAACCTGTGTGGGTACCTGATTGGTTTATCTGGAAGGTTCCACTCAATAAACCTGGCACTGTGGAAAGACACAAATGCGTTCAAAAGTGTTACGTTGGTAGCCGCTTTTCTTGCTCGCAACATGTGGTGGGTGCTGTGATGTGCCAGCTCCCTTTCAGGAAGGAAGAACTTATTTTCCAGCTCCTGGGAGTACTGCCAGCACAGACCTCAGCTGTGAGCCTTCTCTGGAACAGGTTTTGGTGAAGAGGAGACTCTTTGCCAAAGGTTATGCCCACTTCCTGGGGCAGATCAAATTCGGTGGTTGGTCAATGTGTGGGTATACAAAGGCCTGGCATGCTTGCTTTATCTCAGAACGACTTTGAAGGACCATCTCAACTCAGAGCTCCCTGGGGCGGCGGGGGGGGGGGCTGTAGTCTTTGTGGTATTGCATAATAATACTTTTCTTTTTTCCCATTTGTTGCCTTTCTTTCCTTTCCACAGGTGTTGATCCCAGAGCACTCAATAATAAGCCTTCTGTTCACCAATCTCCATCTCAGAGCTCATTTCCTGGGCACCCCGACCTCAGTCAGATGACCAGTTTGGCCTGGGACAAGCATGTGGTTGAGGGAGGATAAAATGGGGAAGAGGGACCATTGTAGTTCTGCTTTTGCTTCTTCCTACTATTTCCTTGGGACAAACTGTTCTACTTTTATGAAATGTCAGACTCTGGTCTGTGTCCTGAAGAGTAAGATCAGGTGAGATGGAGACCTGTGTTTATAGGAAGCTGAAATAACAATAATAAAAAGCCTGGGGAACAAATGACCTTGGGCAGTTGCTTCTGCACCCATCTACTTTCCTTTGCGCCAAGGGTTTGAAAGCAACTGCTTTCCTAAGGTTATTTCTTCCTGAGGAGTAAAAAGTAGAGTTTCGACAGGATAAGTTATTTTGTAGAATGAAGAGTGATTGACTATGGTTTTAATGTGCTTGGGGGCTCATCCACACCCTCCCTCCTGAGCTCACTTGCCTCTGATAATGCTCCATTGGAGACCAAGGTCTGGCTGTAATCCCCAGGGGGAAAACGAACCAGCCAAAATGAAAAGGCATTTGAGGAGCACAATCTTTTCAAAAACTAGCCAACATGAATGTGGTTCCATAGTGTAGCGGTTAGCACATCTGCTTTACATGCAGAAGGTCCTGGGTTCGCACCCCTTTGGAGACACGGTCCATAGTCTACAGCCGTGCCACCCTGAACAAGCCTGACGTTTGATCTCAGAAGCTAAACAGCTAAGCCTGGTTAGTACTTGGGTGGGAAACCACCTAGGAAGACCAGGTGCTATAGGCATAAAAACAAAACAAAAACTAGCCAACAAAGAAATAATCTACTGGATTACAGATTCCTGCAGAAGAGAAATACTAAAATATAGGCATTAAGAAATTGTTAAAAAGGTGAAAAAACATTAAGAGAGAAGGGAAGATAAAATGAAAACAAACTAGAAAACAAAAAGTAAACCATTAGAAATAATAAACATAAAAAAATAGTTGAAATAAAGAAAAATAAAAGATGGGATAATTATGGCAGAGGAATTAGCTGAAGAGTGAACTAGTGATTTGGGAGACCAGATGGAGGAAATTTACCAGACAGAAAAAGGAACAGTCATACAACTTGTAGATATCAAGTTCAGAATTTTAAACTCACATCTGACTCAAAATCAAATGTTAATTTTAACTCCTATACATTCCTATCATGCTAGGAGGTAATAATAGAGTGGCAGCATAATGACAGATAGAAGTATCCCAGGCTCCATATCTACTCTGTCTTTAGTTCTTTCTTCCTTGTCTTGGTCCTGGCCACCATTGTCTCCTTTCCTTTTGCCTCCTAACAAAGAGTGCATCTTCCACACTGGATTAGCAGATAGAGGGTCATTTTAAAGTGCAAGTGATAGCACTTGCCTACTTAACACTCTCTAATGATTTATTCATTGAGAATAAAATCTTTGCTTTCCTTTACAACCTCATCTCCTTCTAGACTTCCCTCCATTCACTCTCATTCAACCACGCAGGCCCTCTTTCTGTTCCTTAAACACACAAAGGTAGTTCCTAATTCAGAACCTTAGCACTCACTGTTTCTTCTGCTTGGAATGTTCTTCCCTGCAATTGCTTCATGGCTGCCTCCTGCTCATTGTTTAGGTCTCAACTCTAACATCCCATTGTCAGACAAGCTTTCTCCTAAGTCACTTTCTACCATAATGCTTCATACCATCTTCTCCATAGCACACATGTCATTACCAAAAATTATCTTATTTACTTGTTTGTGTTTATTGTGTTCTTCCACCACTAGAATGAAAGTTCCCAGTGGGAAGCTGCTTTATCTAACTCATTCTCCACATTGACCCCAACATTGAGAAGAGTACCTAACAAAATAGTAGGTGGTAAATAAGTATTTGTTGACTGACTGATTTCTCTAGCTGGACTCTTTTCCCTCAGGCTTGGTTGTTAGAAAATTGGAGGGAAAAACAATTCCATAAAGCTACAGGTTGTTAGAGCCTCAGGGTTTATAGTTTCCTCTATCAAGCAGCACGAAATACCCTCTGCCTGGGTGAGATTCCTCTTTCCTACCACCCCCACATCTGAGAAAAGAGTCTTTGCTAAGGGGTTTCATTAAACATCCTATCTTCCACTCGTTTGGCTTAAAATGTTCTTCTGGAAAATTACCAAATGGAACCTCATCTATGTAAAATCCATTCCTCTAAAAACCCCAGCGTGCTAACAGTGCTACCCTAGATCGGATGTATGAGTCACAGGCAGGAGGGAGGAGGAAGTTGGGTGCTGCTGATGGTGACACATAGCCTAGTGATGGACTACAGATTTGCTCATTATTTGCCTTGAGTTAGTGCTACTTTCTGGCCTCTATATAATCTGCAGCCTGGATTTGCCAGCAAAAGGGTATTTAATCTCCAGTCTTCAGTCCTATATAGACACTTTTAAATTATGCTGCATTCCTCTCAAAATTAAGATTTTCTCTTAGGAGTTCTCAGGGTGGTAGATACTATAGGTTACCTTCCCAATAGCCATTCTTCCCTTCTGCCTGATTTAGTTCATCTTCCTGTACCTCCACCCATGTCCTTTAGGGAGCAAGCTAATCATTGTGGTCCCCTTTTTCTGGATTGAGATGCAGTTGGTTTAAGTAGGAGCATGTGAAGTAATTATGGCCAGTGAGCCTCAAGGGAATTCGACTATGGGTAAGGTTTCTTTGTCTTCAAGAAGAGACATACAAGACAAAGTTCTCTTCTCTGCTGGATGTTGTCCTGTCTGTATTTGATGCCTGGAACTGCTGATGTCATCTTGTGGTCATGCAGGAAAAGAAGATGGCAGTGGGGAAGGATAGAAAACACTTGGGTTCTTGATGATGTGAAGCCTCTAAATTAACCAAAGTCTAGATTTTATTTTATGTTAACTAATCAATATCCTTATATTAAAGATATTTTGGTTGGAATGTTTTTATGTGTGGTCAAAATCACTGTATCTGTATCTAATAACTTACCAATAAAAATGTCAGTTGAAATAGAAATACATCAGTAAGAATTTACTAAATGTCTGCTCTAGTCTATGCACAATATGCAGTAGTTTCATCCCTCAAGGAAGTTAGTCTAATTCAGTGTTTCTCATAAATAAACTTGAATTAATATCATGGGGGTGGAAAAATTAAGGAAGTTGTTAAAATGCAGATTTCTTGGCTCCACTATAGATCTACTAAATCATAATCTTGATTTAGGGTGTGGAGGGGAGAGCAAGAATATGTATTTTAAGGAAGTACTTATGTGATTTTAATGTATTCTAAAGACTGAACAGCACTGATTTAAGACCAGCCACGTGAGTCAGTGAATAAGGCAGGATATATAATAAAGTGCTGAAGTATGCAATATGGAATATGAGCTCTCAGTTGTATAGATATTCAGAAGCAGCTTGGTAAGTTGGAAGGCAAGATAGACTGAAGGTAGAATACAGGTTCTTCCACTTACCAACCAAATGTTTCAGTGAATTTATCTTTAATCAGGCCTAACGGGCCCTACTTCATATATGGTTGTAAGTAACATACAAGCAGCATATGGTAAGGGGTGGTGAAACCAATGCTATACAGCTGCACTGCAGTTCAAGGTGACTTGGGGCCCATGAGCACTCATGCCATTGGCTGGTGCCAAGACTATTCAGAAAGATGAGGAAGCTGACCTAAGCCAGCAGAAGGGTCAGTAGAACACAGCAGCCACTCCACTGAGATGTTAGTCTGTGGTCCGGCCTGTCATGGCTGGCCTCAGTGTTGCTGCTGTTTGAAGGAACCCTTTATGGAGGTCAGCACCTGGTGCTATGTGATGTATTTGCCTACAACCATGGGGACATTAAGTGACACACATAAATTCTGGACTGTAGTTATTTCTTTTCCTTTAGTTTTCAAAGTTCATTTTTAACAGTTATTTTTAAGTGGAGGGTGTTCCTTTTTGAAATTTCTTTTCACACCTAAGATTTATTATTAATTGGAGTATTTTATTAATGATGCTTAATGAAGCACTAAAGATGCTGTTTAGTTCTATTTACATGATTAATGCAAGATAAACAGAGTTTATCTTTTTATCTATTCCATTAACTATAAAAAAGAGAATATTGTTTTCCAGCTGTCCTTTTGAAATCAACAACTGGAAGAATACACATTTAAACAATTCTGTTTTTTAAGGGAAATATCATTGTCAAATCAGATCATCCAAAAAATTAAAAACTGAGGCCTTTAACTAGTAGCAAAATGTGGCCACCCTGATGTTTACAACAAATGAAAAAATAAATCAGTTTTATTAGTATATTATATCAGTGGGACTTATATGTAAATTAAACTGTGAGAGAAATAACTGAATATTCCAGACTAGTCCAGATGGAGTTACTAACCCCGGGAAGAAGAATTCCTAGGGGGCTCTTTCAGAGAGATGTTTGGGTTTTACATAAATCATTGATGATGTAGCAGACAACTGAATCTGAACAGATTTCCCACAAACTCTGAGTTCTATTTCTCTACAGTTCGGTGTGACTTACACCAGCTGTGCTGTCGCTGGCAGATGCATTGGTACACAGAACCTCTCACTTCTCTGCCTGTTCTGTTCTTGCGAATAGAGAACTAAATTTACTTGGGAAATTCTGCAAACCACTTTGGCAACCTGTAATACTCAAGAAACAGAAATTTGATAATTTAAACCCTTTTCTAGAACATGAAAAGGCGTAACTGATGAAAATTTTCATTTTTGTTAAGATCTAATATATGACCGTTTATTTTCTGAATATGGTGTCCAGCAAAATAAATATAAATATAGTGAAATTTTACAGAACATTTTGATGCCTCACAAAAATTGTGTGTAGAATGATGAAATTGAAAATATATGTATTTAAAGTTTCTCCATTGCTTGTTTATAACCAGCTTGGCAGATGGATTTTGGTAACATACAAGCAGCTAAAGAAGCCTGCATTGCAGAATTTTGTGTTGGGCTCAATGGTCTAGGGAGGTGAGGGGAGCAATTTGAGTTTCAGTGGATGCATCCAGAAGCAGCAGACCGAGGCCAGTAGGGTTAGGCCAGAACTGGGGTCTGCATAGAAGGGCCCAGAAAGGAGAGGACTCCAAAGAGTAACATGGCCAGAAGGAGACTGGAGAAAAAGACGACTTGTGGATCTTTTATAGAGAAAAGTTATATGAAGCCAACTCCTCATGTTCAGTAAACTTTTAAATACAATTACAGAATTAAAAATGTACTGGTTGCGATTGCCTTCCCTGTGGAGGCAGACAGGTTGGCAAGTGTTCCAGAGTCCCCGTGTGAATGAGGGCTCGGTGGATGTCTGGTTACGCTCATAGGCAGAACATACATAAATGCAGCAGTAAATTGTTTTGATGACCGTTGGTGTTCCTATTGCATTTTGTTGTGCTCTTGAGACATTTTCCCATATTGCCTGGTACTTTTGGAGTGTGTGTATTATTTATGTGAGTCTAGGGGAAAGAACATTATACTTGGAGTTAGAAAACCTGGGTTCAAGTTCTGTCTCTGCCATTTATTACCTTTAACTTCTTTTAGGTTGTCCAGAAGAGAACTCTTTGTTGTCCCATGGAGATAATGACACTTGCCTGCCCTACCCCACTGGCTGAGGGAATCAATTTAAATAATGTACCTGAAATGCTTTGCAATGTCTACAAGTTTTATAGATATGTGTTCTTAGAATAGTTATTAGTAATAATTCAATGGTGTTATGGGCTGAACCGGGTCACCCCCCAAAAAGATATATTGCAGTCCTAACCTCTAGTGCCTCAGAATGTGACATAATTTGGAAATAAGGTTGTTGCAGATGTATGTAGTTAAGATGAGGTTATACAGGAGTCAGGTGGGCCCCTAAACCAATATGGCTAGTGTCCTTATAAGAACTGGCCATGTGAAGACAGGGACACACAGGGAGAATACCACGTGAGCATAAAGCGATTGGAGTGATGCATCTACAAGCCAAGGAGGGCCAGCTGTCACCAGAAGGTAGGATAGAGGCGTGGAACAGACTCTCTCCCAGATCCCTCAGAAGGAACCAACTTTGCTGACACCTTGATTTTGGACTTAGAACCTCCAGAGTTGTGATACAACACATTTATGTTGTTTTAAGTCACCCATTGTGTGGTACTGTGTTATGGAAGCCTTAGAAACTAAATCAGATGGTAGATTATTTGAGGGGAGCTTCTAGTACAGGACCAATGTAAGAAATTTATTATTATACTATCTTATTCCTATTAGTGCTTATAGATAGCATATCACTTTCATAAACAACATTTCATCCTCACAACTACCCTGTGGCATAAGTGAAATTTTTCTCGATTTAGGTGAAAGCTGAGGCTTGGAGATTATCAATAACTCAGCTGGGAAACATTTTAACTTGCCTCTTTGACTCTTTCCTACATCACAGCAGCTTTGCGTAGATGAATTAGTAGCTCTTTCTGTTATATTTATGTTTTTCTCAGAGAAGATATATTTCTTCCTCCGCTTTTAAATATATAACTTGCTCCCAACATTATGTAATTTTCACCCCAGTTACTTTTCCTCTGCTTGGCTCACTTGTCTTCATGGAGTCCTAAGGATTCTCTTGGGAGGGGCTCCCTCTCTGCTCTAGAGAACTGAGTCTGGTCTCAGTTTGACCTAAGTAGAGTGTTCATGCTTGAGCAGAAGCTCTTGGGTATGGCAAGAATCCGGGAACCTCTTGGGGTGGGAGGGACTGAGCTTCACCTGGGCAGCCCTGCCCAGACTCATTTGGGGCTGCTGAGTGTAATGCCCAGTTCCTGCAGCTATGTCTGCCCATGGCCAGAGTCTTGCCCATCACAGACGGGGGGCAGTGAGAAGACACCGGAGAGAGAGAATAATAAAAGACTGCACTGTGGCTGATGGCAGTGCCTCCAAGGTGCAGCTAAGATTGTACAAGTCCAGGCTGCCTGTACCCCAAAGGGGCAC
>NW_006436298.1:24608426-24653156 GCF_000325575.1 Pteropus alecto | reverse complement strand
CCATGGTTGCATCACATCTTCCATGCTGCAGGAGAGAGGCTAGAGGTGAAGATGTCCCAGGCTGTGTGTGTGCATTGAAAGGATAGCTGGCAGAAAAGTGTGGATAGAGGGGTGCTTAAGTAAATAGGCTTTGAAGTAACATAGACATACATTTCTGGGTTATAATCTTGGTTCTGTCAGAACATTATGTGACTTTGAGCAAATATTTCACTCCTCTGCATCCCAGTGTCTTCATCTTTAAGAGTGACACTATCCACCTCTTAGGGTGATCTTGAGGATTGAATGAGATGATTAACACGGAATAAGAGCTGGAGGCTGTGACAATCAAAATGGTCAGTGGTGCCAGGGAACTGTTGAGGGTAGAAGAGTGTCTGCCGGGTAATAAAAAGTATTCTAACAACCCAGAGTGCGCCATGTATCACTTTCTTCATATCTGTGCAGACTATTTTGAGCTCTCTCACCTGGGAGCTAGTTGCCCTCAAAGATGGATATGATATTGCAAAATAAAACCTGGAAGATCTTCAACCTAACATGACTTAGCCCATAGAAAGCTCAACCAACAGCATTCTGTCTTCCTTTCTCGTGTACTGTAATGTGAAATATCTGTCTTCATTGCGTAGCAACAAAAGCAATACATCATGGTAAAATAAAATATCTGCCATGATACTAAGAAAAAAAACCTTGAAGATGAATAATTTCTAGACCTTGAATGCCGTATTCTATCACAAAGAGAAATCATTAATCATTTATTATTTTGCCCATTTGACTTACTGATAGTTTTATGTATCCAAATTTTAAATAGCATTCTTTGGCTGACAGCCAGACTCTCATTTTCCCAAAATGTACTACTGGGAGAATTCCTGAAATATGTATTGTCTATAGCCTTGCCCCGACAACAACTCATTTTCCTGATCCAGTTAAGCATCATTGTTCAAATTTATACTTCCCTTTTTATTCCAGTCATCTTTGCCCCTTTTCTGTTTCTGCCACACCACAGGAATGTTCCTGCCTTAAAAACTTTTCTCTTTTTTGAGTCGTCCACATGGCAAACTCCTTCATCTGGTCTTTATTCACATGCCAACTTCTCATTGAGACCTACACTTGTCGGGCTGTCTGACAATGCATGTCCTTTCCTCCTGATAGAACAGAAGCTCTATGCAGGCAGGGGTCTTTTTCTGTTTTGTTGACCAAAGGCTCTACAAATGCCTAGCATAATGCCTGGCATGTAGTAGATACTCAATAAATATTTGTTAAGTGAATAAATGGTAATAATCAATTTTTGAAGACCAAAGGATCTTAGAGGTAGAAGGGACCTTACCAATTATTTGATTCATTTTTTTAAGGAGTGTCAATGGGAAAAAACAGCGATTTATGGGCAGAATTTGTTTTCCATTCAAAATTAATTCGCATGGGGGAATAATGTATGTTTTTAAACCTTAGCCATTTTATTACATAAGGGAAAATTTATGAGAAATTGTGGGCAGAGTTGAGAAATAGCATGTAGAGGCATCCTTCTAATCCACATCCTAGAAATAAAATCTGGGTCTTAATTTGAACAGTGAGCCCTTAGCAGTCAGGCTATTCATCACCCATCACTTACAACCCAGCCCCATTTTATAGAGGAGGCAGAGATTGCCCATAGAAAAGACTTTTTCTTTTTCTCATGGTCACATAGCTGATTAGAGGCAGATTCAAGAGTAGACCTGAGGTGCCTGGCCTCCAGGAAGTGCTCCTTCTACCAGCAGAAGAAAAAGAAGAAAAACAAAACAGACTTTGGTGCTTTCTGCTTAAATGAACACTAGGTACACTTATAAAATCAGTGGATGTCTGCTCATTGTGAATCAATGAACATATGGAAATCAGAATTATTTACTGCATTTAATATAGTGTCACCATAATTGTCTAATAAATGATTGCAAGCATTCCTTCTTCCCCTGCCCCATGGATTATTAATATGACCTAGCAAGAAACAAGTACTAATAATGTGTGAGTGTTGCTGCAAGTAACAAGTACTAATAATGTGAGTGTTGCTCCAACTGCCTGAGGCTGAGAAAGGCCCCGTAGACACTCTGTCTGCCTATCTTTTTAATGTGTGTACCTCTAGCCAAAACTTGTTCATAGGATAGGCATTACCTCTTTGGTTGCTGGATTTTCAGTTGTTATTATTTGCTTTTAGTATTACCTACATATATATACCCACATAGATATATAAGGCAGAACCTCTGGGATATATAACATATATTGAGGCAGTTTAATGAGTCAATAATGACTTTTACTTGTATAAGTACTCTGTTTGCATATCAATAAATTCGTTGCCACTCAATGAGTACTATGACTTGAAGGATGAAGTTATTTTACACCTGATTGTTTTTTATGTTTATTTTATTGGATTCAATAAGTCCACTCAGAATATCTGCACTGATGATTGAAATGCTAGAGTGCCATTTTGCTTTTCCAGTTATTCAGCTACTCAGAAGTCTACCATTTTAAGCAGAGCCCTAAAGAATCAAAGTCCCACCATTCCCCTCCATTAAATCTGTCAACAATCCACATTCAGTGTACCGTGGTAGCCTGCTGGTGGGGTATCAAAAACATGAGGCTTCAGAGTCCCTGCCTTTAGGGAGCTTGCAGCCTGTTCTGGGAGATTAGTGGGGAGAGACCAAACAAAAACTAACCATCTCAGGTGGTACATAGAAAGTTCTAGTTATACAGCTTAGCAAGAGAAGAGATGTGGGAGTGATCAATGTAGAAATGAATGTTGGGGCCAGATAATCTTCGTTATGTTTTTGCTTTGAATTTAGACTATTTCTCACCCTTTCTCTTAATTTCAGTTGCTCTGGCATCTGAGAAATGGCAAAATTTTCCTTTTTCTTTTTAAGTCTGTTGCCATCTTCCAGAAATTTGTTCCCTCATTTCCTGGGATGTAGGTCACCAGCCTGGGCTAAAGAAATCCACTTAGATTCATAGCAGAATTTGACAGATCAGAAGAATGGTTTTTGTTTTCCATGCGTCATATGAAGAGTTGGATGGAAATTAGTGTTCCTTTCTCCTTGCATGGCAAGCTGAGCTAATATATCCATTTATGATCGTTATTTTTGTACATACCACATTCATTGCCCTTAACTCAGAAAAAATGTCATCTATCCAAATGTCATTTTTAAATAATTAAAAAAAAACCCTGCCCCTTGTTTGGTTCCATTTTCTCTAAATTTTTCACATAAGCAAATACAAGCTATGGGCAGCGTGAAAAGAAGGGCTGAAATTCTGTGGTTGAATGATTTAGAATGTATTAAGTCCAGTTCAATAAGGAAAAGGGAAATTGTGAACTGAACATATTGCACTAAAATCAGTAAATTAAAATTTTTTATATTCATTATAAAATATACTTTTAAAAAAGGAAAATTCAGTATTTAGATTTATCTCTTCACTTTTCTTTTGTTGGGTGATTTTTCCTCGGTGGTCATGATGCATATTTTAGGATCAGAATTATTTTAAAGTTAAATAGGCCCTAGAGAGCTTCTTTTCTAACCTCTTCATTTGGCAAATGAAAGAACTGAAGCCCAGAGATATTATGGGACTGATTGAGGTCATACAGTAAATTGTGGAAGGACTGAGACTAAATCCCAAGTGTCCTGAAAACATTAATAGGTGCATAAGACCTAATCCTCCTTCAACAGGTGGAATAGAAAACAACTCAAAGTAATATGCATTGCCTCTGTGATCCTGCCTTTTCAAACTGGAATTCTAGAACCTTTTGGACATTGCACATGTATCATTAATATGTTCTATTTCCAAGTCTCCAGAGTTGTCCTTCTTCTATTAACCTTCCCTGGATGAACTCCAGGTGAGGCACTGTAAACAGCTGAATCAAAATTTTCTGACGGCTAATTTAATATATTTCAAATTTTCCTGACTTTTTTTCATGAAATATAAACAGAGTTATTTGGTTGATTTTGAAAGTCATGGTTAACTATATCAGATCTTGCTGTATGCCATTCATTGCCTATGTTGTATTACTTTATTCATAAGTCTTCAGGAACCTATGGAGGTTATTTAAAGGGGATGCCAGTAGAATCGGCTTGCTCTGTCCATCAGAAGGGAATAGGATAGAAAGGTTCATCTTTTTGAGATGGTTTAATGCAGTCTCTTTCCAAAGCAGAGGACTAGTTTAGATGAACTCAAAGATTTCATTCAGGCACTTTAATCTCTAATTGAATCATTAAACACAGGAAATAGTTAAAATTAGTTGTAATTTACAGACTTACTTGTCAACATATTCAACTAGATCTGTAGAATTCTTGGTTGACATTTTGGCTGGAGATACTGTCATCTAAAACAAAGGTCATGGGTTTAAAATGTATCATAAGCTTCTTTGTAGAGAAATCCTATCTTATCCTTATATCAATGTTTTAATTTTACCAAATATATAATACAGATTACAATAAAGCCAGTTAATTTTGCATACACCCCTTTATTATTACTAGAGACTAAAACTAAAACCAAGTTCTGGAAAGATAACTAGAGAGTTGCATTTCATAGATTTGGTATCACAGTCAGGAAAAACTTTTTGGAAAGGTCAAAGCCATAGGTTTTTCACAGATAATTTTTTAAATGAAATATCCATTGGCCGAGTTATGAAAGAAATTCACAAAGTGAATTATTTCTGACATGCTGAATTCTGAGGGGAGTCAGAAAATTTTCACAAACAAAGCCAAAGACTAGAAAACAAGTCTATGCAGGTTATTTTGTTTTCTAAGAAAGATGGATGTCAGATAATTATAGTCAATGAGAAAGTACAGAGCACAGTTTTATACATAACTTATTAGCATTAAACATAGCTGGCCATATGAACACTGAATTAATTCAACAACATGGTACCACAAGAAAGTTCTGTTTGCATGAAAGTTCATAATTTTGCAGCATTTCTAGGAGTAAAGAGGATACCAAATGTACTCACTGTTTTGCATATGCTGAAACTGTTTTCAACTCTAATGTTCTTTTATTTTTAAGTTTAAAAAGAGGACACATTTTTATCCTTATTTTAATAGCCCATCACTGAACTGGATTCAATAGGGAGAGAATGAGTGGTATTCCACCTCATTTTAAAACTTAAAATATGTTCCTAGGATATTTTTTCTTGGTTTATGTTATTCTATAATGGTGAGCAGAATATGTTAAGACCCACATACAGAAATCATTTCTTTTGCAAATGCCTAAGCAACAACTACTTCTTATTTTAAGGCCTAAGGAACTTAATTAGAAATCTTTCTCCTCCAATAAAACTTAAAAATAAAAGATAAATCAATGATTATTTAAGCTAATAACACTTGGCAATAATCAGGCTCTTGTGACCTGGCCCCCTTGGCAGTGGACAACAAAACAGATTCAAGGCTGCTCAGGATGGAGCCCGTGAGCTGCCATGATAGTGCTTTAGACCCTCTCTTCTCACTGCTGAGTGGGGGTCTGCAGTGGGTCCGATGCTCTGAAGCCCAGTTTTCCCCCAGAGAAGGAATATACTGATCCACTGGGTGCCCAGGTATCCATGTTGTGAAAACCATCCTAACTCCCTAGAAAATGTGACTGGCTTTCTGCCCTGGTTCGTGTTTTCACTCCAGTTTTCCCCTGGAACAGTGCTGGCCCCTGGGCTCCTCACCTGCTAATGCCAGCTCTTTCCTTCTCTCCTCTCCACTATGACCCTTGGCCTGTAGGAGTCGATCTCTGTTTTTCTTCAACTGGCTGGTTTCTGGTCTTATATGTTTGGTGCCTAGTAGCCCTTTCTAGGAACTTGTGGAATGAAAGAATATAATGAACATTATATCCAAGGATACGAAATTACTGGGTTTTTGTCTTCTTCTTCTTGAGTGAAAAAATTAGATATGTATCTGCTTTATTTTACTAATTTTTAAGTCTTATTTGGAAAATCGTAAATAGCATCCTCTCAAAAACACATGTACGACTTACATACTTTTAAAGTAACAATGGTTAAACCTTATGATGGAAGAAGATTCAGAAAAATATAGAAAAATAAAAGATACAGGGAAAAAATTTTCACTTATAAGTCTACCTAGAGCAAAAACCATTAACATTGTGGCATATTTATGTCCTTTTTTTTTTCTATGCAATTTTTTAAGTGTATCTAAGAAAGCAAATTATTATTCTGCTAATTGAATATAGGAGTCGGCTCTGTTTTATCCCTTTTCCTTCCAGCTAGAATGATATTATAAAAAGTCACGAACAACTTGGCGATTATTATGGGATTCTTTACATGTGTCAGTTTTCACGTTTTATAACAATACTTTAAAATGTTATGGTCCTTTATAACTTAATGGCCTATAAAATACTTTCATGTATATAATGTGATTTTATTTTTCCAGCAGTCCCATAAGGTAAGAATCGTTATCTTTACCAAAAAGACAACATTGGTTACCTCAAATAATTGAAATCCTTCTTTATTACAGACAGAATTTAAGATGATTATTTTCATAGGTGAGGAATCTGAGGAGCAGAGAAGTAATGGACTTGTTCAAGATCAGATAATAGTAGTAGTAGTAGTAGTAGTAGTAGTAATAATAATAATAATAATAATAATAATAATAATAATAATAATGGTTATTGACTGAGTCCTTCCTACCTGCTCAGCCCTTTCTTTAGTGGCTCATTCAAACCTTACTTCTTTGTATGATAGGCTTAATTAGCTCACTTCATTGAAGAGGAAACAGAGAACTTAAGTAATTGCCAAAAGTCACACAGCTAGTGTGTGGTACAGCCAATAGATACAAAATATCAGTGTTTGATATTGTGCTAGCTTTCTAGTGGTCTTCCATCACAATGAGTTGGTCAGGTTTTATGAGAATTATAAAGCAAAGTCTAAAAACACTGCTTCTTTGAATGTTATTTTTCATTAATGGGTAAGATGAGACAAGTACCAATAAGCATTCTATTCAATTATTCTTTTCTATTTTAGACATAACGTCTGTATCTTGAGTTTATCAGTTTCTTTTGAATCTTCATAAAAAATAATCAATTTTTTGTTAATTTTTAGCCCTACATATTAAAAGTCAGTCCAAGGAATGTAGTTACACACTGAGACCTTTTTGCTTTTCAGCTTATGCTGTCATTAATCACTTTATCAAAGCAGGAAAAAGAAAAAACAACAGGAAATTTGGATACAGTAAGAAGAAAAACAACTCTTCCTGGATTCTTTAGAACTTTCTAAGCAATGCTAAGCTTTAAAGAGGATTAACAAATATTCTATTTTTTATATGAATATCTAAAAGTACTTGCTTTCTTTTCTTGGTCACTGGCTGAGCCAGGAAGGAGGCCATCAGGTTCATCTGGCTGTTCCTCTGCAGTTGGAAAGGCACTTTTGTTTACATATGTATCTAGGCAACCAGAATGCTGAATCAGATCAGGAACTATGGCGAGTGAATTTTTGCAGGGGCGGTAATTTTTTTTTTTTAATTGAAGGCAGTTTCTGAACATATGGTGAAAGTTAAAGAGAGGCTTCCTATTTGTTTTACACTCACCTCTTCCTTCCTCCACTTCTCAATACCCCAACTCCACCAGGCCATAGTCACACCTATATATCTAGAAGAACTTAACATCTCAGGTACTTCCATTAGACACCTCGAGAACTGTGTTAAAATGCATTCATTTTGATCAAATCATTATAAAGTAATAGGGAATGATTTCTCACCCTATTGTGCCCAAGCCACCCAACAGCCTGCTTTGGGATTTGTTACCTTGTTTATGTGTAATATGAAATATAAGTCAGATAGTAAAGTATGAGAAATTTAGAGATCTTGAGTAATCCATGAGACAAATAAATAGCTGAACTCATAATGCTTGACTTCCTGGCTTTATTTTTTGATTTGATTTTTTTTTAAAAGGAGTAGAGATTTTTTTTTCTCTCTCTCTCAGAAACCGAAGTACTAAGGAACCTTGATCATATTCTGACTAAAGTCTTCGTTTCTCTGGGACATCTTCCTGACTGTCTCAGCAGCACTGTGACTGCAGGGGGATCTGTGATGTCAGTAGGGTTGGTCCCCACTCTTAAATCATTAAGTCCCTAGGATTTAGGGGCCTCAAGGATCTTCTTTATAGTTCATTGTCACAGAAGTCAACAGGTTTGTCACCTCTCTGTCCCATTTAAAAACTGATATTTCACACCCTTCCCCTGATTTCACCTTCACGGTTTGCTGAAAGATCAGTTTCCATCAAAGTAGACAAAGAAAATGAAGTGCAGTACTCCCAAATCTTTCTCTACCTTGCTGGTTAAGGAAGCTAACTGTTCTAGGCCACTAGGGGGGCTTTCACAAAGAATACGGCAATGAGAGTTGAGGTGGGACAGGGCTTTAAATAAATTGAAATATTGAACTTTGGCTTCGTAGAGAGAATTTCATTCAGTTATTTAGCCAAAAATATGTGGATATTTCAGCTCTGAAATATTTTCCTGAGTCTTAAAATTGGAATTTGCATATTTTGCTGATAGTACTAGACTCTCATATACGGGAATAGTATTATTGGCTGAGTTGCTTTTCAAATTATGGTGCTGGGTTTGCCTTGCACTGAGGACACATGATGTTTAGGATACTGAATGACAAACTTTGATCCCACAGATAAATACCATCTATGAGTTTTGGCTTCAATGGTATGTTTTCTAGTGCAAAGCTAAGCCCTTAAAACTTAGAGATCTGGTATTTAATGGTTCTTAAGCATCCATCATTTTATCAAGTGCCAAAGGAGACTGACACACCAGTGACAGAGGACAAGTGGCTATCGACACCAGGAGAGTGGGTTAGAATCTTGACTCCACAAACTTACTGGTATTTACTTTGGGCAAAATTACCTTACCTCTTCAAACCTCAGTTTTCTCATCTGTAAAGTGAGCTAATAATAGTGACCTCATGAGTTAGTTGAGAGGATAACATACACTTAAAGTGCTCCACAGAGTGCCAGGGAGGCAATCTACTAAGCTGTATCTATTATTAGTGATTATTTCACAAGGTTGCAATTATCCAAGAAAGAGAAACAGGATCTGTGTGAGAAAAGAAAACTGCATTTGACCTTGCTAAACAACGTTTTGAGATACTTGTTTCCCTTAAATTCAGTTTTTAATTCCTATGATTTAGCTAACAACAACAACAAAAAAGGCCTGAATTAAAATGAGTCTAACTTGTTAATGCTCTAAATGCTTAATTTTTAACAGAACAGTGCACATGATATATATGCATCATGAATTTCCAACTGCCCAAATGTGCATGTAAAATCATTCCTTTAAGTTAATGATTTTGTAATGTAATGATTTCTAATCTAGGCCTAAGTCACAAAAACCAAGTGTTCAAATTCAATCTCAAAAATGTAAACATATTATATATTGATATTTTAAATATAGGAATAAAGGATTCTTTATAAGACGATGTTCAGTAAAGAGAGTTGGCTATTGTTGAGGATCAGCCAAGACAGAACTGCTGCATGGTGTTGTATACTACACAGACCTAGGGGGCACCATTCACACAATAACACAGTAGATTTTTGTATTTGTTACAACAATTTTCTAGGCATATATCAATAAAATATTCTAAGGAAGTAGGTGCATCTGGACAGTTTTCCGATAAGTGGAAGTAAAGGTTCTTGAGGAAGGGGCACCCATTTCTAAATCACACAAAGAGTGCATATGGGCCAGTGGCAGCCCCCACCCTGGGTGTCTGCTGAGGGAGTGCTATGTTCTCAGCTGCACTAGCCTTGGCCAGCCCTGGGCCAGCCCTGGGCCACAGCAGCCAGTAGTTGTTGGCGGAGTGTGTCCTCCTCAACTCTCTTTTCTTTCTCTTTTGCTTTTACATCACCTCCCACCTGTTGTTCCAAATAGCCTTAGGCCATCCTTTCTGGAAAGACTTCATTTGGACCTGGGGACCCCATGGGGCCTCACACCTCTTTTGTGTGTGTGTGTGTGCGCGCGCGCTGCTCTAATTTTATCTGCTCTAGTCTCCTAGTAAGCTTGGTGTGTTTAGCATTTGATATTTTAGGGAATATCTTTCATGTTCCACCTTATGATTCTTCGGAGGAAGGCAGTGCAGATGTGAATATCCTGATATTACAGATAAAAATCCAAGGAGCTTCACAGAGGATAAGTGACTCACATGGCTATATGGTGAAAATCCGACCAGACCCCAAGTTTTCCGATCATCTATTGTGCACATTCCCTCCTGGGCTGCATCATACTAAATTCTGCTAAGGCGTGTGTGTTGGACTTCCATTCTAAAAGGGTGCTCAGTACTAAGTGGGTCCTTACTGCTCCCTTGCAATTACATTTCATTCCCTTAGTCCATCACTCTCCTATTCTCCCAGATGACTCTCCTTCCTTTTCCTGACTTCAAACTGCCATCAGCTCCTCTCTCATTCTCACTTTCAGCTGATGACCTTTTCTTTCTATTTACCAAGAAAATAGAGTAATCAGAAGGGAATTTTGATAAGCCCACTCACTACACCTATAGACCCAACTGTATTTGTGTTCACAAATTCTGCCTTCTCTCCTGTTTCAGTAGATAAACCATCTTTGCTCCTCGTTCAGGTCCATCCCAGTTTTCCTTAGATCCTACTCCCTCTCACCCAAAGCCTAGTAAAGAGGTAAGCCTCTTTACTGGATTATTCCCATAGCCATACAAACATACTTTTTTTCCCCTACCACTTTAAAGCAAATAACCTTCTTTTGATCGAAGTGTTGCTTATATTTTGTTATTTCCAATTTCTCCCTTTGCTATGGTCTAAATTGTGTCCCTTCTCCAAACCCATACGTTGAAGCCCTAACCCCCAATGTGACTGTATTTAGAGATAGGATCTTTAGGAGGTAATTCAGGTTAAGTGAGGTCTTAAGAGTATGGTCCTAATCTGATAGGATTGGTGTCCTTATAAGAAGAGAAAGCACATTCAGTAGTTCTCTCTCTCCTCCTCCTTCTTTCCCTTTTCCTTTCCCTCTCCCCCTACCCTACACATATACATGCACTAAGGAGAGTGTGAGGACAGTTGTCCATAAGCCAGGAAGAGGGCTTTCACTAGGATCTGAATCTATTGGAACCTTGATCTTGGACTTTCCAGTCTCCAGAATTGTGAGAAATAAATTTCTGCTGTTTAAGTGACACAGTCTATGGTATTTTGTTATAGTAGTCTGGGCAAACTAAGATAGTCTTGAATCACTAAAATCGGGCTTTCCAACAAATGAACAGGACAAACAACCAGAGACTTATGGACATGGACTATAGACTAGTGCTTACCAGAGGGTAAGGGGTGGGGGGAAGGGGGAGGCAAGTGGGGTAAAGGGGGTCAAATATGTGGTGACAGAAATCTAACTATGGGAGGTGAACACACAGTGTAAACATATATATGCCTTACTGTTAAAGTGTACAGCTGAAACTTATTGGATTTCATTAACCAATGCCACCATAAAAATAAATAAATAAATAAATAAATAGATAAATAAATAAAACTAAATAAATAAAATATTAAAAAAATAAAATCAGGCATTCTGTCCCTTCCTTCTTTTACTAAAAATGCTCTTGTCAAGGTCCCCTTTGACCTCTCTGTTTCTAAATCTAGAGGTTCATTCTTAGTCCACGTCTTCCTTGCCCCATCAGCAGCATTTGACAGAGTTGAGAGCTGTCTTCTGCTTGAAACTTATTCTTTCCTTGGCTCCTAGAGCAACATGTCTCCCATGGCTCTGCAATTACTTTGCATGGGCTTCTCATTCATCTCCCTTACCTCTGAGCAGGTGATCAATCATTTCAGTTTGCTTGGAGCTTTCTCAGAAGTCCTGTGTCCTAGGAAACCTCAGCCCTGGACAAACCAGCACAGCTGATCACTCTACCTCTGAGTGTTGAAGTGTGCCAGAGCTCAGTTCTTGGACTTCTATACTCACTACATTGATGATCTCATTTAATCTAATGGCTATAAGTTTATGGTCCCTCAAATCTCCTGCCCCCAAAAGCTGTTCCCCATACAGCCTTTGCAAGAGAATTTTTCCCGTTGCTCAGGTCCCAAACCTTGGAATTCTTCTTCACCCACCTCTTGTTTTCTCATACTCTGTTTGCCAAACCTTCAAAATATGTCCAGACTGGGTCACTTTTTACCACCTTCTTTGCTGCTACACTTATCTAAACTACCTTTAGTTTTCCCTTGGATTATTGTAAGAGCTTTTGAAAACCAGTCTTTCTTATATCAAACTTGTCCCCTCATCAATTATTCTCAACGAAATAGCCATTGATGTTGTCAAAATTAATAGTGACCATGAAACTCATCAACTCAAAATCCTTCAATAGTTTCCGCCACCATAAAAATAAAATCTTTCTAAAATCTGAAATCTTTCTAAAATCTGCAAACTTTCAGAGGCCTATGTGATGCAATCTACCCATAGCCATCTGACCTCATCTCATGTCTCTTTCCATTGCCTACTCTCCTCCAGCCACAAAAGTCACTTCGGCACTCCTTGAACATACTGGCAGGCCCTGGCCTCAGGACCTTTGATCTTGCCGTTGCCTCTGCTTAAATTCACTTTCCCTGGATATTCCCTCTACTCACTTCCTTGCTTCCTTCTGGTCTTTATTGAAATGTCACTTTCTCAAAGAGGCTTCCCTGGCTATCTAAAACTATAGTTTCCTCTTATATACACACACTTCTCTCATTACTATTTCCTACTATATTTTCCCCTTGACATTTATCTAATATGCATTTACTTTTCTTACTAAATATTTTCCGTGCTAGAATCTGAGCTCTGTATGACAGATATTTTTGTCTCTTTTGTTCACTCTTCTGCTCCAGTTCCTAGAACAGTGTCTGGCACATGGTAAGTGCTCAATATGTCCTTATAAGGAAAGAAAGGAAGAGAGAGAGAGAGAGAGAAAATCAAGGAAGGAAAGAAGGAAAGAGAAAGAGAGAGAGAGAGAAAGAAAGGAGAGAGAGGGAGGGAGGGAGGAAGGAAGGAAGGAAAGGAAGGAAAGAAAGGAAGTCAGTCCATAAAGCTATGTAGATAAAGTTCTACAGGGAAATTCAGAAATATAGGTGACTTCTCTGGAGTTTGAATGTGGCACAAATTGAATGTGGCATAAATTGTGAAGGAGCTAGCATTTCACTTGAAACCTTGAAAATGCACAGAATGGTAGTCCCTAAGGTGTAAGGGGCACTCATGGTGATTTGAATCTCTTCTTACCCCCATGACAGCTCTAAGGACACTGCCAGAGGCTCTTACTGCTTAAGCCCCTCCACTGAAACCTGGAGAGAGGAAAGCCCTCTTTCTCTACCACTGAATAGTTCCTGTCCTATTCTCTTCCTGTCTGGATTTTAGCCATAGTCTATAAGAAAGAATCTGATAAAGTCAGCATGGGCTTTACACCTGACAAGGGGCAATGCCTTAGACCAGGCATTTCAAACATTAGTGTGTATAAAATTTACCTGAGAGCTTTTTAAACTGTAGATTTCTTAGGCCTCACCCTCATGGGTTTTTAACCATCTCATTTTGATCCAGAGACCCAAGGACCACACATTGAACAACTCAAAGGAAAGAATTTCTAAAGGCAATATCTCTGAAGGCCTACAGAGAACATAATTTTGGTTAGGAGCCTCTTTGGTGTTCCTAAAATTGCTACTGCATTCCTATAAACAGTCATTTCTCTGTCTACCCACCTGCCATTCATTCATCCCTCTCCGTGTCTTAGATTCTGTGTCTATGTGAATTTTCCCGTAGTGTAGCAGTGCTGGAGGAGCTTTCTTCTTTCAAAACAACTTCCTCAGGTCCTAATTACCATCTGCACCTCTCCCAAGGCCAAAGCATACCCTACCAGGCAGTCTTCCTTCAGGTGCCAACTAGCAATTTGCTGTTATTCCTACTCTGTGTTTATACCTGGCCACTCTTCCTCCATCCACCTGTCAGCAAGGCTCTTTGTTTCCATTCTCTGGTTTCCAGTTACCACTTCTATCTCTCCCACCTCTGAAAAAACAGCTTCTCCCCAGACACCTAATTGTAGTCAAGCTGCTATGGTGAATTCCCACCTCCCTTAGCTGTGTTTCCTGCCTCTAATTCCCACTGTCCTTTATCTGGCTTTAGTTAATATCAGCCAAATACATTGACTAACTAAATTAAGTAATACAGTACATTAAAATATAGTAATGTTGATAATTTACAATGAAATAAAATCCCAAAGGAAAAATGCACTCTGGGAAAGTGACTTCATCTTTGTATACAGTCTGTCACACATATTCACATGTGCAAACAGAGTCCAAAACAAACAAAATACAACTAAAAAACCCAGACAAAAACTCACATGACTGATAATAGAATACAAAGGTAGGTAAGCTAATAATTCAAAGACAATGACAATTCAAATGCTCATTTATTGTATCGCTACCAGATATTGGAGCCATGAATTTTTTTGGAGGCAATAAAAACTTGTGCTTGTCATTAAACTAATTTACAGAATGTTTATGCTACTGGCAGCAAGAATATTTATTCTAGTTGCTCCAGTCCCAGGACTATTTCCCTCATTTCTTTGCAAAAATCTCTTTTGCTGCGGGGAAGTTTCTTACTCTGCCAGGGAGGCCCTGAGTGAGCCTCGTGGGTCCAGCAGTCTGCTCTAAAAAATCCTCAATTCGACATCCCTGAGAACGTCAGCTTGCCAGGCACAGGCTGGTGGGCAACCATTATACTTGCTGCTCTCATGATCTCAAGGAGCCAGTGTCCTCAGCCATCCAGCCTAATACAAGCATAAGTGCTTCAAGGTGAACAGAAATATCTTTTGAAAGCACATAAATAAGTTCTAATCCCAAAATCAATGAATGTATTTTTGGCCCTAGACCTCCAGACATTTAGTCAAATGGCTCTAGGACAGAATTTTATATCGTATGTATTTGTCTCATCAATAGAAAGGGCAATGAAATCCATAAGAGAGAGGTTTTTCCTTGCTCTGGGAATAGCCTTATGTCCCATCATTAAAATATATGAGATTTTGAAGCTTACCCCTGAATAATCCCTCTTTGGGGCCCATTACTCCAGCATGTGCTACCTGTATCTCCTTATGGTCATGTCTAACCTAAGACTTTGGGCATCTTCCCTTTGCCTTTCTAGCATGGTTTATCTTTTATTAAAAAGATAAAATTAAAGTAAAATAATTTTTCCAGTACATTTTTTCCTAGAAATTTGTGATCAGCTCTTCGTAGTTATGAAAATAACTAGATTATACTGTAACATAAGGGGATAGAGCAAAAGTCAAATATTTTCTGAATGCCTACTATGTGCAAAGCACTGTGTGTATGTATTTACATATTTATAGTTTAGTTAATTCTCACAACAACCGAATGAGTGTAGTATCCCATTTTACAGATACAGGTTGAGGAATTTTCTCAAATTCATACAGTCATGTGTCTGACTAGAACCTAAGCTCCTTCTACCTTACCAAGCTGCTTATATTTGAAGTCCCTGTATACCTTTTCTGCCCTGTTTTTCTTTTGGCATTTCTTCTGCCCCTTGCCAGACTCCTTGTCTTAGATACTCAAGTTCTTTGCTGAATTCATTTAATTATTCATTCATTCACTCATTTATTCTCAGTCCATCAGACAAGCATTCAAACTGTTACTGAGTACCTTCTAAGTACTTTTTAGATACTGACCATATAGCAATGAACAAAACAGGAAAAAACCTCTGCCTTCTCTGACATTCTAAAGAGGAATTAGTATATGTACACAGCCATTCAAGATGAAGTGTGAGTGCAATTATAGAGGAAAGCAAAAATGCTGTGGCAGTCCAGAGGAAGGGTGTGTAGCAGCCTGCAGGGGAGGAGGAAAGGAAGAAGACTTCTTGGAAGAGGTGACACTTGTGGGGAGTCATGTGGCCCTGTAGGAATTACCCCCCATAGAATGGATGGAGTACATTTTCACTCAGTGAATGCCCATACCCATGGCAAGTAGGGCAGAGTAGCAGGAACAGGGAAGGTTGATAATCAGAGATGAGGTTGCGCAGGTGAGTAGAGGCCAGGTTTCATTGGGTCTTGTATCTTTTTGTAGACATACTAGGGAGTTTGGAATTTATCCTTCAGGCAATGGAGAGCTGAGTGGCTAAGTATGTTTACTGAGTTCTTGAGTCCCGTGGCTGTGCTTATATGTTAGAACAAAACCCCCAAAGAGGCTGGTGAAATGTAAACACAGGCAAATGTATGAATTCTGTTTCTACTTCCTTGTGAAAGACTATTTTTTGAAACTTTAAGACACTAAGTCAATTATATAAAAGTATGATAAAAATCTTTAGTTCTTGAAAAACTGTTGGAATTTTTCCCTTGTGTCTAAAATTACCATTGTATAACCCATTTAAACTACTTGGAAACTTGGGCTTCTGATACCACATTATTGCTGAAGCATTTCATGGCACTTTGTTAGAGGAACTCCTAGCATGGTGATTTTTTTTTTTTGTAAAATGGAGAAGTTTCCATGTAAACTGATAGACTTCTCCATCCAAAACAAAATAAAGTCACAAAAAATAAACTCTGAAAAATTATTTTGTAAGAATTGGAGTATCTCTGTAATTATTTTTGTTTTAAATGTTATATTTGATTTCTATTTATATATACATGTATAATTTTACATAAGTGCATAAATGTGATACTGAAATAATAAAGGATTAATATCCTGAATATATAAATATACCAAAGTATATAGGAAAGAACACTTGTAATCTTCCCCTCTGAAAATATCGTTGAAATAATTATACACGTTTCAATGTGTTTTTAGCCTTTTTGCTATGAGCATTATATATTTATATATATGAAATCATATGCATATAATTCTATATTCAGACCTTTTTGTTTAGACTTAATGATATGCTATATTTTGACCTTTCACCTGTTATGTATTTTTTTTGAAAATAGAATTTTAATGGTTGTATAAATTACATTTTCTGGCTACCATAATATTTAACTCCTCTTTCATTTTTGGACATTTAGATTGTGGCCATTTTTGTTGTTGTTGTTAATGAAAATAATAGTGTAATAACATTGTATACAAAATCATTTTATGTATCTCTGTTTCCTAAGGAAATAATGGAATAAAAGGCAGGAATATTTATGAGGATCTTGATACACATTTCCAAATTGCATTAAAAATTATATTTTTGCAAAGCAATTGAAAATATGTAACAAGAGACATAAAATTTTTATATCCCAATGCAGAAATTGCATATATTGAAATACATTCTGGGGAAATATCCCACAATACAGAAAAAGACATACAAACATGTTTCCTATAGTGTTAAAATGACCAAAAAAATTAGTTATTTGTCTTAGTTGTCCAACATTAGGGAAATGCTGAGTATTATTTTGTATGATTTAATTATGACAACCATTAAAAAATGTTTATTAATAATTATCATATGTAAAATGTATATGTTTTAATATTAAGTGGAAAAATGAAGTACAAACTGTTATATACAGTTTGTTTTCAAATATGTTAAGAAACATTCCAAAAGGAATTTTATCAAAGCTTTAATTGGGGATATAGGATTACAAATAATTTTTTCTTCTTTATAGTTTACCATAGTTTTGTGAATTATTTTATCAAGTATGAATCATTTTCATATTTTGAAAAGTGCCTAAGTAAAAGACAGTTCTTCCTTTGTTGTGTGATTATACATATTTTTTTACCAGATATTACGTCAGTTTTTAATTAACCTTGAGCCGTATTTTCATTTTCTAATGGTGGGAAGCAGTTTTTACATTTTGTTAAGAAATTATACTAGAAATCACAAGAATTTTCTAGCTGCAGGCTGTTCTGAAGTGAGCAGACTGAAAGGGCCTGCTAATTCCAGGATGCTTTTGCTGATTCCACGCGAAAGAGATGGACATGGGGATTAGGATCTGGAATTCTGGTTGGGTTCCTGACTTGCCCAATCCTCTGCACCTCTTAGAAAGTAGCAGCAGGGAAAGTTCTCATCTGATCTATTATTGATCCGTGGAGAATCAGGCAGTGAAGCACTTTCGGAATAGAATGTTCGGCTTCAGGCTGAGAAAGCACTTTTCATTCCAAATCTAACTCAATTTCTATCAGTCAATAATCTGTTTTAGATTTTAGTTTGTTTTTATTTTTTGAAAAAGAAAATTATTTGATGACACATAAAACAAGAAGTGTTTTGAAGGGGATTCACTAAAAAATTGAGGCGTTTCTGTAATTGCTTTTTATATTTTAAATTAAATGTTCACATGTATACATATATAATTTTACATACGTGCATAAATGTGATATCCATTTTTAAGTGAAGTCTTTTTTTTCTTTATATTTTGCTTCCTCCTTCCTTCAGCCCTCTCACTCATGTTAACTACCTACCGTGTAGCCTCAGCAGAACTTTATAACTTCACAAATATGTCAAGTAGGTTTAAACACCCCTTTCCCCTTCCGAATTTGGGTGAATGTTGCACTTCAAATGTTAGCCAGGTTTGAAAGCTCTGTGGCAACAGCTTCTTATTAGTAGCTAGTCTGTGCTGAAACTATACATAGAGAAGTGTTATCTGGTTTTATGTTAAGAATTGAAGATCTAAATGTTGTTTCTGGCAAGTGAGTAGGTTCTTTTTTATGCTACCTCAATTTAAAAATGTTCAAATGTTCTAGGACTTAAAAAATAAAAAATACTTTCCTGCGTGCATTTACAAGGAAGGGCAAAGGAGAGTTTTCTGTAGTGATAGAAGAATTCTATACCTGGGCCATGATGGTGATTACATAGGTGTATAGCATTAATCAAACCCTATTGAACTATATGCTTAAAAGAGGTACGTTTTATCATAGGCAAACTATACCCAAATAAATCTTATAACACAAAAGCATTTCAATTCATTTAAACTCTGGGTTTTAGGATTTGCTCTTAAGACATTGTCATTTGTCACTACATTCCTCGCCCCTCCCCTATCTGTGATCCACCTGTGGATTTCAGATGATTTATTCTATGGGTTAATTTAGGGACACAAAAGTGATGAAGAAGCACAGTGGCCTGTAGATGATAGTGCATCATTCAAGGAAATGTCTTCAGGGCTGCTTATATGGCATTCTCACTGGTCTGCAGAAGCCATTTAGCTCTTTTCTCTTCTACAAGCATCTCCCAAGTGGTGACAAAAGATGTAGAAGGAGGCAGTTCTTGATTTGGTGTCATGGAGACAGAGTTCAGTTCTCTGTTTCAATATTCCTTTCTATCTTTCTCTCTCTGTCATTACTGCGTCAAACATAAGTTGGCAGAAAAATAGGTATTAGTTAATAAAGCAAACATTATTTCCGTGCCAAGCATCTCTCCAACTGCTTGTTACAGTTTCTCAGGCAGTTTTGAGCTCAACTTAATTATGCTTTTTATTCTATTGTTGACTTTAATCATGGTGATGAATAAACTATTTTTCAAGGAATGGCTTCCTAACATATCTTACTCTAAAGTACTCTTTCTTAGAAACAGTTTAGTTTAGACTATGAAAGGGGCACGGCAGATCATTTCCCCTAATCCCTAGTATTTGGCCTTATGTTAGACACTGTTCTTGAACTTGTATGTTGTCAGAGAGAACTGCCTTCCATCTCAGTTCATGTTAAAAGTAACAGAGATGGGGTTCATGTGCACTCTCTATTCATTGTCACTAAGACCCACGGAGGGTCCAATTGTTCTGCCTTCAGCCAAAGCTAAAGAGCAGTGTTTACTGGGGAAGAGATTGCGTGGTAGTGAGCATGTCTGATGGGGAGCTGGGATGGGAGTTGGAAGGTGAGTGTGACCAGCATAGGAAAGCAGACTACTAGATGACTCTAGTCACCCCTGTCTCAATCTTGAAGCCATGTTTCATAATTCTTAATATTTGCAAATTCGGTTTTAAAGTGTCCATTTTGAGAAACAATGCAAATGTGATCTAATGTTGGGTGTTTAACACTGAATAAGTAAACTTATGTAAATAATGAGTAAAATTTGACTGATTAAAATTTATTGTGTAGAATCTAGGATAGCTTATGGTGTTAGATTGAAATTTTTGCTAACTTTTTTGTCAATTCTTTTTAAAAAGCTCGTCTAGATAATACTTTTAATAATAAAATTGAAGCAGGACATTGAAATTACTTATAAGAAAAGACCAACTATTTTGAAGAAAATCAGAAGAATGGATTTATATATGGATGTCTGGTACATATGTACATATGTATCTACTTATTTATTTTAAAATCTCCTCAACAAAGTTCTTGGGAATTCCACTGGAGAATTTTTTTTTTTAGCCTAATATGTTTAAGTAATTAATAAATAACAATAAAACTGTATGTTTAATAAAACTATACAACAATGCAGTTTTTCAATGTACCCAAATTGAGAGAAAGAGAGCAAAGAATATTTACATCATAACACTTAAAATATATAATAATGGCACTGACTAAATGACAAAGACTGTAGAAAGTCATCCAAATATCCGATAAGACTTCTTCTTTACCATTTCTCCGGGAAGCACTTTGTAGTGGACCTGGAACCCACTGCCACACTTGGGAGGATTGGGGGATGACATCGTTCCTCTCTAGGCCTCAGTCCCTGCAGGGGACCTTCCCTATCTGGTTGAGTGTGGTGTGTATGCTTTAAGATGGAGCCAACCACTTTTTAAAGGAAAATGCCTCCATTATTCACAGGGGAATGTGTCTGCTAGCGCCCTGGCTTCTGAAGGAAGAGTGAAAGCCACTCTACAGGAAGCTGGTGAGGGCTAGTTTGCTCCTGAGAAGGAGGAGAATTGCTGGGATGTATGTGAAAGATTGAGAAGAGAGCATTGAGGCGTGGGCCAGTTAGGGTTTGGGGTGACCCCATTCTTGACTGCAAGGCTTTGTTTCTAGATTTATTAAATGCTTGGAGAGAATGGTATTTTGTTTGTTTTTGGAAACTGCTCTACATTGGTGGAACAGAAATCTGAGCACAAATGTAGGAGCTGCATACAAGAGAGGATCATGAAGAAGTAAGCCCTGAGGGTTTCAGACAATCCAATTTCTGATAAAAAACAAACCTTTGCAGGGTAATGACTCTGGTCTTATGATAAAGCAAAACCATGAAAGGCAGAACAGACAATGAAAACATTAGATCTGGGTAACTTCACTGAGCATTGAGTCTAATAACTTCTGAAAACTTTCCTACTTTAGACTTTCAAGTTTATGAAACAATACAATCCCTTTATTATATAAATCTGTTGGAATAGGACTGTCTGTTATTTGCAACAGAAACATCCTGATTGATATAATAAAAAGAGTATTATTACTATATATGTAGATCATACTCTTTAGATCTTAGGTGTACAAATAAGTAAATGACATATTTATTTATAAAAGTTTTGAATAAGCAAGTCAAAGGTATAAAACAGCTCACTGTCTTAGTAGTATTTTATTTGTGAGATAGACATTGAATTATTTGATGCGGAATAGTTTTTAAAGTCTTAAATAGTTTTTATGAATAGTTAGTTGAACATTAGAAAGTATAAAAAATTTACCTCATCTTGGCAACGTGTTTAGGTCTCAACTTCAAATTTATTTTTATATATTCATAGATTTTTTTCCCCATGTACTGGTAAAGCATGATAAATCCTGTCTGGGATAAACATAACTTCTCTCTCTGCAAAAACAAATTTATTTCGGAATTATTTATAGTTGCTTGTGGACCTGTGGTGTTTAAGAGATGTGCAATAATTTCCCCAAAGTGCAAACTTAACCACTTTTTCCTGTACCTTTTGTAATAATTCAGTTTTTTAAAGCTTCCAGAATGAAAATTTTCCAAGTAACCACAGCGTTATTAAGCTGAGAAAATAGGTAAAACCTTATCATTTCAAGTATAGCAATTTAATTACAGACAATTTGAGCATTAGAAAGCTTGAAATAGTCATATATATGGCTGAAAGTACATATTGCATATCCTCATGAATGAGTTTTTTTGTAATAATTCAGTTTTTTAAAGCTTCCAGAATGAAAATTTTCCAAGTAACCACAGCGTTATTAAGCTGAGAAAATAGGTAAAACCTTATCATTTCAAGTATAGCAATTTAATTACAGACAATTTGAGCATTAGAAAGCTTGAAATAGTCATATATATGGCTGAAAGTGCATATTGCATATCCTCATGAATGAGTTTCAGAATTAATTAATTAATTAATTAATTAATTTATTTATATCTCCCATTTTTCTTATCTTTTTGACATTTTCACCTCCAAACAGGAGGAGCTCTTTTCTGGGAATCTGAGCCCAGATCTATTTTCACTGCAGCAACTGTAATTAACCTTTAAGATTCTTTTGTTTACTGAAGAACTGTGACTTGTCACATTGCAATCATGCTCTTGCAGTATGTCTCTTTACTGCTTATAGTCCGAGAGACTTGCTATAGGAGAGAAATAAATAGGGAGAAGTTGACACACATGTGCATTCAGTGTTCTCTATTTGGTATGCATATGTCAATAGAACATAGATATGTATTTCTCTCTCTGTAAATGTGAAAAGGTGGATTTAGGAAACTGAGTCAGCCATACAGTTCTAGAAGGAACTGTACCAGACCAGGAGGGTTTATTGGCCCCATTGGTCACAAATAACACCTAGCTAGCTAGAAAGACCATCCGTGTTGCTGAAAGGAGACAGATGTGCCAGACAACCCCAGGGGACATCTGACTGTACTGACTCTGCAGATTCTAGGCAGATAAAACCTTTAGCTGACTCTCCTAATTAAAATGACATGTTAATAAGACATGATAAAGAAACGATAAACTAAGTTGGGACATTCTGTGACCAAGACTTGAAAGACAGAGATGAAAAGAGGAGGCTTCAGGGAGGAGTGCGGAGGTGCTGGAGGGGAGGTGGGGAAGGAGCCAGATTCCCCACTGAGCCGTGGTCTTGGCCTAACTCCAGTTGGTTACTGGCTCCTTGGAGACAAGAATCTTGTAAAAATGTTCTGCTACCCTAACTTTGAACTTTTACTAGGAAAGACCACTGTCAAAGATGGTTTGGGAAGGGAGTGACCAATCGCAGTTTGTCTAGGACTTTCTCTTATTTTATACTGAAAGTCCCAAGTCTCGGGAAACCCCTCAGTGGTTGGTCACCCTAGAGTCCTGTGATTTGATGCAGGGCTGGTGGTTAGGGACCTTGCAGGAAGCGGTGCTCCCTTGGATGCAGGATTACTAGCCAGGGCAAATCAAAGGAGAAGCAATGGGAGTAAATTGGAAAAGTGTGGTTCACATATGAGACTTTCTTTTCTCCCATTTTATTTTGGATTCCAGGATCGCTTGGTCCAGAGAAGAAGGACAAAGCTGTTACTATTGAGGTTTCATACCACACTTAGTTATCAGGGAGCCAGCAGGTCTGCATTCCGGTTCAGGGGACAGAGATATAGGAATTAGAAATATGAGTTGTAGGGGGAGAGTAGAGACTGGCTATAAAGTAGGTTTCTCCTACCCTCACCTCTGCTATGGCAAAAAGCTGGCTGTTCACTCAACTTCACTCTTTCTCCTGACAGGAAGCAAAGCACATTTTGTAGTTCCTGTTGGAAGAAGCCATCACTATTTGAAAATAAATATGGAAGATACAATCAAATCAGAAAAAATTCGATTTCAACTCAAAATATGTGTGCACATGGGAAGGACACCTGGGGAAAATATATAAGGAGATGCACTAATGCCATAGAACATATTAGGAACAGCTGCCTGTCCTTTTATAGGAATCAGAAAAAAACAATTGCACTTGTTTACTAACGAAAAGGCTTTCCAACATGGGGTGAGCACCTGCGGATGTAAATACAGGAAGGATACACAGTTAAGGGTAGAAGAATCTAGAGAATCATCAGTAAGAGTGGTACAGGTAATAGTGGAGCAGGGGTAACTGGAAGTCAAGCAGGACATAGAACAAGGTACAATTTACATTTGAAGCTGCCTCGGTGACTTCAAATTCTTCATTGTCACATTTAATAGTTTTTCCTTGAAATAAGAGTTCATAATCAAATAAGTTTAGAAAATACTGTTTCCTTTAGCTCCCTCTTTAGCATGTACTTTAGCATGTTGAACTGTTTTGCTTTATTTTCAAAAGTTTATAACCACCTAAATTTATTTTATTTTACATTGATAAAAAATTATTATCATTCCAGGGAAATAGTGGGCCTTAGAACATACTTTCAGAAATACTGCCTTAGAAAGTTTGTTCCTAAGAATAATCCCAGTGAAAAGCTCAGAAAGGAAATTCTTTTATAGGTCAATGCCCTCTTCATCAATGGACTTCCACAATGGAACCACCTCCCTCGACCAGAGGTGTAGGACCAGCATCAGCAACAACTGCTCAAGAGAGTGGTCCCTCTACTAAAACTCAAGTTTGACATTGGAATACCTGGACTTTCAGAAAAGAAGTATTGTCGTATTTCATTGGTGCTCTGCATGATTGAATCTTTGTGAATCTTCTTGTGAATAGATATTTAGAATCCAAAATCTAAAGAGATCAGTCTTTTAGATATGCTGTAAACAAGACAAGAGAAAAGAAAATTAGAAAATTAAAGTCATTCGAAGACCAGAATAATATTTCAATATTAAAAAAACTATTACTTGAAACAGGTATTAAAATTCTTTCTAAAATTTAGATGGAATTAAAAATAAATATTATCATGTTGAGTAAGAGCCCATTAGAAAAAAGATTGCTATTTAGGTAAATGGTTGAATTAGTAAAATACAAATGTAGTTCCTACCCAAGCACTACCTGTTGGAAAGGCAAAACATGGGAAAATTACTTTATAAATATTTTATAACTAGAGAATGTTTTTAGCTGAGCAGCCTAAACATAGCCTTTTATATCAGAAACAATATACTCTCATTTTTATATGATACACACAGGTCATCTATCATTATTTGAGAACATTTTTTTGCACTGCATAAAAAAGAAAGAGGGGGCTTTATTCAGATGAGAGGATACAACAGGCATTGGTTAAGAATACTTAGAAAAAAAGGTGTATTATCTTTCAAGAATTCTTTTGAAAATTTGTTTTGATTGACTTATCCTTTCCGAGATAAATGAAACACTGAAGAGGCTTGTTATTACTTGACTGAAGTATTTTAGAAAAGTAGTTTCTCTCTAAGAGTTATGAGACATAGGGAGGTGGGGAGATACATTGGCCTTGGATGAACCTACGTGCTCTTTCTAGCATTGCCATATTCACGCAGAGGACCATGCCCAAGAAAATTTGTAAATGGTCAGTTTTTCTTGGAAATTCCTCCTTCCAATCTTAGTATCTACATAGGGGTTCAGTCTTTCAGTTCTCCAGATACCAAGGGTCCCTTCTTTGGTACTCCATGCTGGCTTGCTAATATAATGCATCTTTCTTATATCTTACTGAAACTGCAAATCTTACCCTCTTTCCTATTTATAAGAGAAAAACATTGAAAACAACTTAAATATGAAACAGTAATAAAATATTAAAAATAGAGTTCGATGAAATACAAATCAGTCATTAAAATGGTAATTTTGTTTACTAAAGAAATTTAAGTGAAAAAAACAAATCGTATGTATTATATAATCTATATATATAAATTCTATACACACGCATATATTCTACACAAGTACTCTCTCTCTAAACATATTTACACATACACATACACACACACATACTAAAATGTTAAAGCACTTATCTCATTATAATTATAGTTGATTTGTGTCTTCTTTATGGATTAATTCCAAATTTCTTATAATGAACATACATTACTTTCCTAATAAGAAAAAAAACTTAAGAAATGAAACAAGTATTTTTTCACTACGGTCCATTTCTTTGAATCCCTGGTGTTTGCTAGAGGAACTAAATTTACTTATGCAATTATGTTAATATTTGTGGTACAGACCTTGAATTTCGTGTCAAGATGTCTGGAGACTAGACTTGACCTCTGCTGATCAGCTGTGACCTTGGACAAGTTCCCTGGCCTCTCTGGGCCTCAGTCTTCTCATCAATAAAAGAGGGTTAGGGGAGACAGATGACTCCTGAGGTACTTCTCTGGTGAATCTGTGACTGTGACTCCCTCAAGTAAGTTATGGCCACTATAAGGGGCTTGTGCATTGATCCCAAGGAATACATTTATGGAATACAAAAATGACAAACATTTTGGTAACACAAATGGAAGTCTTGTATGAGAGTATCTGTGAGTTTGCAGGCTTTTCCAGGCCCATACTTACCACTCTAGGAAAATGGCTCTCAAACTTGAGCCTGCGTCAGAATTGCCTGGAGATTTGTTAGAATACAGACTGCTGGCCCCCAACCAAGAGTTTCTAATTCAGTGGGGCTGGGATGGGACTGGAGAAATTATGTTTCTTACGAGTTCCAGCCACTGCTGGTGGTCTGGAAGAAACCTCCCTAAAGAAAATATTCTGGTTAGGAGAGGATATTTCAATATCTATGTTTTAGATCTCTCTCTTTTTTTTCTCTCTCTAAAATACTTAGAAAAATGTTCTGAAGATGACTCAAGGATATCTTCAAAGCCCTTTTTTTATTTTAAAATAAGCTTATTTGAAAACATTATTCCTCTGGATGCTCTAAGCTGGAACAAATGAAGAGAATAATGAGAGGCTTGGGTCTAGAGGGTGGGACAGAGAAGAGAAAATGTGTCATTTCAGTTGATAGAGTCTGCTGCACATGGCAGGCACACAGCTTCATTGACTGATGAATTAGACAGTAAGATGGCTTTTCTTGTGGCGCACATTTAATCAGGATGGTTTCAGGATGTCACAGTTACTTGATTGGTACCTGGGTAAACCCTCACAGACATTTCCCCTTTCTTGTTACCCAACTTAGGAAATTGGTGGTAGTCTATAGGGGTGGACATCAGAGTCGTCAAAACCAGACAGGATGCCCGTAGAGCTATTCCCATTCCAGAAATAAATCATGTATTGTCACTTCCCATATCCTTTGCACACACCGCAATGTCTGCCTAAAATGCCACAGCTAAGCTGCTGCTTTTTCTCTTTTGTTTTAATAGTCTCTGTAAATGAATTTAACTTACGATTTCTTACTGTCATTGTTCAGTGCAGTACATCTTCCTCCATGGAGCCGGAAATATCTTGAGCACACAGCTGGTCTTGTATTCATTTCTGTATCTCTAGAGCCTAATAGAGCATCTGGCTAATGTTTTCTGTTCAAAATAGAGCCATGGATATTCACAGACAAAATTTTATCTTTAATATAAGTAAAATGGTCAATAAAACAAGACCACTCTCAAAAGTAGGCAAAGTATGAAAGATCAAAAACCTTCATACTTTTTTCCTGTTCATACAAACACACCAACTGACCTCCTCCAGTGTCCAGGCACTCTTAGCATGCAGTTTCTCACAGTCTGTTTGCTACAGTGTCTGCCAGTGCTCTTGCAGATGTTTCAGGAATCCACTATGGATTTCTCACCTGACTTCTTCTTTTCAATCTCTAAAGAGGATTCTTGTTTTGTTTTGTTCTCTCCTTAGAGACAAAACAGAACCCCAATATTTCTACAAATAAAATGGTGTGTAAAGTACTTAGTACTTAGAAAGATGCTTGGAGGTATTTGATGCTACCTAGATTTTATTCTTGTTTTTAAAAGAAAATATTTCTCTCCATTTATCTAGCTATTTAAAGTATCTATCCTTATATTTGTATATTATGTATAGAAAAGTATTTGTTGTTTACCTGTTCCTAGTAATGGATAGTTTAGATAGTGGGATTCAAGTGACTTTTAAAATGCTGTTCTTTATCTTGGTCAGTACTGATTATTTGAAAAATGATTATTATTTTTACAATTTCAATTCCAAAATAAAGAATATACTTCCCCTATAAGTGTTTAGAAGATCCCATGCCTTGTCTAATGTCAACATGGAATTATCTGTCCTGTTACTTAGGAGACACAAACATAAAAATGCATAGACTCAAGTTATCAACCCCCAGAGCAGAAAAGTGACTTGTACTTATTTATATAGTGGTTTTGACTCTGGAAATCCTCCTGAGCTGAACCTGCATGCCCTCTCAGTCTGTGGTATGTGGAGCACTCTGTGGGGAGGGAATCTGACATCTTTACAGGTGGATCAAGGAGGGAGCTCTTTCAGACAGCCAAGGTGCTTATGTCTTTAGAATGAGTCAAAGCAATGCTATTTGTCAAGCTTTCCTCCAAGAGGCATGTAGACTCAAGGATGAGAAACAGAGCACAAGGTGGTCAGGATCTGATAGTTTTCCAGGTGAGACGTGATGAAGTGTTCTTGTTCTAAATGTTATTGGTAAAGAATCTTTTAACTTTTTATCTGGATGCCTTTATGGGGTTTTATTGCTCCTATAGCTATATTAGTCCTTGCTGGGAATAGAAAATTAAAATGAAAGTTTTAGCAAAACCCTCCAGTGAGAGATATCAGATAAAATTAAGAGTTGTAGGACTGAGCATCCTCTAGAAATTTCCAAGTTAACATTCAAAAATCAGTAAAATGATTCTAACACATTTCAACCACCTCAAGAATAAAAAGGGATCAATTTTGGGGGATCAAGGAGAATTTGTAAGGAGGATTTCCTTGGAGACCTATCCCTAAAGGGAAAAGTGTGTGTGTGTGTGTGTACATACATGTGTACATACATGTGTACGTATGTACATGCGTACTTCTCCTGCAGGTGAAATCAAGAGGAAGGGGCTTCCCGGCTTCAATGAGGTCACTTGGGGAACTTGATATGTGTCCCCTTAAGTTGGGAGGAAAGAGCAGACTGGTGTCTGACTCCAAATTAGGAAATATTCAGAGTGAGAGATGAGCTGACTACCTGTTGTGGTCCGATTGAATCTATGAGATGGGATAAAAGGCACATGTCAGGATGAGAGGGAACGAAAGTGACCTTGAGGCAGAGCTCTGTGAGCCCCCTTTGAGTCAGTGGCAGAGTACACTTACCTCAGGGAGCGAAATCCCAGAGAAAACATCCTTCTGAGGTAAGTCGCCACCTGAGGACAGTAGCCACCCCAGTACTAGGATTCAATCTAAGCAATGGCCTGCTCCAAATCAGGGATGACAGGCCAAAGATAGAATGAGAAAGAGGGTCAGTCAGGTCACATATGTTAAGGTACAGTTGGAATGAGTCAGAATTATGGCACCAGGTTTCCATATGAGACATCTTACACAATGACCAAAACATTAGTTGGTCTCACTTCTGCTGAATAAAGCCATGCCCTCAAATGGAAATTAAAACAACAATCACAACTTCGAACCAAGCAACTGATAAACAAAAAACACTTGTTGGCAGTTCACTCCTCACTAAATTTGCAACAGATTTAAGGCAGTTCACCAGTCACTAAATTTGCAACAAATTTAAGGAATATCAATTAGAAGAGTGGGGGCAGATGATTGGTTTGACCTGGGGTACCAACATGTCATGGTTTAGCCTTGTGCCTGGGACTTTTATTGACTCTTCTGTTTTGGTCCTAAGCTCATTCCTCTATGCTTGTGGGGTCTTGTCTCTAAAACCTCATCTTACATCTTACTTGCTTTGCATAGAAAACACAAGATTGGGGCATTTTGAGTACAGACCTATAAAATCAGAAAATTGTAAGCCTATTCTATATAAATCAATTTTGGTTAAAAAAGTATAACTGAATTTGATGGATTTTCAGTTCCAACTAGAAATTGTTTATAAAGAACCAGGAAAAATGGGAAATATCTTGAAACATGAGATTTAAGAAGACAAGACTTAAATTAGTCATTACATCTTAGATGGATAAGGTGACAGTGAGAAATATTTTTGGAATATTTACTATAAACTTTAAGTTAAATGTAAACTTATTTTATATCTTTTCATCATAAAATTAAATATTTCTCTCTGTTTGCTATGAAGGGCATTCAACTTTCTGAAAATATTGAGATGCTGATTTAAGTAGTTTCAAGGATTGTTGACTTATAAATTCCAAACTAGACTATTATATATAAAGAAACCTAATTTATTGGAATGTTTATTGCAGAAAGCTATGTCTTTTTACCTAAAGTTGTAAATTATGTTTTTCATGGGAGATTGATCTATCATAAGAGTTTGAATGTTGGTGATAATTAACTGGTGATAGCATTAATCTAGCTCAATTAACTCGATTAGCAAAAAAAGGATTGTGTAGATTTTCTTAAAATTAGGAACATAGTTAAAGATGTAACTCTTCTTTGTGATATTTATTTACAACTAAAGTCAGGAGTCTAAAATATTAACTCTGAAACCCTATGAGAATCTCATTTCTTTTTTAGAGCTGATAGTAATTTCTATCCCCGTTAACTTAATCAAGTCTACCCCGAGAGTAGGAAAATTAACAGATCTGACCCCGAAACCCAGGGGATTTCATTGACTCATTTTGTCCTCACCACTTGTCTATTATTCAGAATTTTTTTTTTTTTTTGTCATTTAGAGATAATTCAGCTCAAAAATGACTCTGGGAAAAGAATTGATTATCTCTGAGCACTGTTCAGTCTAGGTGATGTGCTAGGCAAGCTCCAGTGGTCACAGGATGCCATTAGGAGTGGCTCTCTCAGACCTGGTTCAGCTTCCTCTGTTGGCTTCCTTCTCAGGCAGCCCCTCTCCTCAGTATGGTCAGATGGCCACTAGCAGCTCTAGATTTTCATCTTACCCGTTTAGCAATCCCAGTGGAAAGAGAGCTTCTATTCTAAAGTTCTGGATCTGAAGGTTATTGGTTCTGATTGACCAATTTGGTCTACCCCAAACCAGTCACTGTTTCAGAGGGATGCACTACTCTAATTGGCAAGGCTGGGTGACCACTTTGCTCCCTGCCAAAAAGAAGAGGACTCACCAGTCGGAGAGACCTAGAGGGCATGTACACAGGTTTGGGGTGGAGTGGTCATTTTGAGTATGAAAGAGATCTCCTTCATACATATACAGCCTTGTCAGGTCTCGACCTCTTTTATACCTTTCTTCTTGGGTTGAGTTTTTACTGTGCACACATTCTACCCTCATACTATATGCCTGACCCATTCTTCATTTCTTCTTCGTACATAAGCCCTCTAGCCTCATAATCAAATAGCCCCATATTAGAAGTCACATGGGCTACTTTAACTTAAAAAAATACTGGTGCCCAGGCCCCAAACCAGAGCTTCTGACTCACTTGTAAAGTAGAGCCCTTTCAGTTGTGTTTTGTAGAAGCTTCCTAGGTGATTTGAATTTGCAGGCAGGGTTGAGAACTGCTCCTGTAAGCTAAACTTGATGATGGGAAGAACTCATCCGTCCTCCATACAGAGGAAGGTCAAGTTTGAGTGTTAACCTTCTCTGGGGGCATTAGCAATTTAACCACATCTAATCCTTGAACAAAAGGAATGAAGCATTAACGGTGACATTTCAGTTTACCAGGATGGAGAAAGAATTTGGAGAAGCACCAGGGCCTTGTCATTACTCCTGAAATAATATCTAAAGTTGTCCTTCATTTTGATCTTGCATATGCTTTACCCATTTTGTAATTAACCTGGCTGAGACAAGCTACCAAATACTTGTTCAGTGATTTTTAGAATAAGAAATTTTAAAGTGCAGGCTTGTATTCGTTTGTGTGTCTTTTTGTGTATATGTGTTTCCTTTATTAAAAAATAATTCACTTAAAAGAGGAAGAAATCTATACCATTGGATTTTTATTCTGTTTCTTTTTGCATGTCCTCTGCCACAGGATTGAATTGTCATTGCTTGGCTCTCAAGAACCAAGTTGTATATTTTCTGCCACATGAATCATTATAAACAACAGCTTTGGAAAGGCACTCTAGGACCAGTAATTATGCTGATGAAACAGAAAGACTATATTCCAAGTAAAGTTAATTTTAGCAGAAGTCAGATACAAATGTTGTCAACTAACAGCAAACGTGCTGGGAATACAGCCAAAATCACTGGTAGCAGTGACTAATGGTTGTTTTGGCTAGTGGTTCCCAGGGTCATCACAGAAAGCCAGAACTGGACCGCCTGACAGTTCCATGTTGTTTTAAAAGTCCGAAGTAGATGTATGGGGCTTATTACACAATAACCCTGAGAAATCACAAGTGGAAAGTAATCCTGAATTAGAAACATAACTAAGAATATAAAATGCTGACAATTTAAAGTTGTGTAGGTATGTGTGCATGCATGAGTGTGTGTGTGTGAGTGTGTGTATGCATGAGAGAGAGGGAGAGAGAGAGAGCGTGTGTGTGTGTGTGTGTTGGGTGGGGAGAACTTCATAGACCTATGTAGTTGATAACTGACCTATAGAGTAAGCTATTCTGTGAAGAAAATTTCTAAATGGAAGAAAAAATGTTACATCTTATTATGAAAACAATATAGATATCTTTTTTAAAAATCCATGTTTACATTTTGTTCCAAGTTTTGTTTTCTACAAAGAATACAATATTTTTAGGAGATCACCAAGGCTCCTTGTAGCTGGTATCTCAAGTCAGTTTGCAGAAATCAATGTTACTAGATAATTAAATGAGTCATTCTAGGGGGGTGGGGGAAGGCTAAAAACACAAAGGTGATTGAAAAAGAAGTCAGTCCCTGAAGAGAACTTTGGCATAAGGAGGAAAGATGCTGTTATATTCTCATTGGAAGATAACACATGTAGCTTTTTCTTTTCCTTTTTTTCTCATGTAGAGAAAGGAAGCAGAAATTCTGATCACAAAATGCATGAGTACAAAACAAGTCCTTTCCTATTGATGGTTTGAATCATTTAAGCCAGGGAAATATAATAACCTGGCATCTGATTTAGAGATTAGAGATCAGTTAACAGATAAATAGTTTCATTAGTTGGAAAAAAACTCAATTCAAATCAAAAGGAGAATGAATTGAACTATAGTACTGAGATGTTTATAGATGGAAACACTATTTCAGAATCTACCAGATTAGGAACCTTTAAGGATATCTCTAGGAGTGTGGTCTTTTAATTCTCTTCCACACATCTATCCATTCCTTGCTTCTGATTGTTCCAAACTGACTTGAGTTTGCTTCTGTCTCTTTCTGTGTCAGGCAAGATGGCCATTCACAGTGTCTTAGATAAACAACACTGATAGAAAGAGATTAAATTTCTCAACATCTGTATATCAACTTTAGAAAATTCTCTGGTTATCTCTTGATGGGGCTATACTCTCATTCTTGAAAAATCTCCGTGGCCAGGGCTACTGGTACTCAGACTGACCCAGTATGGTAGATTGAATCCCTGCAGTCCATGAATGTGTTATCATAAAAAGTAAAAGGGATTTTTCAGATGTGATTAAGGATTTTGAAATGAGGAGATTACCCTGGTTTATTTTGGCAAGTCCAAAATAGCCACAAGTTTCTTTATCAGAGAGAGGCAGGAGGGTCAGAGTCAGAGAGAAGGCGATAATGATGATGAAAGCCAAAGTCAGAGAGAGAGCAAGATTGGAAGAGGCTACGCTTTTTGCTTCGAAGATGGAGATATATTTTCGAGTCCAGATAACCTCTAGAAGCTAGAAAAAGCAAGGGAGTGGATTCTCCCCTGCAGTCTTCAGAAGAAATACAGCCTTGTGGCATCTTGATTTTAGTATTTCTCACCTCCAGGAGCTGCTGGAGAAAACAATTGTATTGTTTGAGTCACTAAGTTTGTGGTAGTTTGTTGTAGCGGCAATAGGAAACTAACACACGTAGTGTGTGCCCAACCTACCAGGAGCAGCAGGGCACAATGATTGATAGCCCAACTAGGAGCACATGAAGGATGAGAGAGAGGTGATTTTCCCAGAGAGACACTGGATCACAAAAACAATATATATGTGTGTGTATGTATAAATATATATGTGTATGTATGGGTGTGTGCCTATGTGTATATTATATATACAATAAATGTAAAATCACATTAATCAAGCAAAGTTTGTGCAGTCTGAAAGTTGAGGAGAGAACTCAAAGTGCAATTAAAAGAAGGGAACTGGGATCCTTCCAAATAAAATTAATAGAAAACATTTCTAAAGTCTCTGTAGTTTGTTCTCTCCAGTCTTTGCCCATCTTTGCTCATGTCTTCCCTTGGGAAAGAGGATCATTTGAAACAGTTTGCATCATTTTAGTAGACATCTTAGGATATATCAGTGATATTTATCTTTTCAAGAAAGAATCAGTCACGCTTATCCTTGTAAGACACGTCTCTATGAATTAACATATTTAAATAAATTGCTATTCCTAAAGTATACATTTCCTATGAAAAATATTCACTATATGTCTTGGAGAAGTGAATCTATGACTGGCAGATATGCTTATTCAAGGTAGTTTGAATATGCAAGCTACCTTAAAGTTAGGACACAAGATGAATAATTAATTTATGTTTCCAATAAAATCAGGAAAGGAATCTCTCTCCTGCTTCTCTAATTGCTCATGATCAGTTTTTCAAACTGCAGTGAAAAATGTCAATAGTTTTTACCACATTAAAGCCCTATCTTTTACCTCATTAATGTTTTTCTTTAAATCAACTCATTTTTTAACTTCCCGTAAAGAAAAGGTAATTATAAAAATCAATACATAACTATCAAAATAAAAAAGTTTGTTACCTAAAATCATTTCATGTACTACTAGTTTTTCAGATTTAAAACTTTTGAATGGTATTTTAGTTCACAGAGAGAATAGCTTTAGTTAACTTTTACCCTAACTATGCCTGTGATCTAAAAGCATATTAGAAGCCTTTGGCTTCTAATAAAGGCAGAATGGGTAATTTGGACTAACATTCCCATTAAGAACAACAAAAGTGGTTGGACAAAATATGAAAATAATCTTTTTGAAGGCACCAGAGAGCTACCAAGGCTGCAAAGAATTACAGGACTAAGATCCAGGATAGGTAAACCTAGAGAGATGAGCTCAGAATTTTGGGCTGCTTTTCCAACAGGGATGCCAGCAAAATCGAGAAAAGTTGGTTGAGAACCTGACAAGCTGAATGGATAGTTCAACAGACTCATGTGGCTAGAGGGAAGAAATGGAAGGAAGGAAGTCCCTAATGAACCCATAGGAATTGGGTTGGGACCCCATAGATCCATCCACCGCCCAGGTAAGGGTATGTAAAAATTAGGCCAGTACTCTCAGGTACTGAAGCCCAACTTCAAATGATTTCAGTCTCATATTGTATCAAGCAAATCTAGAATTTCAGTGTTCATGGGACCTCCCAGAAGTAAAGGTAAATTCTCTTTGGAGAAAGATAATGACATCATAAGGCTCAAGTTACATCTATTATTTTTAATTTATAATATCCAGCACTCAAAAAAAAAAGGCATATGAAGAAACTAGACAATATGATGAAAATGACAAACCTAAACAGATCCAAAGAGGATCTAGATAATAGAATTGAAAACTACATACAATTTGATTAAGCAAGTCAAAGACAAAATCAAGAACTTTTGAAAAGAACTAAAAATAAAAATAAATGAGAAATACAGTACCTAAAATTAATGGCTTAAAGGTCGGACTTAACAGAAGATCAGATACCACTGAAGGAAGAATTAATGAACGGAGTGGTAGGTCAGAAGAAAATATCTACAATGAAGCACAAATAAACAAAATGTTAGAAATACTGAAAAGAGTGAAAGACATAAATAAGTTATAAAAAAGCAATATATCTTCTGTTGAAGTTCCAGAAGAAGGAGAAAAAGAGTGAGACAGAAGAATATTTGAAGAGATAATGGCTGAAGATTTTTCCAGAACTGGTAAATGACATCAAGCCATAGATTTGAGAAGCATTACACCTCAAATAATTTAAATACAAAGAAAATCACACCTAGAGGTATCATGGTAAAACTGCTGAGAAGAAATGATGAAGATAAAAATATTTTAAATAATAGCCAGAGTAAAAAGACAAAAATTAGAAAAACGAGACTCCAGAATACAGTGGATAGTATTTTGCAAATTACCAAAAGAAAATAAATTTCAAACCTAGAGAAAATGAAGATGAAATAAAAACTTTTTTAGACAAAAAACTGACAATTCATCATCAGAAGATTGTCAGTGAAGGAAATAGTAGTGTTATTCAGGTAGAAAAAGATCCTAGATGAAAGTTTAGAGATGCAGAAAGAAATATGAGCACGAAAGAGGTTAAGTCTAAATAAGCATCGACAATGTGAAACAATAATAAAAATATAAGTAAAATACATGTTCTTTTAAATTATGTAAGACAACAAAAGGACATGAATTGAGAAAGGAGGTGAATGGGATCAAATTGTTCTAAGGTCCTTGCATTATCTGGAAGAAGATAAAATGCTTTTTTATGTTAGACTTTGATAAGTTGAGGATAATGTTATAACCTCTAGTAACCATTGACAGGACATTAAAATACTGTAAAACTGAAATTAATAAAAGTAGGAGTTAGAATTTAATAGATCAATCTGAAATAAGAATGAAAATAATAAAAAAATCCCCTGCCATAAAACAGTTCTACAACCAACCCAATAGCAATGAATATTTTTGCTTTCAGATTGTGATCTCTAAGTACCATTTTCTATTAAAAGAACAAAGGCATTTTGGAGAGATGTCTGGTTCAAGGAAACATTCAAGACTCGCCTTGGCACAACAAATGAGAAGAATGCTCTTCAGGACTACCAGGATCATGCCAAATGAACTCAAGACCCAAGATGAACTGATTTTCACTGGTTTAAGGTTGGAAAATCTGATAAGAATAATAAAATTAAATATATGTAAATCCATGAGTTTAAAACTGTACTTATAAAAAACCTATACTAAACTCAGAGATTGACTTTTGAGGACACAAGGGCACCAACTCATTAACAATAATGATAGATACGGGAAAAGGATCAAGCATTTATTGCAATTTTCTTCTAAAAACTATGCCTCAGAGTAACCAAGTGGTTGATAAAGAGAAGTTCCTCCTTATAAAAGTATTTTCGCTAATCAAGAAGGAATGATGGAATTAGGAAATCATCATTGCACAATGAATGAATAGATCTACGAATCACCTATCATTTGTTCCTAACATCCCATGAGAAAAGGCAGCCAGGCATCACATGCCTCCTAGTGAAGTACACAGCATCATGGATGAAATACGTCAGATTGTGGGAATCTCCATAAGACAAACGACTTGGTTTCTTCAGCAATAAAACTGCAAGGAAAATATAATTAGATCTATTAGGAACCTGTAAATTATTAGAGACATGGAAGTCATATTAACTAACTATATGTTTTTTGGATCCAGATTCTAGCAAAAGAAACTTAAAAAATGAATACTTATAGGCTAAACGTGGAAATATGAATACAGAATGAATTATAATATTAAGAAATTATTGTTAAATTGTTTTCGGTCTTATGGAATTGTAGTCATATTTTAAAAGGAAAGTCTATTTTAGAAAAATTTATAAACAAATTAGTCTGCTGTTTAGGATTTACCTCAAAATAATCTGGTGGGGGTGGGGAAGGGGAAGAACTTTAGAAGAAATAAAAAATTACATGATAAATTTTGAAGCTATGTAATGAGTATATGGGCGATCATGGTACATTCTGTCTACATTAATTTGTGTAATGAGGGCTCTGACTCCATATTTTTTAATTTTAATTTTTCAATTAGAGTTGACATTCAATATTATTTTATATTAGTTTCAGATGTCCAGCATAGTGATTAGACATTTATGAAACTTATGAAGTGATCCCTCTGATTAATCTAGTAATTACTTGGCACTATACATAGTTACTATAATATTATTGACTATATTCCCTATGCAGTACTTCACATCTTTGTGACTATTTTGTAACTACTAATTTGTACTTCTTAATCCCTTCACCTTTTTCACCCAGCCTCCCTAAGCCCCTGGCAATCAGCAGTTTGTTCTCTGTATCTATAAGTCTGTTTTCGTTTTGTTTGTTCATTTATTTTGTTCTTTAGATTCCATATATAAGTGAAATCATGCGGTATTTGTCTTTCTCTGTCTGACTTATTTCACTTAACATAATACCTCTAGGTCCATTTATGTCATTGCAAATGGTAAAATTTCATTTTTTTTTTTTATGGCTGAGTAACATTCCACTGTATATGCGTACCACAACTTCTTTATCCAATCTTTTTTTATCCTGATGTTTTTGATTGCTGACAGCTTTTAAGCCTCACCTTGCCTTCTTCCCACTGTACCTCACAGCTGGACATGCTGATAAGAAAGCCTGGTGTTCCCTCATTTGGCACTTATGGGAGATTCAAATCACATGAGCCCTTTCCCAAGCATGTAAGCCCTAATCCTGTCCCTACCCCCAAACACAATAAAAACCCAGGCCAGTCTCCTTTCTTTGCTCTCTTAAGATGTTTCAAACCTGCTTGGGAGGCCTGTCCTGCTCATCTCAGAGAATGCAAGTGTGTAGCTGGTTAGTCAGAAATGTGGCTGGTTTGGGGCCTCCAACTATGGCTGGTGACTGAAGAGGGGGCAGTCCTGTTGGGGACGGTACTCTTTCACCTGTGGGGTCTCTGCTAACTTTGGGTGGTTAGTACTGGGATTGTATGGCAATACACTACACATTATTGGTGTCAGAATAATTCCTCATTCACTTTTCCCACAGAGACATCATGATACCCATCTCCTTCTTTTCTAAATGTACCTCACAGAGTGACTACGTTTCCATTATATGAGAAAAATATGAAAGTTTGGATGGAACAGAAATCATAAAAGGAATGAAATGATTCTAGAAAGCAAGCCATATCTGGGCAACAAGAGGCAGTTTCTCAGATGATGAGAGAATACCATTACACTGACTCAAACCAAGCACTGATTACTCTTTTATGCACTGAAGATTTCAGTATTAAAAATGACTTCAAGCTGAAAGCAGAGAAGCATAAATTAATCCCTCCATGCAACATATATTTATTACGTGTCTACATATGTCAGACACATTTCTAAGTAGTAGGGAACCAACCATGGCTAAGGTGAGGCATAGCCTCTGTCCTTACGGGCTTATACTCTAAAATGGAGTTGAATGGGGAGATAGACCCCTCACCCCCATAAGCTAATAATTATATTTAAAACTGTGATAAATTTTATAAGAGAATTAAAAAGCAGCTAAAAGAACAACTAGAAATGATTACCTCAATAATGATGAGCTGGACATATGAAGAACAGAAGAAAAAGCAGGGCCAGCTTTTGTGGGTGTAAGACCTATGCATTTATTTGCTCAGCGCCCTGGGCTTAAAAGGTTCCTGAGCTTGGTGTAAAGTTCTGCTGTCTCCATCTTTAAATTCTTAACAAGTTTTGAACAAGAATGTCTGCATTTTAAATTTGCACTGGGTGCTGCAAATATGTGGCTGGTTCTGGGGAAAGATTCCAATTAGAAAAAAAACAAAACAAAACAGCATGTTCTCAGACTTAAGGCAAGGAAGAACGGTTTGTGTGAGAAAAATTGAAAGAAGGCCAGGAAGGCTGAGCAGGGAGCAGAGTGGCAGAAGGTAAGGTCAGAAGGAGGCAGAAACTCTGACAGCTGTGGGAATGGACTCTTTGCCATTGCTATTGCCATAAACTCAAGTGTTTCCAGTGGCCTAGGACCACTTCCTTGAGAGGTTCTCCTGGGGAGGGCTTTCTAGATAACCCATCACTAAAATGGGGCTGAAGCCTTGGGACACAGGCCAACAAGAAATCACATGATTGGAAGATAGCCACTGACTCTAGGCTTCCTGTTGATGTTCCAGATAGAGGTGGCCGGATCCATAGGCAGAGCCCCCTGGGGCCACTGCTGGGATCCCAGCCTTCAGAGGCTCATTATCAGTGGCCCGGGGAGGTGCCAAAACCAAATAGAGGGATCTTCAAATTGTCTGGGAATTTTCTCTAGTTTCTTGCTTTAATATTTCAAGTCCTGCACTTTTTCTTTATAGGAAATCTGGCATTTTAACAGAGCTTATTTTGATTTAAAGAAATCGAGTTTTTACAAGCTAGTTGGTTTTTGCTAAGTTACAAATAGCAAATTCCTCCATCAAGTGATGGGTATATAAAATCGTTTGTAAGTTTCAAGTGTTTTCCACTCTATGTAGGATAGAACATTCTAGACCTTTTTATTGTGGGAGAAGCAACTATTTTTTATTTCTTTCAAACTTTGAGATCACCAGATATCCAGGAGACAAGGTTTTAACAGAGGTATCTTAGAATGAGTGAGTGAAGGGAAGTTGCTACCAGCTGCTATTTTCTCCTACCTGGAAATTCAGGAAACATTTGGAGAGAAGACACAGGGCAGTAAGAAGGCCATGTTGAAATCACCTTGCAAGGTATTAATCTAACATGTCTAAATTTGAGGTTCCCTCATCAGTGAGGGCCACTAGACCAATGGTCCTCCCGAGGTCCCTAGCCTTAGATAAGGGGGCAGGGTAGATATAGTGTTTGAACTGATATGAGATAACCTTGGTGGGTTGGTAGACTTATGTACCCTCAACATCTGCTATATCTCTATGTGGATGGAGAATTGCTTAGCAGGTGTTTCTGTACTCACCTGAAAATGAAATTTATTATTGAAATTAACAAAAATAATACCTGTTATTGTTGAACACCTAGTATGTGCCATACACTTTATACACATTCTTGCACTTCATCTCACAGCAAATCAGATAAATGATTATTATCTTTCTCCAGTTGCTAAAAGTGAACGTGTGGAGATCCGGTAAGTTACCTAGGGACTGAGGTCTTCATGCCACTGAGTGGCAGCCTAGGATTTGTGCTCATCTTCCTGATGTCGAAGTCCATCCTCTCAAAGATTACCTCATTCCTGGCCCAGGAAGCCTCTTCTCTAGGTTGCCACAGAACTGGAGCAGAGCTGGGGCAGCAGGTAGCATTTTGTCCTCATTAGACTGGCTGATTCCTGACTGACCCAGAGCTTACAGGAAGCAGATGGAATAGACACTAGGATCCTGCTGAGCTCAAAAGAGACAATCAAGCCCTGATCCTTCAGTCTTTTTTATATGACATTTTGTTAGACAGTTTGAAATGTCATTCAAACCAGGGCACTAAAAGGCAAAGATTAGCACAACCTAGTTAAAAAGATATATATGTTTAAAATCTAGATTGGTTGCATTATGTTTTAAAAAATACTGGCCAGTTCGACACAATGGGTTTTGTTTTAAATACCAGATGGCAAGAAATACCCAGCCAGATTGTCACAGGGTATAGAGGATTTCTTGGCAGTAAACTGGGTGTTTTGGGACATGTATTAACCCTTTCCAGGCACTGGAGTGGTAGCCGAAGCTTTAAAAACTTTTACGCACAAAAGCTTCTTTAATGTTAAAGACAGACCCAGAGAATTTAGAACTGCTTTGCTGCATAAGAAAAATAAGTCATCATTAAAGTTAAGGAGTAAATTGCTTTTCAGGAAGTTAAAATGGTGCATTAGATACAAAAAATAACGTCTCAATTTGGTTTCACGGTGATCATGGAGATGAGTAAAAATAATGTTCTAGCACACTGGTCCCTGACTTTGAACCCTTTCCAGTCTCTAGGCTTTTGTACATGTGTTCCCTCTGCCAGGAAGTTTGTCCCCATTCAGCTCCATAGTGTGGTTGTGTTTTTCTCATTCTCTCAGTCTCAGCTCAGATGTTGTGTCCTCAGAGAGGACTTCCTTAAGTATCTGCCATCAGTCACTCTCTACCTCTTTACCCAGTTTGTTTCTCACAACATGACATTTTGCTGTGGTCATTTATGTGCTTGTTTCCTCCTTCCTTCTCTTGAATAGAATCTCTGTGAAGGCAGGATCTAATGTTTGGTTTAGTGCTGCATAATGAATGGCACGTTGAGAGAATCAGTAAATATTTGTTAAAAGAATGAATGACTATCCCTTGATATTTGACAGTGCTTTAAAAATGTCAAATCTCTTTAGGAAAAACTCCAAATTTTATCTTTACATTTGATCATCATCTTAATAATTTTGAATATTTCCAAAACAGAAGTTGCTCCATATGCTTTGGTATATTAGAAATAGCAAGTAGATGTGTAGGATTATAGATTTTTTTTTTTTCTTTTTGAGGGAAAAAATGAAAGTACAGTGCCACATGGTGATTCAGGGCAGAGATACCCTTGAAGCAATAAAGACAAAAGCTGGCTTTCATGTTTGTCTGAGAGAGAAAAGTATGGACAGAAAAAACAGAAACAAATTTATTATTATGTTGAAAATTTATACTGAAGGGCTCTTGACTGAGTTATGATAGCAGAGATGAAAAGAAAAATAGTCTGAAAAAAAAAAACCCCAGAGAATAAAGAGAAATACTTCAGTTTTTTTTCTGAACTAGGTATGAAAAATTTTCATTGTTTAGTTATTTCTGGAAGATATATACTCGGTTACATTTTATGAGATCAGGCTAGATTGTTAGAAATAGGAAAATATATAGCATCCTGTCATAATTAGAATCAAAGAAACCAAAATGATGGCATAGGTCTTTCACAGGATTTGGAGAGATACTAAATTCTTTAGGACTTGAATTAAAAGCCTAAAAGTTTGCACTAATTTGGGTAAAGACAGAGCACATTTAATTATATTAAGAATCACCGAGTTAAGAAGGAAGGAGGGCAATAAATTTCAGGAGAGAAAATAATTGTGTGGCCTTGATAATACTAAATGCTGTATGTATTTATTTTGAATCCCTTCTCACAGATGGAATAATACAAATAACAGAAAAATATTGATAGATGGAGAAACTGAGTTTTTTATTTATTTTTTATTTTTTTTGACACCTATAGCACCTGGTCTTCCTAGGTGGTCTCCCATCCAAGTACTAACCAGACCTGACCCTGGTTAGCTTCTGAGATCAGATGGGATTGGGCATGTTCAGGGTGGCATGGCTATAGATGAGAAAATGAGTTTTTAACTATCCAAAATTTATCTCATTTGTTTTCATGCTCCTAAGGAAAAAAAACAAAAACAAAACAAAGCTCACATGAAACTAATAAGCCTGCTTAAGCCCAAGAATTTGGCATCTACATCTGTCTTTTTATAGATAACACATTTTCTTTGAAATACATTGCCCACTTGATAATTATTCCTTTTCCCTTTGATCTTCCAAGCGCTTCATGGCAAATCGATTCTTCTCCCATGCTTTGTTTTAAATCCCACTGAAAAACTGGGCGGAATCCTTGTTTACGGTCTTCTGCAGCATTATGGCACCTGACTGTGAGGGATAACATAAGCTACTATGATCTCTAAACTTCTTCAGGTCAGCTCACCCCAGTCACACACAGGATTTCAGAACTGGAGGGGGATTGGCAATTGTAGTGGGTATCTGCTCTTTTGGTCTCAGGGAGCTCATTCTCCTTTCTTTGGGTAACAGAACACACTTATTTTCTTGGGGAACCAGCCTTGGATGTGACCCAGATCTGGCCACATAGCATATCTTCTCCTGTTGGCTGCATCGTTTAGTTGGAATGAGTACATGACCCCAACTGATGCAATCAGAACTGATCCTGGGACTTTTCAAGGAGCAATGGGAAGAAGGCTATTCTTCCTCCTGGACCTGAAGCTATGCTCACGTTAGCCTGAAGAAATGAACCCACCATGAAAATGGAGTCCGCCGGAAATGAAGCAACACAGACGATGGCACAGCCATGAGATGGAGAGAGGCTGCTACCTGACGACTTTATTTGAGAAGGTGAATTCAGCTTGTCACTTGAGTACTGATCAAATGAAGAGTCACCTGTCCCAGAGGTTCAATATTGGTTCATGGACCAATGACTGTCTACAATATCTTCACTTATTCATGGTGAAATGAGAAAATTCAGGTTCACGGTAACAAGTTTTTCAGAGAACTAGCTTTTCAATCCGAAGGACTGCTCCTATATCTAAAGACTGTATGCTTTCTACAGTTTTGATGTTAAAACGTCCTTTCTTTGTGATCGTAGATGGTATCTTTAATATCCTTACTCAGTCTGCCCTGGACAACTAATACAACATTCATGATTTTTGCCATAAGTATGAACTACTTGCAACTATAAATTATTACTTATAGTTTTTTTCCCCAAGACAACTCACTTTTAAAATTGAAATAAATTTAGTACCTTGAGTTCTTTGGCATATAGCTTAATCTATCTGCACCTTTATGACTTCATGTCTTCAGTCTGGTGACAGCCACCACCTGTCCTCCCTTCCAGGCAAAGTGCAATGGGGGGTGGGGTGGTATGGGGCCTCCAGTAATGGGAGAAATAAGGTACAATGACTGCTCTAGTCCTGAGATTCTTTTGTTGCTGCTCTCCATCAGAATTCCCTTGGTCCCTGAATTCACACAGGTCCTGAGGATTCTGGGGACCTCTTGAGGGACCAGAGGTACTAGATATAGTGCTGAATTCAGAAGGCAGGCACCAATGCATGGGATTTCTTACTCCTGCTTGTTTCAGTAAGTCTGACTTCTCTTTCCATGTGTGGATTTTAGCTATTAAAATATAAAATGATTTTTCTCTCATCGACCAACATCATTTAGTATTTTCGATGTTACATGGTTCACACTTGGGGAAATATTGTTTCAAGTTGACAGCTTCTGGTCAAATGTAGTTTAGATTTTTCATTCTCCATACCTTTACTCACACTGCTTCTCCCACCTGGGATGTCCTCACCTCTTCATTTCATGATCCAAATCCTTTAGCACCTTTAGTGCCTCTTCCTTCCTTCCTTCCTTCCTTCCTTCACGAAACCTTTCTAGCCCCTTTCTATAAGACCGCAGTAGCTTCCTCCTCCTGTGGGCCTACAGCACCCACTCTTCTCTCCATGCATGTGACTCTTATGGCAGGACTGCACTGCTTCACCTTCAACATCCTTGTCTTGAGTTATTACTTACTTTTTCATTGCCCATGTAATATATA
>NW_006436298.1:24570083-24608210 GCF_000325575.1 Pteropus alecto | reverse complement strand
TCTTAAGCACATTTTCATGATTAAACATTTATCAAGCAGAAAAGGCATTACAGAGTAGTAAATGGAGTCAAAAAGAGGGGAAAAAAGGCGGTGATATATAAATCTACTTTTTAAAAAGAACCAACACCCATAAAGATGGAAAGTACTAAGGGGGCAGGTAATCTAAGATTTGAAATAGGAAATTCCAAATGGGCTCATACCTATTCCAGTATCTTAAGAATCCAAAAGACTCTAAAGTGGTTCAGGAAACAAAGAGTTAAGCAATGATAGGTTGTAGGTAAAGGGAGATTGCTTTAATCTTATAGAAAAATTGGAATAAAAATTGGAAATATAATGAAATCAAATTATTCTCTTTATCCTCCCAACTACTTAGATTATTGAATTTGTAGCATTGTTTGTCTCTTCTCTTTCCTGGAACATTTTTTTTGCTTGTTGGCTCCTCAATCTGGGATTTTCTTTCTGCTGTTCAAAGGTGGCTGTAAAGGTCAGGTGGGAGAGGAAGCTAAATTCAAACAATGATGTGGCTCAGGCTCTGCAGGCAGAGTTCACCTTGTCGCCTTTTGGGAGGTACAGAGGTGTCTTGAGCTTTCTCTCATTTCTAATGCCCTTGAGTTCACTTTGGGTTTGAAATGGCTCCCACCCCCTCTTTAAAGAATCAAAATCTGCTGAAAGATACAGGATTCTATTTCATGTTCTGCAAATGATGCTATAGGGAAATATGTATTTTTAAAAAATTGGAAGATTTACTGTTTATTTAAACTGGGAAACTGAATATTTGAAATTGTTGGGGGACATTAGTAAAGGATTAAAATTATACATTTAATTTTAAAATAATTTAGGCAGGGAGAAGGTATCAAAGCTAAGAGTTTTTGAACACTTATTTTATGCCAGATATCGTGATCCATTTATCCATCCATCTGTCCATTCATTCTTTATCAAATAGGTGATATGTCTAATGGTTCAAAATTTGAAAGATACAAAGGGAGTCTCCCTGTCACCTCTGTCCTCCAGTCTCCCAGTTTCCCTCCTCAAAGATCACCAAAGACATATGATCTTGTGTGTCCTTACAGAAATATTTCATGCACATTAAAACTAATATCTTTTCTTTAACAAGCACACAAATGGTGGAATATTATATATTTTGAGTATTTTGGTATAAAATAACTGAATAAGTTATCTTGAAGATAATAGTATATGATCGTTCCATAAAGAACTTCATTTTTTTATAGCTTTATAATTTTCTGTTGTACAAATGTCAATTTTTCGAACCAGTTCATTATCTTCATGTATTTAGGTTATTTCTAGACCTACATAATTATAATGCCACAATGAACAAACATACATATAATGTCATTTCATAGTTGTGTGAGCTACGTGACAAATTTCTTGAAGGGGAATTGCTCGTTCTTATGTCTATTTTATGTGATAGCTGTTGCCACATATCTCTCCTCAGCTGTTGTACCAGTTTCCATTCCCATCAGCAGAGGATAGTAGGATTTACTATCATATCTTAATAAACTTATTTGACAAAGATGACACAGCTAATAACAAACAGAGCCAAGGTTTCAACCCAGACTTAACTGGCTATAAATCTACCTGTGTTCTGCTACTCTGTGCTCTTGTACCTTATTATTTGTGTTGAATTATAAGCACAAATTCCTTTACCAATGGTCATTAGATTCCTATGCTTATAACAAGAATACCTAGAATAGTATTCAACTTCAGTACAGCATTTAAGTTTTCAAAAGGCTTTCCTATTTGTAATTATATTTTATAGGCCCATGGAGAGAGGGTATATATGTAAGCCTTTTGACATTGATAAGTTAAAAAATAAAATACAGAATATTTGGTTACTTGCATAAGGTCACAGAAAGAGTTAGTAGTAGAACTGGTTCTGGAAACATGCCTTTTGACTATTTTGCACTGCATTAGACGTGAGATATGCCTGGAGCTGACCCTGCCTTGAGTTCCCGTAGCAGGAAATAGGAAACAAGCAAATATACTCATAGCCCTTCTTATGAGACAGTGATGATTCTCAGGCCTTTGAATCAGGATAAGCAATCGCATGTGAGTTCATAATACTCTTTAATCAAGGATTTTTAAAAATTAGGCAAACATAGTCTTTTTTTCCCCCCATCTAAAAAGAGGTGATAGACTCCTTAAAATGGAGCGGTGAGAGACTATGGTTACAGTGTAAGATATAAGAAATAGTCAAGTTCTGGAGACCATACAAAACTACAAGCTACTCAAGGCATAAATTGGTCAATCATTTTAAAATGAATATTGGCACATGAAAAGAATATAATAAAGTACATGTATGTTATAAAATATAGCGATAGAACCAACATCTGAGGACCTACCACCGAACCCAGACCTCCAGCACCACCCACACCATTGTGGCTACCTGCACATTTCTTGCTCATTCCATCTCCCTACCTCTCCTAGAGGCAGCACAATTCTGAATTTTATGGGTTTTAAAATCAGACCACATGTGTGTATATTCTTAAACGATACATGATTTAGTTTTGAGAGAGTTTTATAATTCATGTGATATTAATTATATAAACCTAATGAACATTTATTGAAAGAATGAATAAATGAATGAGTGAATGGCAAACAAGGAAGCTCAATCTATTCTCTTTCTCCAGCCACTGAAACTAGCGAAGATGTGGTGCATCAGTGAGGCCTCTTTTCTAAACAGTGATCTTTTATACTTTCAAATGTATATCACTGTCAATCACAATAAAAGATATTTCTATTATTAATAATTGTTAAAGGTATGAGGCTTGGACTAATGCAAGACCAACTCTTTTTTACACTTTGTAGCCATGGAGATAAATGTTGCTTAGGATTGGGATCTCTTAGAGGACTCTAGAATGTATTAAAAATAAATTAACTTTATTTTTATGGGTCTAACAAAACTTTGTTAATTTAAATACAAATTATTTAAATTAACCATATACTGCAGACACTTTTTATATGTTTCACATAAAATGTCTGGACGCACTGTAAACACACCAGGTGTATCAAACATGATATATTTGAAAAAGAAAAGCTCAGAAATGGCCAAAATTTAATGTAATGAGCATTAGGTCATTGGCAAGTGTGTCTAATTTTACCCCATTGCCATGGTGCACTCAGCCGACAAGCTAATCAGAAAATGTACTTTCAGCCAGTTGTATCAAGAACTGAAATGACTGTGTTTATTTCAAGGTCTTGGTTTAAAATGCAAACTCACCAACCAGCGGCACTATAATTAAGTCCTCAAGAAGTAAGAAAGTTCTTTTTTAAAATGGTGTAGTGCAGCCTATTCTAGCAAGTTAGATACGAGCAAGATGAGTTAGATGTTCAAAGCTAAAAACTAAACATCCTAAGAAGGTACTCCAGGCACTTCAGGACTTTAATGCTATTAAACATTTAGCAAGCATTTTTCTTGTGCCGTTTAAATGGATTCAGGAAAAACATATCTGAAGTATGGCTCTCAGGTAAAATCTCATGATAAATATCAAAGAGGAAGGTAAATACAAAACAACAATAAAATAACAATAGCAACATTTAACGTTTATTGAGCATTTACTGTGTGTCTGGAATTGTTCTAAATATTATATGCATATTTTATTTCATCTTCAAGTCAACAGTACTATTAATTTCATTTTACAGATAAACAGGAATAGAAAAGTTAAGTAATGTTCTCAAGCTCTCACAGGTACTAAATGATAGTCAAAATTTGAACCATGTAGTTTTCTATTGCTGCCATGACAAATTGTCACAAATTTAGCAGCTTAACACAGATTTGTTATTTTGTGTTTCTATAGATCACACATCTGGCAAAGGTCTCACTGGACTAAAATCAAGGTTCAGCAAGTCTGCATTCTTTTCTGGAGTCTCTAGGGAGAATCAATTTCCTTGCCGTTTCCAGCTTTTAGAGGCTGTCTGCATTTCTGGTCTCCTCCTTCTAAATTCAAAAGCTGCTAAAGGCAAGTTGAGTCCTCACATTACATCACTCACACCTCCTCTTCTGCCTCCCCAGGATACTTTTATGGGACCTTGCGATAACATTGCTCACCTGTATAATCCAGGATGATCTCCCTATTTTAAGGTCAGCTGGTGAGCAATCTTAATTTCATCTGCAACTTTCATATTCCTTTGCCATGTAAGAGAATATCTTCAGTTTCCAGCATTAAGACATGGATTTTTTTTTTTGGCGGGGGGCGGGAGCACATTTCTGAATACCACGCAGTCTTATTCCAAAGATCATGCTCTGAACAATTTCACCCTACTAGTGATGAGCAGAAACATTAGCATTTATCATTTTGGAAAACCTGGTTTGCAGATTTTTTGTTTCATATGGTTCAAAGTGAATGCATCTTAAGAAAAAAATCATTTGAAATAATTAACTTGGTAATGTTACCTTGGTTACTTAGGAATGTTGATTTATTGTATGTATCTAAGCATTTACTATTTTCTGTGTAGTCCATTAAGTGGAGGGATGGAGCCCTCACTACTGAATGGAAAGCCTGGGGCACCTGCGTTCTGCTGTGAGAGTGGCCTGTTTGTTCACCTGAGCGAGAGAAATTGTGCACAACTGAGTTGTAGAGGACCTGGCTCTGTACCTTCTCCTGGTTTGGCTGGACTGAATCCTTTCTTTGTGGCTTCCCTAGCACTCTGCCCCAGGCTGTACAGTGCATTTCTCCTTCCTGATTTGTTCTCTCCTTAACTCTGCTATGATTTCATGGCATGTACCCACCTTTATTTTTTCTACTTTACCGTGGAAGGGCATGTCAAGCCAAGTGAACTCCTGGGCTCAGTCCACAAGTTCATGAGTCTTGAGGACCTCTGTGTATTTGTCATTTTTCTTCTCCGTGTCCTTTTTGGTCTGTTTCCATAGCCTCATGAGCTGTTTTTCCTTGCAGTAATGGATCTTGCCGTTCTTCTTCTCTGGGGTGAGTGTTACTGCCTGGTACTTCAAGTCAATCTCATGGCATCCCATGTAGGCAAATTGTTACGTCTTTAGATGCACAACCTTGAGGGCAGCAGGAAGCACCACCTACTTTTTCCTGTCCTAGTGTGACAGGATCCCATCAAATACCTTGAGGTAGTCCAGGGCAGCCTGGCCTCACTTTGTTTTGTGGGGTGGCCCACTTTCACTGGTTTGACCTTGCTTTTGTCGAAATTGCCAGAAATGTTGATGCCCATATAACACATGACCACCATTTTCTGGCCCAGCAGTACCTGCTTGATCATCATGGCCACTGAGTGGCCAAGAGATGGCATCAGTCATTCAGTAGTAGGACCTAACCCTCTGCCATCTTTGGCAGCCAACTGGAAGAGCCACATATTTATTATCTTAAAGTGCTAGAGGTCAGAAATCTGAAATTAATCTTACAAGATTAGGATCAAGGTATTGGCAGGGCTGTGTTTCCTCTGGAGTATCTAGGGGAGGATTTGTCTTCTTGCCTTTTCTAGCTACTAGTAAACACCTGCATTGTTTGGCTCATGGCCCCTTCCTTCATCTTCAAAGCACATCACTCCATCCCTCTTCTTCTGTTGTCACATCTTTCCTTTCAACTTTGACCCTTGGTACCACTTGGATAATCCAGGATAAGCTCCCAATTTTAAGAACCTTAACTTAATCACACGTGCAAAGTTTATTTTGCCATATAAGAGCACATATTCTCAGATTCTGGGAGTTGGGATATGAACACCTTTGTGGAAGGCATTATTATGTCTACAGAAACTTTACATATGTGATATTGCCAGTAGATAAACATTCTGAGATTTCTCCAATAGTATTCAACTTTGCAACAAAAAGGGTAGAGAAAGTAAATTGTTGAATTAATCCAAGTTTAGGGATTCATAGGATAGGATTAAGGTACAAGGAAAAGGAGGTAAGTCACTTTAAGAAGCTGGAAGATGACATTGAGTTGATCGATCAAGGGATCTGATAGGGAGGGAAGGAAAACCAGAAGCGGCTTCATAGCTTGGGAGAAGAGTGAGATTTTCTTATAACTTCTTAATTCTATTTCCTCTTTGATATGGCTTTTACATTTCATTAGCCTCCCCCTTCCCCATCCCCTACTGAGAGAGTTTCTAAATGACTGCAGTAAAAGAGCTTTATTTGATTTCCATTACAGACACTTTCCAAACACCCTAAAATTGTTGCATTCAGGTTGCATAGCAACCAGTGTTTGAACTCATGGGTAATTTCTGTGGGAGATCATGTGGATGAGGGGTTATATACTCAGTACAGTTTTCATTGTGTCCCAAGAAGGCTAATAGGCATCAAACAGGGGAACATAAGTTCTTTTGTTGGACATGAGGTTAACTCTCTTCAGAAATTTTTTCTGAATAAAATAAGGTTGTTTTTTTTTTTTTATTCCTGTTAGGAAATCCAGCAAAACTAGAACACTTTGACAAATGTTTCATAAATTGTAAAAAATCAATTGCTGCCATTTTCTCATAGGTCTTGACCAAGGTGGCCTTGAAGTTTCTTCCAGCTTGACTAAATGTTTGACCTTTTCCTGACTCTCGGCCCCTGATATCCCTTTTCCTAGAGCATTTACTTTAGAAACCTGGTCGTTGTGAACCCTTTATCTGCCCCTTTGAGAAGTAAATCTCTTAAAAATACTCTTGCCAGTTTTACAACACAGGAATATCTTTCTTGAGAACCTGGGAGCCTTCCCATTGTAATGTAATCAGTGAAGTCCATAGAGCCCTTCTCTGCCAGTGTCTGTGGGAGGGCAGGAGCCTAACTTTCTCAGCTCCTTGTAAGATTACATCCTGTCATGAAGATATGAGAATGTTTACTTTTTGTTTGGGTAAGGCCAATGAACAAACACAGGTGTCCTATGATCCCTTATCTGGCTCTTAAGAACTCTCCAGCCTTTTGTCTATACCGAACTAGGCATCCAGACATGGTCTCTACTTCCTCACCTAATTTTAGAATAAGATCAACTCCCTGTTCATCTTGCCCAGTGAGATTTTTTTTCTAACCATCTCCCCAGAAAGTTGATTCAATAACCATAAGGAAAGAGGATATAAAGAGAGCTAATGGTTGGATTAGTTGTAAGTAATGATCAGGTAATAAAGAGCTATGATTTCTAATTCAAGTCACAGACAACTGCACTTTGACTTACTTCACCTATTACAAGGGTAGGTGAATATTGTGTGACTTTATGAGCACAGGCTTTGCTAGGAAAAGAGTAGCTAAGGAATATTTTTTTTGGGGGGGGAGTGGATTTTTAGGAAGGGCAGATTTATTTAGCAGGGTGATATCAGTTATGACCTTAGTTGACTGAAACCTGACTCCAAATGGCTTAGCCATACAAAGAAATTTATTGGTCCATGTAATTGAAAAGCCCAGGGATAATACCGTTTCTGGGGCTCAAATATTTACCAAGTGCCTCTGATATGTCAGACCTTTTTCTAGGCACAGGTGATACAAATTTTTGTCAATACTGGTAGCATTCTGTGCCCTCATGGAGCTTAGAGTCTAGTGTCCATGTCTTCAGGACCTCTTCTTTCTCCACGTCATTGGGGCCTAATCACTTTCCATTTGCTGAGTGGGTTCTGTGTTGCCTTCTGCTGGTATATGAGAGGAAGAGAAGCTGTCCTGTATAGGGTGGGGGAAAAAAGGACCAGGAGCCCTTCTTAAGCAGACTTTAAGGCAGTCTTTCTGTTAGGGTGCCCTTTGTCTCTTCCAGAGGTGTCAGTGCTATTAATTTCTGAGCCTTTGGGAGATTCTGTAATGTAAATCTGGTTTTTTTTTTTGGCTTTCTCCACTTCCTATTTAGGATTCAGCTTCCTTTAGTCTAAGTTTATCAATGATCCATATACTTTCTGGCTTTCCAAAGTTTGTGGCTATTGTCATTTCCTTTTTTATTCTTTGTTATTTAGGTTTATGCCTTAAAATAGTCCTTTTACTGTCATTTTAGTGGGTTTTCAGGAAGGAATGAAATAAATTCATTTGTAAAATTCATTAATAGTAATCAAAATAACCATTAATTTATTTCGTATTATGATAAAATCAATAGATGTTTATTGTAGGTAACGCAGAAGCGTGTAAAGAACAAAAAGAACAATCCTTTCAAATCCCAGAAACACCATAGTCATATGACCCCTCACCTGCCAAACATTTCCAGTTTTCTGATATTGCAACAGCATGTTGCAAGTTTTACAGCTAAATCTTCATAAACATCCTCAAATATTGCTTTAGAATCAACTTCTATAAAGTACATCAAGGTCAAAGGGACCGCATAATTTTATTGGCTTCAAGTAAGACTATACTATGTATTAATTTCTAATGGTAGAATTTTCAAACCTACAGTGGATGGGTTGTAACATCAAAAAATACGTAAGATTAATGTTTTTATTTCTGAACTTCAGCTTTAGTAAAATTTTTATGTAGGTGGTACATGTAAAAATTATTCTGAATAATAAAGAGGAAGTTTCAGATTATGATTAACTGAAAGAACGGAAGATATATTTTTAGTAGAACCAGCTAGAATGAAATGAGAATGTAAATATTTCAGCTTTTGTGTTTTAATTCTTTGTTAATTACTAGTCACACGGTAAACTTTACTCTACTTTTTCTTCTGTAAGTTACCTTTTGTTTTTTTTGAGAAGTAAAACTTCTCAGCCATAAGTGAGGACAGGATGATCAGAATCTGTGCCCCTTAGTAGAAGGTGTCCTAATAGATTATCATTTCTATGAGCTCATGGGCTGTGATGTTGCCTTCTTCATTAACACCATCATCATTGTCATCACTATTTTCAACACTGCCTCTTAAAAATTTACTTTCACAATCACCATCTCATTTTAATCTTTAGAACAACCTCGTGCAGCAGATAGGACAGATTATTTTATCATTTTTAGTTCACAAATGGGGAACATGCAGGACCAAGGTCAAGGGGACTCATTTCTCCAGCTAGAAAGAAGCAGAAGAGGGATTTTAAACTGAATCTTCTAGCTTCAAAGGTCACTGCTATTTCTGCCATGCAACATATGCTCTATCTTGCCTACCACCAGGTCTTCAGATAATATTTGAGTGAATAACTTTGAAAGGTCCTAGACTCAGAATTGATGTTCAAAGGCAATGACCCTAAGAGCAAAAGCAAAAGAATGCCAAACATTAAATCATACAATGTTTTTCCTGGCTTCTCTGTTCCAACTGATTGTCTGTAATGACTCCAGGAATAATATGTTTCTTATTCAATGTCTGAAGCTGTAATTTCTGCAAATTTTATTCAGAACATTGCCCTAAATGATGGGAGGAATGAGTATTTTCTCTTTGATTATATTTGTCCCAAGTTGTTTGTAAAGAAAATCCATTTTTTTATAGAAACTGTTATGTCGAATTTGATATGCCGAATAATTTTTATAGTTGTTTACCAGTTACTGAAAAGTGAGAATTTACCAAGGTTGTCCTTCCCTTGGGTTGGCATAGATTGCAAAGTGTTTGTAATTCATTATTACTGATTAAAAGATTAATAGGTAATTGGTGACAATGGATAAATATCTGAAATGCAACTATTAGTGGTGAGATTGGGCTCCAGATTCACTCTCATGGAGCTTCTCAGGAATACAGGTATAAAAATTTTGAAACACTGGATATTTCTCATGGGTGATTATTATTAAATTGACTTGAATCTAGTACAACTTGACCAATTTGATAAATTTCTCAAAATATTAATACTACCCATATTAACCACATACTATGTCAATTATTATGCCTAGAACTTTAATAACAAAAAAGGACTCAGTTCTTCAACATGAGTTGAGGGTACTTTTTAAAATCAATTTTCAATAAACATTAATGGCATTAGGCTTGAAATCCATTTCTCCTCAAGGCAGGCATCCTTAAGTAAATGAGTTACTGAATAAACATCAGTTTTTATAAGTCATTTCTGTAGACTTTTAAATTTTTTATTGATAAAATACACATAACATGTAATTTATCATTTTAACCATTTTAAAGAATACAATTCAGTGGCAATTTGTACATTTACAATGCACATTTAGTACAGCACAACCACAAGCACTGTCTAGTTCCATAACATTTTCATCGTTTCAAAAGGAAACTTGAACCCTATTAAGGAGTCACCCTTCACCCCAGTCCCTGGCAACCACCACTCTGCTATCTGTCTCTATGGATTTGCCTATTATGAATATTTCATATAAATGAAATCATAAAATATACAGCCTTTTGTGTCTGGCTTACTTCAATAAGTGTAATATTTTCAAAGTCCATCCATGTTGTAGCATATATAAAAATTTAATTCTTATGTCTAAATAATGTTCCACTGTGTATATATACCACATTTGGTTTATCCATTCATCTGTTGATGGACATTTGGTTGTTCCCACCTTTTGGCTGTTGTGAGTAATGCCTGCTATGACCACTGCTGTACAGATCTGTTCAAGTCCCTTTTTTTCAATTCTTTTGTATATATATTTAGGACTGAAATTGTCAAGTCATATGGTAGCTCTATGTTTAACCGTTTGAGAAACCACCAAACTGTTTCCACAGTGGCTATACCATTTCACATTCCCAGTTTATATCCTAGTAAACACTTGTTATTTTCCACTTTTTAGACTATAGCCATGCTAGTAGGTATGAAGTGGTACCTCATTGTGGTAAATTTCTGTTATTTTTAATTGCAGATAAATTTTACTCTCCTGTCCACCGTGAAGTAGGGCTTTGTAAATTGCAGAGAAAAGGCTCAGGTCATGTGAGCAGCACCTTGAGTGGTTTCACTCAACTGAAGAGTGTGAGGTCTGTGGAAGATAAAGCTGAAACATTACATTGGGTCCAGATTGTACAGGCCCTAGAATGCTAAGCAGAGACCCTAAGCAGAAGGTGAAAAGTAGTTTTTCAGGAAAGAAATGCCATAATGGGAGTTGGGAATTTAAACAGTAAAGGGCACCACAATGTCGGCTGAACTGGAAAGAACAAAGGCTGAGAATGATTACTCCACTGCGGAGATGGTTTCTAGGGCTCTAAGCATATTAACTGCCCGTGCATTACCGGATAACACCTTATAATTTATCAGATTAGCCAAAAATGGGGGACTGTTCCTGCATCCCACAGGAGTGCAACACTATCTCCAGTTGGTGGAGATGAACGTTATTTGGAACTACTATAGACTGTGAGCAGTTCCACTCTAAGAACCATAGCATTCTTTGAGTCTAAGTAGAAATCTCTTCTGAGATGATGTACGTTGGTGTTCTCACATGGGGAGGATGTTGTGGCAAAAAACATAAGACTTGACATCTGACAGACCTGGACCATGCTCAAGTACCTTACCTTCTCTGAGTATCAATTTTATGTCTTTAAAATGGGCATATTATCCATCTCACTGTGTTCTTGGAAAATAAGATTATGCCTGTAAGTGATTATGTATGTAAAGCACACAGCAGAAAATCTGGCACATAGCTGGTGCGCAGGACATATACCACAAATCCAAAATTATGTAGGCCACCTCTTTTTTAAGTGAGTGCTTGAGTTATGATTCAGGGGAAGGTGTATAAGAGTAGGAATCATTCTGGAAGGTATAAAAAGGATATGAAAAAGAGAGAGAGAGAGTGCGATAAGGAGAGGGAGAGGGAGAGGGAGAGAAGAAGAGAAGAGCGAGAGGGAGAGAGTGACATTTTTGTACAGAGAAATCCTTGGGTCACTTTGATATGAGTATAATGTGGGAACAAAGAACAGGCTGATGAGACCTGATTCAAATCCAACCCCTGGCATTTGCCTTAATTGACATTAACTGACATTAGCTCATCTGTCAGTTGAAATGATTTTCAGATTACCTGTAGTCCGACTTTGGTTTCACTGGTAAATTAAAATCCTTGTAAAACTGTGACTGCAGTTTATTCTCAGAGCAGATATATGATGGCAGGCAGTGGATTGCAGAAGCGTGTAGCACATAGCTGGGCCTCTGTCCAGCTCAGTTCTCCTCTCTGAGAGAAAGAAATAAACAACATAAGCAAGATAGAACACCATCCCTTGCTATTGGGAGGAGGTGGTGATATTTTTAACTTTTGGATGTGATGATTTGCCTAATATTTCGAACTATATATATATTTGCCAGAAAATGTGGTATCCAGGGGATCAGGAAATGCAGTCTCTGGTGCTAGAGTGTGGTACCCTCAGCTTCAGCCTGGCACGTCCAGCCACTGGCTGGGGGTGTTGGCTAACACTACTCAAGTGGTGCTGTTATTAATTACCCTTTCCAATGGAAATTCCTTATGATTAATAATATTAACAGCTACTGTTTGGCAAGTGTTAGGCTGGGTTTTTACACGTAATCGTCATAACAACCAAATGAAGTAGGCGAGTAAACTGAGGGTCAGAAAAATTAATTGACTTGCACATTTTTATATGACTACTGTTGTGGAACAGAAAAAATGTTATTCAAAAAGATGACTATAGTCATTGCATTAACATTCCAAGATAGCAATATAATTCATTTCAGGGGAAGAGAGCTTGTTTCTGGTTACATAAAAGAACCAACAACCAATCTAAGATGAAATTTGAGAAACTGAATGGCTCTGCATAATAAAGTACCCAAAAATTTTAGATTGTGCTCTAGTGACTGGAGAGGAGGACAGGATTTCTGGAAGACAGAGGCATGATGAGAAAAAGCAGAGTGCATGGTGACCAAGTGAGGCCAGGCACCCAGCGGTAAGTCAGAACCTGAGGAAGTGCAAAGTATTTTTAGGGGCAGTGAGATCTGCATTGAATTCAAAGCTGGTTTTTTTGCACTGCGTTAGATTATTCTTGGTTGCAATCAAAACTTAGTTAAACCTTGTTACGCTTAAAGAGTCTTGTGTTGATAGCACTTTAGTTGTGCGGCCAATGTTTAGGGCTAAGCGAGAAAGAAAGGAGAGCTGTTTAGGAGAAAAGATCTGAGTGGGAATTGAGAATCAAACTTCAGGCAAGAATTTAGAGCAAGGAAGAATGAAAACATGAGGTCCCTCCTTCTAAAATCTTCAGAAATATTGGGGAGGTTCTGGACCTCTCTCAGAGTATCAGTCATTTTATTTAAATAGTAAGAGAAGGGATAATCTCAGAAAGTACACGTCTTGGAGCTTTGTGATCACAGTAGTGTGTAACAGAAGTATCTTGAAGCCAGTTTTGCCTGACCCCAAAACTGGGTTCCTTCCTGGTTGCTCACTGCCCTGTACTGTGCTGACAGCATTAGTACAAGATGAAGGCCAGGTGATTCATTCATACAGTCTCATACTCTGTCTTGAAATTCCAGGCTGGAGTGGACCCAACACTGGGGACTCTCTTTCCTCTCTCAACTTGTGAGAGTTCTTGCTCTTTTACACACTGCTCCAAAATCGATTTTTATTAGAACAACTTCTTAGTGTCAAGGAATTTCTATTGGAGGGCAATGAAATAAGAAATAATCATGGCTTAAAAGCCACAAAGTTCTCAGTAGATTTATTAGCCATAAGTGGATTTATTATTTATGAGACAGGGCTACCTTAAAGCTGAATTTGTTCCATTTTATTTCTAGCAGAATCCCTATGTCTCAATCAAATAAGAAGTGACACTGTACAATATGCAGTAGATGGACCAACAGGATGGGGATGACTTGTTGACAGTATTGAGTGGGTAATAATTTCATAAGAGAAGAGTTTTGACAAATACGGGTTCGACATTATGAATTAGCGTCATCTTTTTAAAGATTTTTACCAAAAATATCTTTGTGAAAAGTGAATGTTATTCTCTCTCTAAAGAAATGTTATGTAGCAATGTCCTTATAGCAATGTAATCTAACCTTTTGAAAAATTTAATTGACATCTTTTAAATTACATGTTCTCCAAGTGATGATAACCGTTTTCCCTTATCCCACATTTATATGGAAAAAATACTTCTTTGAAGGCCAGCTGGGAGATAGAAAATAAAGCAAGCAAGGTATGCCAGTAGTCAAGATAGGTACAACTCAGGCCTTTACTCTGACTGATAGCCCAGAGGGAAATGCAAATACATGTAGACTGAATGAAGAAATGAATAATAAGCCTGTTTATGTTCTTATTTTAAAGAGGGTTCTAATAAATTTGCGTGTTTATTTTCCTACTCAACAGGAAATTAGAAGAAGCACCTTAGAATGAATTAAAAGAATTAGAAAACTAAGATTGTTAGGGACAGGCATACCAATAGCCAACCAAAAAAGTGGGGAGAGGGACAGTTGAGACCTGATGCTGTATGACTACAAAATGCGGACACAAGAACAAAGAAAGGCACAGCTATCTGAGATCACCACTAAGTACAGTGTGTCCTTCTCAATGTGTGGTTCCTAAACCAGCAGTGTCAGGATAAGTTGGAAATTTAGAAATATGAATACGCAGACCATACCCCAAACCTACTGAATCAAAAACTCTGAGGGTGGGGCTCAGCAATCTCACTAGCCCTCCAGTGATTCCAATTCCCACTACAGTATGAGGTCCACTGGTGTAGTGGTAGAGAACACTAAATCCAGATGCATCACTGCATTTCAGTAGAGTGAAATTAGTGTTCATGACTTGGATCATAGTGGAAAAGTTTTTTTATATAGAATATCTTGCCCAAGAACATGGAAAGTTACTGTAGATGACCATATATCTAGTTTTTCTGGGATAGCGCTAGTTTAGACAAGTTGTCCAGGCATGTTAGAAATAATATTCCCTTTACTCTTGAAAGTGTCCCCATTGGTTGATGAATTATATGGTCACCCTATTATTAATAGGCTTAGAAAGATTACAGTCAAAATTATTAAAATCAACAGATGTATTGGAATTTAAATGAGAGTTGAGTTATTTGACAAATTCCCTCCCTTCACACTATGATAATAGATAATGAGATTTTAGCTTCTCTATTTTTTTGGCCAGACATATCACAAACTTTCTTTGGTTAAACTTTCTTTACGATTCTTCGAGACAGGTTTTAGGCTGTTCTTATCCTTTGCAGAGTAGTAACTAGAGACCATCATGGTATCCATGCAGATTTGTTCCCAATGGAAAATCTGTGTTCAGAGCCAATTTGCCTTTGCATATCACCCTCTTGGTTACTTATTTTTTAACCCCTGATGGTACAGTTCTCTCTGCTTTCTTCTTTTTCTTCATCAAAATGTTATCTGAAGAGGGTCTATAAATTCATGTGTGCCAAGGAAAAAATTGAATACAATCTCACCTTGGGATGTTTGCGTTTGAACTGGGGAACTATTAAGTTATTGAAATAACCTGTAGATGCCACTCAGTGAGCTCAATAGTGGTATGGCTCAGGAAATGATGCAGTAGTAGAGGCCACATGGTTGGAGCCTCCCAGACTGAAGCTTTGAGCCTAATCTTCTAACCTACATAAGCTGTCATAGGGTCATTGATGGAATCTGACCTTGGCAGTGTTCAGCACTCAAACCTACTGTCAGTAATAGAGAAGGATCAATAATCAGTGCATCTTGCCCATCTCAATTAGTTCCAGGTCCGAGTATAAACATACTTTCTTGCAAGTAAACACAATCACTGAATTCTTCCTTTTCTCTTAGGTCTCTCCATACTCTTACTTCCCCTCACAACTAACCTGATTAGATAAATTCTTCCTAGTGTCAAAACCAGAGATGGACTTAAATGAATCTGTAAATGAACTTGTTTCACTGAATTGGCTGTTAAAAATTCTTTTAATGCTATGGATTTTTATAGTTAGAGAGGTAGCATTTAGAGAGGATCAAGTTCAATTCTCTCGTTTTGCAGATGTGGAAACTGAGGCACAGAGAGTTTAAGTGACTTGCTGATGATCACCCAGATGGTTGTTTCAAAAATTAAGACGAGGACCCAGGTTTCCTGACACAATTTCCTCTCCTTGTTCTTACTTGGGTACTCAAAGTTGGGGGTGGGAGAAATTTCATGGTTACCTCAGTTCTGGTTTAGACCTTGAAATGAGGAGTGAAATGTTAACAGTAGAGACTGTGGGACTGCTTTAATGGGTGAAGATTTGAGAATACTTTTCTGAAGCCTCTTTGGGGAATGATAAGAGTGGAAATACCATTTTATAGAATCTCATGGGGGTAGTGGGGTGTGTGTGTGTGGGGGGGAACCCCTGCTGCTGTTTAAACAGAACACACCCTGTGGTCTGGCAGACTTTCATGTTCAAGTGAGTAGAATGTTTATTATGCACATTTTACATCTCCCTTTATAATAAAAGGAATCCCAGTTTAGTCAAATACTTTTTTGAAATGAATGAGCAACTTTCTCACATTTTGGGTGAAAAGGGAGACTGCCCATTTCACAGTCAGGAAAGATCAGGATGGTTTGGTACTTGGGGTAGTGATCCCAAATAGCTTTGTTTCTCATCTTTTCCAACCTCTTCCTGTATCTGGGGGAGCGGGGAGGGCAACTATTCCTTGAGTGAGCTGTCCCTTTGGGCATTTCTCTTCCCCGCAGGTAATAATAGACAATGTGAGGGCATCACTCTGCACTAATAGGAAAGAGAAAAGCATGAACTAGGATGATGACAACAACGTTTAGGAATGCAGAGTTTTGCATAACAAAATTTTCTATTTTGTTTTATGAGAAAATAACAGATATTGTTTTGAAATTTAATATAAAATTCAAATCCTCACTAATGGATAAAAAGTGTTATTAAATGCTCATAATTAAGTTTTAAAATATCAATAATCTAACCAGTATATGTAAATAATTATCTAATACAGAGGGAAAGAATGTTTATTTCAAGGAAGTACATTTCTTTTCCAAAAGAAAGAGGACTGATTACAGCGTATTTCACTGTATTACTCTATGCTATTTCTTATAATTTCTTATAAGTGCCACAGCAATATAACAGTTGTATTTTTTAGCATGTGTTCAATTGAAGACAAATTTTATATCTGCAGGGAAACTTGGAGCTTGCTTATTCAACCTCTTCTTACTGAGGAAACAAAAACAAGCAAAAACCAGGGCCCAGGAAGGTTGGTATTTATATGCCCAACACTGGAGAGCAAGGGAGACCGAGCATCCTTCTAGGACTGTGGTGCCTAAACAAGACATGACTGCATTTTAATGTAGGATAGATTCTGAGAGTCCCTACTGTTCCTATCATCTCTATTTCCAGAAGATTAAAAATAAGAATTTATTTAAATTTAACCCCAGTTTCTTTAAGTTCTGTATTTAAAATGTGAGGTAGAGAAGACTATAAAAATGAAAGAATAATAATAACTGGAAAGATAGTGAAAAAGAGAACAAAGAATGCCTCAGTATCTAGTTTTTTTGGCAACAATATAAACATTTGTTATTTTCTTTATGAGAAACTTTTAATTTTTTAAATATAGAGAAATATAGTGAAGATTAGTTTTTGTTGCAACAAATATTGAAGCAATTCAGAAAATATTTTTAAAAATTGGTACATAGGATGAAGCTCTCTCTCCAAGGCCTCTGCTCACTACTCACAGGGTAGTTTCTCACAGAGGTGTATTAAAAAAAAGGTGGGGGGGGAGAGAAAGAGAAACCCTTAATATGTAATATTTTATGCTTAAAAATAATTCAGAATGTGAATTCAGTTTTATTCAGAGGAGAAAGCCTTTTTTCATAGATGAAATACTTAAAATAGTCCCAAAGAAATAGAAAGTTACTCAAAGTAAAGAACTCATGAATCAATGTCATGAGTTCAAACTGTATCTTCCTGATACATCATGTACTAGGAAACCATAAAAAATACCAAAACAGTAACCAAGAAAGAGTAGCTCACGTCAGTGTTTTGTATTCTTCCGTTTAATAAAGATAGATAAATAGAGAAGGGAACTACATGTACAAAATCCAACACAATGCAAACTTGGAAATGTTATAAATCAATTAGTACAATTTGAGGTTTATTTGCAATATCAACTCAGTTTATCTGCAACAGAAAAAAAGGACCAAGTAGCCTGATTCAAACGCTTTTAAGTACTTAGTCAATAGCCAACACATAATGCATATTTATATTTATTAAACATTTATTATATATTTATCACAGGCTAAATTATGATAAATGCTTGCATGAATTATTTCAGTCAGTCTTTCTAACAATTCTTTGAGATAGATACTATTATTCTTCTTATCCCAATTTTGTTCATGAGAAAACTGACCCCTGGAGAAGTTTATTAACTCATCCAAAGATTATATAGCTCATAGTGGTAAACTTAGTATTTGAACCAGGCAGCCTGATTCAACGATCTAAATGTCGAGCCACCATTCTAGTGGCACTCTGCTAAGTGATGTCTATATATGGTGAACAAAATGGACATGGCCCTTGCCTCCTAGAGCTTAAAATCTAACAGAATTTTTAAATTGTAAACTTTGGAGCAATAATAATGAATTCAACCTGATCTTTAAGACAGAGGCTAGAAATTAAACTACAGATCTCTCACAAGCAATTTTTACATTAAGAGTATTTAAAATTTCATGGAAAGGATGGGGGTTAATCCTGATGTCAGGGAAAAAAACAAAACCAATCAAAGACAAGGGAACAAAGGGGAAAAAAAGGGGAATAGTCTACAATTGAAAAAGTCCAGAGAACTGAACTATATATAAATGGTCAACATGCTGGTATTCAGGGAGATTCCGAAGACTGGTATCAGTGGAGTCATTCTCCTGAGGTGTTTGTGATTCAGAAAGGAACTGCAAGGGACCCTGGTTAAGGGTTATATCATCTGGCCAATTGGAGCACTTTATCTGAGGCCAGTTGACCTCTGGCTGAACTGGGCCATCCCTGCCCATTCTCTCTTTCCTGTTAGATTTGCAATCTGAAGTCCTTGTGTGCACCCTCAGCCACTGCTGCTCTCCTTTCTTTGTTACTTCCCTGGCCTCAGAAGACATATATGGAAGATGCTGAACTTTCTCACAGGCCTTTGTCCTCTCCTCAGGCCTGCCAGAAGTCAAACTGGCTTCCTTAAAGAAAAACGATGCTAATTTATCAAAGGCAAGAAACAAACCTAAGGAGACTTAGTCATCTTGTAGACAGTTAAATGTATTAGAAGCTTTAAGTCATTTTCTTTTTATACTTAATTTGACTAAAATGCAATTAGTATGGAATACATGCCAAGATTGTAGTGATATATATTTTGATCTCACTTCTCTAGAACACTTTCTTTGGGTTAAAAATACTTTGCTGAGGTATGGAGAATCCTAGTTCTTAAGAGCTAAGAAACATTTATTTCTCGTTAGTTGTTTTAGATTAGTCAGATAAATTTAGCACTTAATGTGATTTGCTGAGGCAATTGTAATTTACTTCTAAATGTGCTGTGCTTTGTTAGAATCAGGAAAGGCTTGTTTCAGCAAAGGGAGAATAATTATCCCCAAAGTGTGAAGCAGACACTGATCACTATTAAAGGCATTTTTTTTTTTTTTTATGGAAAAGAATACAGGAATAATGTCTTATATGTGTTGGGTTCTCATGTTTATTGATTAGATTGATGGAATTTACATTCCAAAGGAAAGGACAAGAACCCAAAGGATTATGCTTACAACAATGTCCTTAGTCTTCTAATGTTCAAATGATATACCCCAGAAATACTAGGCTTATGAACTCAGAACACATGGTCTGTCTCAGACAACTTCCTTTATGAAGCTTTTTGGGGCATTTTCCATGAACTGTGGGTGAAAAATATTTTATTATGCAGAAATTTTTGCAGAAAAAACAACTCAAGGAGCATAACACTTTATTTCATTAAATTAACTTCTGATCTTTGTCAGCTTAGATGTAAATGTTTTCCACAAGTATCTATTGTTTCCTTTTAGTCTTCAAATTTCTTCTAATTTATATTATTATGTTATATGTTATATATCCTTCAAAGTGACCAAATATTTTTTGAAGAAAGCAGACTCTAAATAAACTAATAAATTTAAATAGCATGTACATTATATTTTACAGTTACTTTAAAAATGAATACCATTTTGTATACATATGTCCATTTACAATATTAGCATAGCTTACAGATTTGTGATTTTAATGAAAATACTGTATTTCATTGGTTGATGTATCATTGTATATTTAACCATCTCCCACCAGTCCATGGTAAAGCACAACTGTGGTGCACAGGTTAGGTGAAAAGAATGATGACTATCACTACTGAAAGTGTTACTTGTCATGTTTAATCTTAAATTATATACTTGAACATCTTTTCATGATGTTCTAAAAAGTCGAGTCACCATGTATAGATATTCAAAAGAAAATTACCCATTTTCAAAGTAATTTTGGCATTAAGGATTGGGAGAGGCTAACATTTTGATATAAAACTATTCCGTATCCCATTATATTAATTTTTTTCATCAATGTTCAAGTAATCTACTCTGATTTTGAATCTATAAAATGATCAGTGATATTAACTGTCCATTTTCTAACCAAACTCTTGCAGTTAGAAAATGAGCTTCTAGAGCTTTCTTGACTGTGTGGAGAAAAAGACCACCCCTCCCCAGTACTGGTCAAGAGGGAATCCCAGGGACTCAGAAAAAGCCCACCCTTTCTCATACCTCCAGGCCTCCATTGGCAGGAATGAAGACAGACCCACCTTTTTTCTGCCCCTCTTTCTATCCATCTTTCTTAAACCTCCTCAGTAGTTCCAGTCTTGCCACTGTCTGCCCTGTAACATGTAGACTGTGTGCGACAGAATCACTTTGGGGCTTGTTCCAAATGTAGATTCCTAGTCCCCTCTGAGATCACTGACTGGGAATTTCTGGGGAGACGACTCTGGAACATGCAATTTGACTGAGCTCCCCAGGTGATTCTTAAGCACGCTGAAGGTCGAGACCACTGTTCCCAGAGTCTTAAAAACAGAGAATCTGTAGATATTTTCTCACAAATACATAGTACTTTAAAGTTTGCAAAGTACTTTTATACAGCAACTCAGTAGATCCCTAGAAGAATAAATGACATAAACAAGATAGTTATTGACATTTTAATTTCACAAATGTGACAAATCTGTAATTCCTAATGTCCTGGTCAAACCATAGCTGACCTGAAGACCCAGGTTCTCTTGACACAGCAAGCTGCCTGTGGATAATATTGGTCCTGGAAAGAAGACATTTATAGTTTGCTCATTCTCTTACATTTTCTCATTTCTTCTTCACAATAACCCTGTGAGGTAGATAAGGCAAATATTATTAAATGTATATTTGACAGAGGAGAAAATTGAGACTCAGAGTTGAAGTGAAGTGCCAAAGTCATAAGCTAGAAAGTGGCCAAATCCAGACAAAAAGTCAGGTATTTCAAGTTCAAATGCTGTTTGTTGTCTACTTTTACTACTCAAGTAACCAACAAATGAAGAAGTTGCAATGAAGTATAAATATTTTAAATTTTTAAATTGCTTAATATTTAATAAACATTGCTCATACCATAAAGTGTTTCTTATGTAGGTTTGGCTTTCTCATTAGTGTAGCAACTAAAATCTTTTCTTGAGTCCATAATCTAATAACTGGACATCATATAACTTCTTATGAATAATTGCTTTAATTGTTCTTTTTAAGGTTGTAGTAACTTTTGAAATATAGCCTTACCAAATCCAGATACCAGTGTGTGTGTTTTTTCCTCCTTTACTCTTTGCAGTACTTGACACAATTAAACACCCCCTTTCTTCCTAAAAACATCTTTCTGTGAAGTGGTTGCTCACGCTCACGATCCTGAGCTTTCATCCTTGCTGGTGTCTGTTTTTCCCTCCTACACTCTAGAATCATCTGTAGTTACTTTCCTTTGCTTTCATGAATTCTCCCCAGTAATACATACATTTCCACAATTTCAGCTATTAAAATTATTCTGATAACTTTCAAATATATCTAACATTTTTCCTGATCTCCAGATCTACTCAGAATCTTGAACATACTACATATTCACTAAATATTTCTTGAATTCAACTTTTGTTTGCTAAACATCTCATTTATTGAATGGATATTTATTGATTGCCTACTGAGTACCAGGGAATGTTCTAGCCTCTTGAGATGCATCAGTGAATAAAAAAAAGTTACCCTAATGTACCTTACTTTTAGTGGCAGAAGACAGACAAGGAACCATAAACATAAAAAATACAAAAAATTAGATCGTATATGAAAAGCACTATGAAAAAGAAGAGAAAAGATAGAACAAGATAAAAGGACTAAAAAATGCAGTTAGCAGAAGTGACAATGGGAGTGATGGTTGCACTTTTTCCATAAGGTTGTCCTTGCTGAGAAGAAAATACTTATAAAAGTCTTACAGAATGTAAAAGACCTTCACCTTCAAATATCCAGGAGAAATGCATTTTAGGCAGAGAAATAGCCATGACAAAGATCTTAAGGCACAAGTGTGTTAGGTTTATTCAGGGAATAGTGGCAGGAGGGAAGGCCAGAGAGAAAATTAGAAATCATATTGCGTAGGGTCTTGTCAGCCTTTGTAAGGACTTTGGCTTTTATCCCTAGTGAAACGGAGAGCTATTGGAGAGTTTTGAAGAGAGGAATAGCATAGTTTATTTTACATGGTTAAAGGATCATTCTAGCTACTGTGCTGAGAACAGGCTATAGGGTGATAAGGGTAGCACTGAGAGACCAACTATAAAGCTATTGTAGTAATCTGGGCAGCACATGACAGTAGTAGCTTAAACCAGAATGGTAGAAGTAGAATTGAGAGAGGTGGGCAGCTTGTGGATATATTTTGAAGATTGAGTCATTAGAATTTCCTGATGTAACTAGAAGGATAGAGTTGCCATCAGCTGAGATTGGGAAGGCTGCAGGTAGAACAGGTTTGATGGGGAAGATCAGGAGATCAATTTGGACACATTAAATTTGAGATATCTTTGTGATGTTCAAATTGAGATGTTGGAAAAGATGTTGGATTCTAGGAGTCGAGAGAGAGTGGGATGCAAATATAAATGTGACCGTTGGTGTTCACATAGATGGTATTTAAAGCCAGGACTCTGGATGAGATCACCAAGAGGATGAGCATGGATGGAAAAGACAAAAGGACTGAGGACTGAACCCTGGGGCACTCCAACATTACAAGTTTGGGGAGAAGAGGAAAAATCAGCAAAGGAGACTAAGACGTTTATTTGTGACATAGGAAAAGCAAGAGAACACAAGTCCTAGAGAGCAAAAGAGCAAAAAACAAAAACAAAAACAAAAACAAACCCCAAAACATTATCAGGGAGGAGGAGATGAGAGAGCATAGTTGGGTCAAATACTGCTGATACTTTAAGAGGAGAGTAGAGAATTGGTCATTGGATTTAACAATGAAGTGGTCATTGGTGACCTTCACAAGAGGAGTTTTAGTGAATAGCAGGGAGGAAAGGCTAATCTGAGTGAATAAATGAGATATTGAAGCGGTAGAAATCAAGTACAATGAATATTGATAACACTTTTGAATTGATTCAAACTCAGTGTCTCAGACTATCCTCCTCCCAAACCTGTTCTTTCTTAAAGATATTTTATTTTTATTGGTGGCACCTTCATCCTTTCAATCACTCAGGGTCAAAGCCAGAGCCATCTTTTACTCATTTCTCTCCTGTTCTCCCACATTAATCCACTAGCAATTTTACTCAAGAAGGCAGAAAGGTACAGTAGAAAAATATACATTTTCAAATCAGACACACGTAGTTAGCAAGTTATTTAATCCCTCTTAGCCTCAGTTAAGGAGGATAATATTACCTCCTAGGATTTTTGTGAGAATTACAAAAGTTCATATATAAAGCATCTAGAATAAAATAAAATCTCAATATGTATTAGTTTTCCTCTTACGTGCCACTTGTCCTTGGGTTTCAAAAAATCTCTTCCATTTTGCCACAGCTTTAGACAAAGGCTCTAAAGCCCTTGTTATCTCCTTGCTATTGCAATCCATAACCGTTCCAGCTTTTAGTTTTGCCCTTGTCCATTAAGTGTAATCTCTCTAAAGCACAATTCTAGCCATGTCACTTGTATGCCTAAAATTTTCTTTGGTGACTCTCCGTTACTTAGAATAAAGTCCAATATACTGTATAAATAATGTATAGTGATATCCTGATCCTATGTAATATATAGCTTCCCCCACATCCAATATTGGCAAAGTAAGCTGGGCAAACTAGACCATTTGCTGATTCTTGTGCATGATCTTACTTTTCTACCACTGTGCTTTTTCTTATGCTCTTCCCTCCATTTCTCATTTCTGCTCCTCATCCCCACTTGTCAAACAAAATCTTAAGAGTTTTTTAAAATTTAGCTCAAATGTCACATTAGTTGCAGAAACTTCTTGACCCACATCACCCATGCCATCTGCCAACCAAAAATTCTCTCTCCTCTATTGGTCCCTCAAGCATCTTTTATTTCTCTTAAAGAACATTAATCATTCTTTATTATTTAATAGTTAATTATGCATGTGTCATAGCTCCTTTTCCAGAATATGTGCTCAGCAAGGGCAAAGGTCAGGCATGACTCATCTTGATGTCTACTTAGCACCTACGACAGTCTCTGTACTTTGGAAGTGCTTGTAATGTGTATGCTGAATTGATTTATTGGGTTCTTTTATTGCATTTTTAAGTTTGCAGTTATTTTCATAAAAGATACTCATGTCACTCAATCTTCTTATTTGTTCACTTTACTACCAGAGAGAATAAACCACAAGAATAATCCAAAATCACATGCTTTGGCTGAAAGAAATGCAATTCTCCTTTACCATGTCTACCTAATATAGTAAAAAAGCAGAGTCACCTCTAATTCAAGTTGACCAAGTGATTTCCAAACCGAAATGCCTTTTCAGTCATTACACATAAAAGTTATATTGGTAAAAAAAGCAATTATTTTTAATTGTTATCAGTGGGTTCAACATAAGTTAATACTTCCCATTTAACTCTTATTGATTTCATGTCTTTTCACTATAAACTTAATTTAGTCAAGCATACCAATGAAAAATAGTTGATTCAAAATCATTTGCACTGTATTATAAACAAAGATTGTTAAAATAGATTTAAAATAAATACATTAAAACAAAAGTCAGCTTAGTCAACATTTGAACCAAAATTATATAATACCAATTCTGTCATCTTTCATTTGTAAATTCAGGCTGGGAATTCCAGGTTGTGAGCCTGGCAATAACTAGCAAATCCAAACACATCCCAATAGCTTTTTTTGTGATGACATGTGCCAATTCGATGTATCAAAACTATGATTTGTTTACAGGATCACTGACAAATTCACTCAAATAAAATAATATTTACCTGTCTTGGCTGATTCTCAGGAGAAAGCAATGTCTTCTTATGTAATGAAGATATATATTGGTATCTGTGTCCTTCCCCAAATTCATATGGTGAAGCCTCACCCTTCACTGTGATGGTATTTGGGGGTAGGCCTTTGCAAGGAAATTAGGTTAAGATGAGGTCTTTGGGGTGAGACCTTCATGATGGGATTAGTATCCTTACAAAAAGAGGAAGAGAGATCAGAGCTCTTTCACACTCACACAATCTCCACTCCCCTTACCTCCCCTACCCCCACATGTGAGGATACAACCAGAAGGTGGCCATCTGCAAGCCAAGAAAGGAGCTCTTGACAGTAACAGAATCTGCTGACACCTTGATCTTGGACTTTCCAGCCGTCTGAACTATGAGAAATAAATGTCTGTTGCTTAACCCACCCAGTCTATGATATTTTGTTATAGAATCCTGGGGTGAGTAAGACAGTGTCTATCATTTATTTTCCAAACAAAGTTACTTTTGATGCCTTTCTAGTTTCACTAAAAACCCAGGCTAGTGAAGTCATCTGTGACTGTACATACTTCACATTTAGCAAATGTTTCCTGAGTGCTTATTATGTTCCAGGCACTAGCTAGATACTTTCATATGCATTAACTCATCTAATTTTCACAATAATCTGAGAGTTGGGCATTGCCACTCCCATTTTAACGATGGGGAAACTGCAGTCCAGATAGGGACCAGTGCTCCTATGAGAACCTAATGCCTAATGATCTGAGGTGCAGCTGAGGTGGTGATGCTAGTGCTGGGGAGCAGCTGCCAATACAGATGAAGCTTTGCTTTCTCGCCTGCTGCTCACTTCCTGCTGTGCGGCCCAATTCCTAACAGGCCACGGACTGGTACTGGTCCACGGCCCAGAGATTGGGGACCACTGGATTAAGTGATGCAACTAGCAAATGGGATTGTTGATTCCATAACAAAAAGCTCTATCCTGCCTCATTAGTTGCTAGAATTCTAGTAGTACAGAGCTACTAGTATCTCAGTAAATATGGGTTTGGTAAATTATTGAGAGTAAGTAAGGGATAAAGCTGAATTCCATTCTTTCTTGTTAGGAATATTAAGGCTTTTCCACATTTTCTTAAAATTTGAACCAGTTTGTAAAGGTTTTTATTATAAAGCTAACGAATGATTATAATGATCCGACAGTTCAAAATGGTGCGATGTGAGAAGTCCTCTGTGCCCCATACCAGAAGTTACCACTACTCAGGTGTGCTTCCTTCCAGATGCCCCAATTACACACGTGCAGTGTATGTATTCTCACCTGTACACTTTTAAAGACAAAAAAAGTCGTTCTCATGTTGTCCTGTGATTTTCTTTTAAATTTAAATATGTATTATAGTTATTTTTCATATCTTGCAAGTTTAATGGCTATGTGATATTCCCTTGTTTTTATGTATTGCTATTTAACTAGATCCCTACGGATATTTAGTTGTCTGCAGATTTTACTATTATAAATATGTTGTAAGGAATACACATCTTTGAACATTTGTGACAGTATATCTTTGGGACAAATTTTTGAAAAACTTCCTATTGGAGAGGGTCATCCAGAGAATGTGACTTTTGGTTGACCAGGGAGCTAGATCTCTTCTTCTGTCCTTAGAATGTAGTTCTGCCTATTATTCCTATACTAGCTGCTACTTCAAAGAGGTAGCCTTGAGGGAGTAAGGCGTTGTTGAGATCAGCTGAACTCAATATGTAACTGAACCCAGTTAAGGCCTCTATGTAAACTCATAAGACTCTAGTAGGCAGCTGCGAAATCTGCTTGTCTTGTGGGCGTCCCATTGCAAACCTCTATGTAGGTTCCCTTGCTTATTAAGCCTGTGGAAGGGGGCCAGTTTTGAATTTCATTGGGGAACTCCAGAGGTTTCACATCAATAATTACCGAATCAAATGGTAAGCATTTTCAACATTTTGGTAGATATTGACAAATTACTTTTGCAAATGTGTTTCAGTTTTTATTTCCATTAATAGTGCACTAGAGTTCCTTTTTTAAAAAAGTGACACGTGTGAACATGGGGTATAATCAACTTCATTTATCTTTTCCAATGTTATAGGTTAGAAAATGTGTTTAAAAAAATTTGTGCTGTTGATGAAGTTGTTGATCATCTGTACTCATTTATCTGTGTATAGCTGATTCTCTATTCACCAGTTGTTGCTAATTTTTTTATTGGGTTGCTAGTGTTTTAAAACTTGTATTGATTAGTGAATTCTTTTTGACTGTTACAAAGGTTTGTCTTTTGCCTCTCATGTATGTTTTTCAAACATGAGCATTTTTGTGAAGTGGAGAAGTTTAATCTTCATCAGATCAGGTTTATCTATCTTCCCCCAACCCTAGTGGTTTCTGGATTTCCTATTATAATGAGAAAGACCTTCCTAATTCAAAGATTTTAAAAACATTATTCATATTTTCTCCTGTAGTTTTTATTTTTATTATCATTTTGGTCTATGATTCACCATTCATCAAATATTTATTGTACAACGGTTGTGTATCAGGCATCGTACATTAGTGAACAAAACAGACAAAAGTCTGCATTTATAGAATGATGTTTGATCCACTCAGATATTCTGTTAATCTACTCAATTTGATTTGCTATGATAATAATTATTTTAGCACTGGATTAATAGTTGAGCTAGATGAAATCTACTTTGACAAAAGGAATCTATCTTTGTTCTGTTTTTCTTCATAAGATTCACTGCTTATCTATACTAAATATTTTATTTTTTACTCTTTGTTTTCCAGTATCACCCTTATAAAAAATTAAGTACCTGTAGGTACTTTGGTTTATTTCTACACTTTATTCTGAACATTGATTGGTTGTGTCTGTTCCTGAACCAGTATTATAATTTTAAAATTAAGATAGCTTTATAATAAATTTTGATTTCTGAAAGGACTCATTTTCCCCTCAAAACTCTTCTTTTATAGATTTATTTTTCTGACTCTTATAACATGTTTAATCTTCCAGATGAAATTCTTGGTATTGTGATTTGGATCCTATTGACCTTATGGATTCATTTAAGTAGAAATGATTGCTATTCAATAGTGTTTTAAATTTATTCAAGTCTTCTTTTCATGTCCCACAATAGAGTTTTAAAGCTTTCTTCATGTAGCTCCTGGGGTTACTTTATTTTGTTCACTTGGTTTTTATTTTTTGGTTATTATTTTCAACAATATTATTTTTTTCTATTTTCTAATTTCCTTTTATAAAAAGAAAAACTTGATTTTTTAGATTAATTTTGTAACTTACATTTTTACATTATTTTTGTTTTCTTCTCTTCAGTTTTTCAAGTATACAATGATGTAATTTATAAATAATGAAGAATTTGCCTCATTCTTTCCATTATTTGCACATTATTTCATTTTCTTTTTGAAATGCGTTGGCTCACTTTTGCGGGACTGTTGAGTAGCTGTGCCTTACTTGGAATTCTTGCCTTGTTCTTGACTTATACAGGATTGCCTCTTTTATTGCTTTGCCATGAAGGATATTGCTAACTTTGGGGTTTATGCATATATTATGTCACATTAAAGAATTATTTATCTCTTTTTCTTTTACTAAGATTTTTAAATTAGGAAAGGATTTTGAATTTTGTTATATGTCTTCTAAGTATTATTTGATCTCATTTGACCGATGAATAGGGCATACTATTTTAATAAATTCCCTAATATCAAACTGTTATTCCACTGCAGAGATGAATCTAAACATGTTGTAGTTTATTATTTTTTAAACAGACTATTGATTTCTATTTGTGAATTTGTTTATAAATGTAAATATGCTATCATAAGATAAATATCAATTTACAACTTATTCTTTTTGACTCAGCAATATTTTGGTGATCTTTCTTATGTGAACCTATTGATCTACCCTTTTGTCTACTGCACAGAATTTCATAGCATCATGGATAAATCACAGCTTATATAATCATTCCTGTATTGAAAGGCATTCATATTTTTTTTTGGCTATTTCTAACCATTTTTGCTATTTATAATAATGCTTTAATACATCTCCTTGTACATATCTCTATGTGCAGAGTTTTGGGGTGGCAGTAGGAAGATACCTACAGTGGAATGCTAGAGTCATATATTATATTCATTTAAATGTATATTGCCAAATTGACCTCTTAAGTGGTTGTAACGATTCACACTACCATTGATAATGACTGTGATATCCATTTCTCACACCCATACCGAAGCTTACACTCAAACAATTTATATTTTACTAATCTCTATAATAAAAAATTTAAAAACTGTATCTTAGTGGGGTTTAAATTTTCATTTTTCCTTTTTCCTGTTGATATTTCTCTTTTGTGAATTTTCTGTTTGTCTGTTGCCTATTTTTTTTATTGTTTGTCTTTTTCTTATCAATTTGAAGAGTTCTTTATAATTTCTGCATTTTAATCTCTGCCTCTTATATATTTTGCTAATATTTCCCTTCATTTTGTTTTCTTTTCTGCCTTTACTTTGTTCATGATGTCCTTTGTTGTAAATATTACATGTTTTGGAGCCTCTGGGAAACTCCACTGTATACTTTTGAGGGACTGAGAGTGGAAAAAGCACATGAAATCTTAGAATTATTGGGAAAATAGCTTTGGTTTAAAAGGATCTCAGTCTCTGGCCCACATTCTGAGAGCCACAGCTCTAAACCTGACAGAGATAAACTATTATTGATCTTGGAGTGGTTAAATTGTGGTTAGATCCAGTCTACTGAATTGTAGAATTGAATGCAAAATAAATCTGCAAACACTGGGTGTGGTGGGGAGAAAGGATGGCTCAAACCTAAGTTCTCCTAAAAGATACCTGTAATTACCTCACTGGTACCACCACTGTCTTTATATGAAACCTGGGCCATATCCCCTCATATCTTGGTTTCTCAGGTGTTCTCTCAAAGAGGGAAAACAATATCTGTACTATATACATAATTACATGGCCAAAATTTAGAGGTTTAAATATGGATGATGGCAGAAGTCCAGGTTAAGAATCTGGGAGGTAGACTAATAGGCTACAAATTGGGGTTTGAGAAACCTATTTAAGCCAATGTTGTTTCATTGAAGGTAGTTTTCTTCATAAAAGACATTGTACTTGAATTTATTTTTCTAAGGATGTTTATATACACTTAGCTACATCATCTTTCCTTTCATTTTTCTATTTCCCCTATGAGATTCTGAAAGAAGCTCATCTTAGAATAAAACTCTACAAGAGTTACTTCTAACTAATTCTTGCTCATGTATTTTCTAGGCAGACATTTTTAAACAGGGCTTGCCAGAAAAGCAGCTAAATTTTCAGGCACTGGTTCGAAATCAATAATGTATATTTCTTAAATAACCATTCTGTCTCCCTCAGAGAAAAATGTGTGAACTAGGGGATTGGATTTGAAATAAACCAAAAACTAATTGCAACCTGGAAAGCATCATGTTAGGAAAAAACGGGGGAGCAGTATGATTCTAATTAGCAAAATGGCCAGATTCAAAATAACACAGCGAAGAGGAAAGGTCTGCCCTGTTTGGCCAGTCTCTTTGTGCTCGTACTATTAATTAATTACTATTGCTTTTTCTTAATTCTGTTACTTTGTAACACCGAGCCAGTTCCTCTATGTTTAACACTGTGAATGAGGCAGTCTGGGGAGATGTGTCCTTTCTTCTGTGATCCACAGTGAGAACGTGTCAAGCAAGATGCTATGAGCTCTAGGAAACTAGTGGTAAGCAGAATTCTAAAGATGACCCTCCCAAGATTTCTGTTCCCTGGTCATTCAATCAAATGCTAGTATAGGTACAGGTGTGGAGGGACTTTATAGATATAACTACATTTTCTAATTAATTGACCTTAATATAGGGACATAACCTTGAATTATTCAGGTGGGCCCCATGCGATCATATGAGTGATTAAAAGTAGAAGAAGACAAAAGAGTCAGTAAGAGAGCTGAGGCAGAGGGGGAGGTCTGAGAGATTTGAAGTGTAGGACTTGATCTGCCTTATTGGCTTTGAAGATGTGGAAGAGGGCCAGGAGCCAAGGAATGCAGGCAGGCTCTAGAAGCTAAGTGTGACTCACCGCCTCCCATTCCTGTAGACGACCAGCAAGGAAGCGGGAATTTCAGTCCCACAAGGGCACAGAACTTAATTTGGCTAACAATCTGAATGAGCTTAGAAGCAGATTCTGCTCCAGAGCCTCCAGAAAGGATCTCAGCCTTGCCAACGTTTTGATTTCTGTCTTGTGAGACCTGAAATAGAGGAACCAGTTAGGCCAGGCTATGCCCAGACTTCTGACCCACAGGTGATGTGAAATAATAAATGCGTGTTGTAAGCAGTTAAATGTATAGTAATTTGTTATGACAGCAATAAAAAATATATATATATAAAAGCCAGCTAAAACTGGCTAAAAACCTAGCTAAGTTGATTTTCTAATTAATGGTTAATAGATAGATAACTACATGATAGTGGGGACAGAGTTAAGGAAGGCCTCCAGTTGGTTCTGTAGCACAATGACATCAAGAACTGAGGTTTCCATCTCCCTCTTCTGCCAACCCTGGTGTTCACTTCATCCTCAGGCTTAAAGAGAGATGGCCGCAGCAGTTCCAGGCATTGTACCAATATTGGGAAAGGGATTCTGTAAGGCAGAGTACGTTTAAAAGTCTATATTATTTGTTAACATAATTGTTAACAAAGGAAATAGCATCTCATAAAAGCTCAACGAATAAGCCATGCCCAAGTCTTTGAGTATCAAGAACTTATATATTCTCTATCTGCTATAGTGGAGAAATGTGAGGTGGTGTCTCTCTCCTTTTTTTAAAATTTATGTAGCGTTTTACGGGAGTCATAACCAAGTAAACAATATACTAGTCAAAGAGCAAAGGAATTTAACATTTATTCTCATTCTGTTTCTTTTGTGTCACTTCTGTATGAGTGAAGAAGTCCTTCACATGACTACCGTGTCAAAGTCTGCTTGTTGTCTCCCAATATCCACCTTCCCCTGCTTCCTCAATAACAAGACTCAGATTTTTTACCTGGATACATGACTGCCCAGAATAAAGAGTTTATGGCTAGACATGTCCATGTGCCTGGGTTCTAATCCCTGGGATACAAAAAGAGTTGGGAAGTAACTTTAAAGGAAGGGGGCAGACTGTGCTCACTCATTCCTCCTGTTTGCTGGCTGGCTAGAAGGTGGCTGTAATGGCTTAAGCGCCACTGATGATCTTGGAGCATGCGGTGACTTTGGGAATGGTAGGCATGTGTGGTGGAGCAACAAGATAGAAAAAAATGTCCTACTAGGTCTGGGTGATTACCTTTAGAATTCTTGAACATATTCGAGGTCTGCGTGTTAATCGCAATTCAATCCAGTCCCAAGTAATGTATCCTTGTAGTCTCCAGGGTTGATTATAGATCTGACGAAAGGGATAGAATGACTATGATCAGTTGGGACTAATTTTTTAAGGTATAATGAATGCTGGGGAGGCCACCTATTGTCTGTCTGGGGGAGTCAGTGGACTATATCAAGGAGGTAAGTCATAGGCTGGTTGTCATGGGGTCTTACTTTCAGGGGATAGATAATAGGTCCTGGGATAAATTTTGTCTTTATAGTCTCCCATAAAAGAATTGTGTGACCCAAAAGAATATTGCTGGAGAATAGTACTTTTATTCTCATAGAATAGTCAATATGAGAACTTCATTAACTAGAAATCAAAATGTCCATTACAATATGTTTTAGCTTGGGTTCCCCCAGAAGCTTACTTAGTGACAGGATTCAAAGCAAGCAGTTCATTTGTGAGGTGCAAGGACCAGCCTTAGGAGAAGGGGGCATGTGAGGCAGGAAGGAAAGGAAGCTGAGAAAGGACGTGTTATCAAACCAACCAGCACTGAGGGCACTGGAATTGGGAAAAATATTGAATCTCTGACTCTGAGTTATTACACCAGACCCCCTTTCAGGGTATGAGGGAGCTAGAAATATCTACCCACAGACTGTAGAACTCATTGGTTGAGCACTGTTCCAGGCACTTGGGGTGGGGGTTTGTGGTTCAGGTAGAGAGATCACATACCTGCACTGACGTGCTGAGACCTGAAAATAGAGTTTGGGCTGGAACAGCTTCTGCAATATGGTACATATTCAAGGGGAGTCATTTATATGCCCACCTAGTAGTAGTACCTGCCTTTGTATCTGCCACTGAAAGTGGGAGATCAGACCAGGAATGAGTAGATGAATTAGTTCCCACATTGGAGAACTGTTTCAGAAACTTACATAATTTTTAAGTTAAAAAGGACCTGAGAGAGGAACTAGCTATTTCTTCATGTTGCTAATGAAAATCTGAGGCTCCAAGAGCTGCCTGTGATTACAGAGCACTTAGGTGCAACAATACAGGCAAACACCCATGTTTTCTGACCTTGTGCAGATCAGAATTGGCATGAGGGCTGGACAGGGAGAAGCTTCTCCTCTCTCCAAATTACCAATTAACGCCTCCTCTTCTTTAACATGGACAACTGATTTAAAAATTTTTTAATGTGAATACATCTTCAAGCCCCTCCCCCCTGCCCCTTTCTCTAATGCAAGCCACATAGAAATTCCAGAGCACTTCTTGGTCTGGAATTCTAGAACATTTTTATCACTCTGGTTAAGGAGAAAATAGGAAATGGCTTAAGTTAAATAGAACAAACAGAAATAGCTCCTCTGAAGATACTTAGACATTAAACTGCATTTGAGAACCGCTGAAAAAAATTTCAAGGAAGAAAAAGACAAAAACTAGTTTATCCCTGAGCAAGGATTTAATCTTGGAGTTGACGGTACATCAGGAGCCATCTCAACATGTGGAAATAATGACTGGGCTCCTAGTTTTGCAAGGTCAAAATGCTTCTCTCCTCACAGGCAGGGTCTTCCTATGTGAGCTAGAACAAGTCCGTCTGGTAGATTTTCTTATTTTTGGTTATGGAATGACAGTGTCTCTCCTTTTGATGGGCTTAACCCATCAAAAATGCTGCCCACGTTTGATTTTTAATTGGGTCCCAGTGAGGTGAGTCAGGCCAATAGATGTTATCATCCCCATTTCAGAGACTGAGAGAGGAGCTGAGGGCCTGAAGGCATCTGGCCCAGTGCTGGGAGCTGGGATAGCAGCCAGGGCTCCACTGGCAAGAGGGCTCCTTAAGTGCCATTTAGCTGGCACTTTAACTCAGTCCCAGAAACGTTGTTTTGTGCTTGCAGTTATGTCCTTGATCTCATGAAGTATAAGTCGTGGTTCTGTCCAAGACAGTCTTGTTGCTCATCTAAGCCAAGGTCACGGATCAGTACATCTTTTGATACCTCTTTCAATGATTTTATTCTGTTTATTTATGCATATGTTTTAAAATTAAAGTAGCTGTGTCATTTAGAGTCCTGTAGACCTGGGAGCTACTAATTACACAAGGAGCGACCTTGCAAGATCACTTAATATGCCTCAGACTTGGTTCCTTCATCTATACAATGAGGTTGTTATAAGAATTATATGTTAAATGATGCAAACCACTTAGCATAATGCCTGAGTACCCCATATCGTAACTAAGGCTAGTCTGGTCAGTTCTGTCTTCAAAATATCATGTATCTAGAATTTAACCACTTTCATCCCTTCTCACCTACCACTTCAGTCAAAGCCACCATTGTTCCTCACATATTGTGGTAATATTCTCCTATCTCACCCATTCCCTTTTTCTACTTTATTGTCAACATAGAGGATTCTACGTTGAAACTTTAAAAATACAAGTTGGATTATGAACTTAAAGCCCCCTAGAGGCTTCCCATCCCACCCAAGTCCAGTCCTTTGTTGGCTACAGAGTCCTAAGGGATCTAGCCCTTAGCCATCTCTGCAATATCTTCTCTTCCCATTCCTTCTTTCTCTCTGTTCTAGTTACTTTGTATTTCTTGCCTTTCCTCAAGCTGAGCAAGTTTCTGCTTTGGCCTCTTTGCATTTAATGTTCCCTCCTCTTGGAAAAAGTTTCCTTTAAATTCACTACTTGGTTTCCTCCTTTACTTCCTTCAGGTTTCTGCTAATATATTACATTATCTAGCAACTCCCCAACTTACTATGTTTCAGTATGTGATGCATATATTAATTTCATAATAATTCAAACAATAGATGTCCTGTTAATATTTAAGATGGATAGTAAATTGTAATAAAAAGAATAGCTAACATTTATTGAAGCCTTGCTAAGTGCTATGAATTTTGCTTTCCTTTGCAGGTGGTAATCTACCCTCTTGGTGTACTCTGTCACCTGCAATAGACCTTAGCTCAGATGATGCCTCCAATAAGAAATTCTTTATTGTCAGGCCAGAAGTGATTCTGTATTCCCTCAGTGATCAATTTGTACCATTCACTTTTCCTTTGTGTTATAGAGTTTTTATAAGTATCTTCTCTTAAATATAAGACATTTGATGGCAAAGACCATATCTAGTACAACTTTATATAATGCACAACTTGTAGGACACCCTCTCATTTTATAATCCACTTTAGATATGTAGGAAAAGTTACAGATGCTCTTTCAATTTGTGCAAATGAATTCACATTGACGGTTAGGTGTTATTTGGGATCACAGATTTCAGAACCTGAAATATCAGAGTTAGTATGTTCAAGACAAAATTAGGTAAAGAGAAAAATGAAAATATTAAGGTACAAAAGCCAATGAAGTGCATCATTTTGAGACATAAATAAAGGTTGAATTGTGTAGAGTTATCCCCATGGGTCCATACCATATAAATATGACAATTCTGACATTTATAAAGAGTTCTAGAAGAAGTAATGGTCATTTCTTAATTCTCTACAGTAATCCTGTATTTCTTTACTTATCTTCTCTGTTTACCATGTCCTAGAAAAAGTAGTAATAAAATATGTTTCCTATGTTAAAAGAACACTTCTTGGTATTGTAGTTTTGTTAGGGGAGGGGGGTTGGCTATCAAAGTAGCTCTATATTGAGGTAATTTTTTTGTGTGTGGTCATGGTACTTTCGGCTTGTCTCCTATGGAAAAGCTTCAGGCACTGAGCTAAGTCCTCAGAGAGACTCTCCCTGTACACATCATGTAAAAACAAACAAAAAAACCAAAACCTAAAACAACAACAACAAAAACCAAACCCCTCAAACCCTTCCTTTTGGGTTGCCAGAGTTAGCAAATAAAAATACAAAATACCCAGTTAAATTTGAATTTCAGGTAGACAACAAAGAGTATTTTAGTATGTCTCATGCAATATTTGATGTACATATACTAAAAAAATACTCATTGTTTATTTGAAATGCAAATTTAATTGGGTATCCTGCAATTTATCTGGCAGCCCTACCTCCGTAGCCATTATAGTAACTTGTTTTATTGTTTCCATTTTATTGTTTCCAATGTCAGAAATTGTGTTTATTGTCTGACTCTCCCCTATCTCCCTTGTTCACAGCTGCATCCCAGAACCTATCACAGTGCCTGGTACATAGTAGGTGCTCAATAAATATTTAAGTATTTGTTATAAACGTTAGACAAATTAGAGAGATTATTAACAATTCGGGGGCATACTGCTAACTAGACAAGACTGGAATCAGCGTGGTGCCAAAGTTCAGGGAACTTTTGCATGTTTTCCATATTTAGGGGTGCCGAGGGCAGTGGAGGAGGGAAGGGGCACTGCTTTCCGAGAAGCTCTGTTAGAATCAGAAGACCTTGGATCTGTAGATTTCGAAAGAAGTAAAATCTGAATGAGCTACTTGCCTTGCAATTATGCAAATGAAGTAACCAAAGGAAAATGCACTTGAGTGAAAAGAAAAAGATTCTGTGCATTTGGAGTGGGGTCGGTACAGTGCGCATCCTCCACATCTTCGACCTTCTTAAACTCTCTGAAACTTTAGGGTTGGCCTTATTGCCAGACTCTAGAAACCTCTAGACCTTGATCGTAAGAGAAACCACCAGTACACATACAAATAAAGAGCGAGGAGGCGTGTACGGGGATGAAGTCAAAACAGAGGAAATCAAACTCTCGTCTTGGACCCAGGGCGCTCAACGGAGCGGGGCAGCGGTGTTTAGCGCCAGAACTCAATCGGATTCATTTCCATGTGGACTCTCGGCCCTACAGGACTCGGCGTAGGCGCATAATCTACTCTCTTAGTTCACTTCATTGGACCTAGACTGTCGCTGGCGGACACGTCCAGCGGCCGGCCAAGAGCGAGCTGTGTGGGAAACTGGCTGGATCCTAGGGAACAGAACGACTCCAGTTCCTACCCAGCTCCACCCGGCTCTCGCTTGCCCGCCCTCCCACCCGGGAGCTGGAGGATGGTCCCGGGGCGCTCCCACGGGGCTGGTCCCGGGTGTCTTCAGCCGGATCCTCTGTTATGTGAGTCGCGTGCGCGCGCCCAGTTTGGAGGCAGCCACTCCGGCCGCTGACAGGTGCTGCCTGTAGGGCGCGGGTGCGGTCCCCAGCGCAGCTGGACGCGCACGCCCTGGTGCGCGTGGCTTCTGAGCCCGGAACCAGCGAGGAGAGGGAGGCAGGGCGCGGCCTGGGGGACTACGGTGGACCGCAGCCGCGGAGCGCGGAGCTAGAAACTTTGCAGGCGAGGCGGCGGGGATTCCGTGACAGCGCCAACCCACCCCGGCAGGTGAAGGAGGAAGAGGCGGCGCCGGAGTCCTGCGGCCAGAGAGCCGCGGCGGCGTCTCTCCCCCGCCCTGGCCTGAAGCCGCTGGGGACTCCCGGCTTCTGCTGCTGCGCCCGCCGCCACCGCCGCCGCCGTGGGGCTCCGGGAGGAGGCGCAGCCAGAGAGGGCGGTGGAGAAGGAGGAGGAGGGAAGAGGAGGAGCTGGGGGTGGAGGATGGAGCCCCGGGCTGCCTCGGCGGGCTCGCCGGAGCCTGCGGCACCGTCCTCCTCTTTTCAGGCCCGGCTCTGGAAGAACTTGCAGTTGGGGGTGGGCAAGAGTAAGGGCAGTGGCGGGCGCGCTGGGGGCCCTGAGCGCCGCACTGCGGACACC
>NW_006436298.1:24515839-24569498 GCF_000325575.1 Pteropus alecto | reverse complement strand
CCGTCCCCGCCACCCCCTGGGGGCAGGCGGGACGCACTGGCGGGCGTAGGTGGCGCGGGCAGCAGGTGGAGCGGCTTCAAGAAACGGAAGCAAGTGCTGGACCGCGTCTTCTCCTCCTCCCAGCCCAACCTGTGCTGCTCCTCGCCGGAGGCTCTCGAGCCCGGGGGCCCCGGCAGAGCCGAGCAAGGGTCAACGCTGCGCCGCCGGATCCGCGAGCATCTGCTCCCCGCTGGAAAGGGGCCGGTAGCGGCCCCAGGAGCAGGCGGAGTGACGCCTCCTGGCGGACGCTCCCCAGACTCAGCTCCCTCTTCGTCCTCTGCTTCATCCTCTCTGTCTTCCTCGCCCCAACCACCCCCGAGAGGGGACCGCGCCAAAGATGAGGGTGCACGGCGTCGGGGCCCTGCAGCGCACTTGTGCCATCAGAAGAGTTCTTCCCTGCCCGGCACCGCCTGCCTGGAGCAGCTGCTGGAGCCGCCGCCGCCTCCCGCAGAGCCAGCTCGGAGCCCTGTGGAGCCACAGACCGCTGAGAAGGGCGAGGAGCGGGGCAGCAGCCCGGTGAGTGACTGGCGCGCGCGGCTGGAGACTAGGTGCGTGGGACCACGCCTCCAGCTTTGGGTGACCATGATCCTGGAGTTGCAGGAGTACGCAAGTGCTATTAAGTCAATCAAACAGTGGCAAGAAAACATCCCTCTCCTGCTGAGTGAAGACAGCATACTGTCTTGCACCCTGACTTTACTTTTGACAGAAGTAACACCTACTGACAGAAGCCGTTTGAGTAGCTTTATGAGTTGCCAATGAAAGTGGAAGTGTTAATGGTAGTCAAATAGGAGAGGAATAAAGTTAGACATAAAGTGGGTACTTTTTGGCGGTCTCCTAAGACTTTCCAGCCATGTCACACCTTGTCAAAAGAAAAAGAAAACCAACAACTTAAAAAAAGATTCCAACCATGCATAACAGTTGGTGTAGAGGGACCAGCATTTGAAACAAATAGTTCACAGGAATAGAAATGTGGGGAGGTGACTTAAAGGTAAACCTGAAATCATGTCTTGGGGAAACCCTTAAAGCAGAAGTCTGCTTATTTTCCCTCACTGCCTTCTTAAAACTTCCTGCTGCAGGTGGATTGCTGCCCAAGGAGTGGGCAGCCTGAGTGTCTCATCTGAGTTAGTCAGATGTGTTCCTATGGCTTTTCCTAAGATTTAATAGTCATCCGAAGCGGTTGTTTCAACTATGCTGCTTTATACATCATATTGACCCTTTGTTCAGGCAGGAGTCAAGTAAAAATGTACCTGTAGGATCCATAAGGCTGTCCACTGAATGGCTACTTTCACAACCTGGGTTTTGTAGAGGCGAGACTCTCCTTTTGTTAATGTTTATCAAATGGTGTTAATGCTAGCAAATACTTTGAAAGTTCCATTCTGCCAGGGACCTAAGGAACTCTTTTTAGTTTAGGAATTCTTTCTTAGTTTATTTAAACTCTCATTACTTTGAATTATTTTAGATTAATGACATATACATTAAAACTCAAATTAGATTAAAAGTTGAGTGACAAAAAGCATAATGTCATGTTTCAAAGGGTGTGATATGGGGAGAGATATGCTTTCAATTGAAAATATTTATTGTTTATTAAATTTATTGCTAATTTAATAGAATAGTTTCAGAAAATAAAGCAGAATACAAATGTTTTATTGTTTAATAAACACAATTACTTGCAGTGACCTGATGCTACTGATGTTCGAGAAAAAGGTTTTAGCTATTCTCAGAAGAGTAGGTAGAGATATTGTTGACAAAAAAACTAAATAAATCTACCTTTCCTTTCATTTTGAAAGATGTTTCTGGTTCCAAAACTAAGGTACAAAGTCATTTTAAAAGGATGTTTTTAAATTCAGTATAGAAGAATACCATGTATTTAAAAAGTATTTATTTTCGAGTGTGTACATATCCTAACATATAAGAATTTTAGAGTTGGGATACTGTTTACGTTTGTTTTTATGAACTTTTGAGATCAGGAAGAACAAATGAACAAGACAAATGAAACACAAACTCATAGACACAGACAATAGCTTAGTGGTTACCAGAGGGAATGGGAACGGGGGAGGTAGATGAGGGTAAAGGGGATTAAATATGTGGTGACGGAAGGAGATTTGACTTTGGGTGGTGAACACGCAATGCAACATACAGATGATGTGTTATACAATTGTACACTTGAAACCTATATAATTTTATTAACCAATGTTATACCAATAAATTTTATAAAAAAGAATAAAACAACAATAATAATTGAATTATTTTGGAATATAAGTATCATATTACTGCAAATGTTAACTTACTAAATTATTTTGCAGTTTACTGAAGCAAGATATTTTCAAAACAAAAGCAGAGAATTCTGAATTGATCTTTAGGTTCATTTTTCCCCCAAAATTTTCAGACTCCATCCATCTTTAAAAAATGCTGCTCTGTAAATATGAATTTTGTATTCAAAAGACCTAAACCTATTTTGGAGAAGATACTGAATAACATTATTGTGTGTCTTCACCATATGCTGAGTACTTTATTGCCTTACCCGATTTAATCCTCATAGCAGTCCTACATGATAGAAGTTCTCGTTGCCATCTTTATGGATTAAGAATCAGTCCTCAAACAAATTAAATAACTTTTCCATGGTTACATGGCTAATAAATGACAGAGAGAGGTTTTATGCTCAAATCATTCTCCAGAATCTTTTCCATTACTACAGTTACCTTTGACAACTTTTAGAACTTGTTATGTTTCTGAGATGACTTCAGTCCTATTGATTAATACTTGCAAGTTTACATACATTCTGGAGTTTTTTCTTCCATCTCTAGAATCAGTTCTATGATGGAATAGTTACGTTAATTTTTTTCTTTGTTCTCTGTGATGCATTGTTGCATATCAATTATATCATATTTACAAATGACATACCATCTGTAGTTCTAAAGCAGCTTTTCATTATAAAGAGTCAACATTTCAATGAAGACATAAAAGGAATAAAAAAGTGAAAATATCATTCAAAGAATAGGTGAAAGGTAGGGTGTAGGCAGAACATTAAATCCTGAGGGGCTTGTCTGGTGCCAGACACAGTCTCAGGAAGAGCACCATTGGTGGTTCTTAACATTTCCTGCGCATGGAGACTTCTTCCCTGGGGAGAGGACAGTTTTCTCTGTTATGAGCCACAAGTCCAGCTGTCAGCAGCATCCTCTCACCAATGCACAGGAGAGGGTTCCTCAGTCCTCTAAAGACTTTCCTGCCCAACTCAAAGGAACCCTCTCACCTCTCTGAATGGAGAAGGGGAAGAAATGAAGTTGGAATCTGGAACTGGAAGAGAACTCACTAAGATGTTGAGGAGTAGGCTCACCTCTCCTATGCCCTTCTAAGATTCCTACGTATCTCAGAGAGCTTTCCTTGCTTTCCCAGCATCTCGTTTCTGAAGATGCTTGGGCTTGGGGAGGAAGTGTGTTGTACATGCAGATTTCAGTTTTATTCACAGTTCACAAGAACAGATGGGAACACATCAAAGAACAGACAGTAAAAGCATTAAATCTGTCTTCAGTTTGGTTAAAAAGAACTTTCTTTCAAGGAAGAAAAGAAAATTCGTTGCAAAAACAAGGCACATGGTTCAATTTTTCTCATTCTTTGCCTGGTCCCGGCATTAGCCATATTCTGCAACACACTCCCCACCCCTCATACCCCTAGCCCAGCATGAGGCCCCAACAACATATGTGCACATACTTTGACATTGGGTGATGTTAAACGAAAGCTAAAAATCAGTTTGGGTTGCTGGGGAAAAAATTTGGAAGTCACTGATGTATAATTATTAAAATTGAGCAAACTATCTCCCATGCCCCTGCTAGTCCTCTTGCTATTATGTTTTCTTCAGCCAAATTTACCTTTGAAACATACTATTACACATTTGAAAATGCCTTGCACATTAAATAACGTGTATTATTTAGGTTATTCTGCTTTAAAAAAAATAAAAAGCCCCTTTCTTTCCACTGATTCTAATTCACGTGTCAGGCCATATTGTCACACCAGATGCATTTCATTTTCTGCAGCACAGTTGGGAAAGATGCTTTCTCAATTTGTGTGCATATCAAAAACATGCCAATTTTATGCATTCTGTCTTGATGAGTTACTAAAATTATACTTTGCTAGAATCAGAAAGTTAGTATTTTAAGATTAAGAGCGAGGAACGAATATGTTGCGTTTTTTAGTGTTGTAACAAAAAGCTTGTAGTGTTTATGAATGTTAAATTTTTATTCTTTCAAATTCATTTTGTTAAAATTATCTTTTTAGGGGAGTAAAAATATATGTTTTTTTAAGTGGGTAAATTATTTAAGGTATGATAGAAATGTTTCAAAACATAGTAAGAGGAATATTCATTCATTGGGATGAAATTCCTAAAACTCATCTGTGAGCTGTGATAAAAAGTGGACAAATATTTTCTAACATTAAGTCTAAATTGGAAATATATCTTGCTTTATTAATTATCTGACTTTTTAAAGAAAGCCCGTATTTTAAAAAATTATTTTAAAAGGTGATTTGGGTTAATTTTTGTATTTTTGCTATTTATTTTTCAAGTGTCTTTACTATTACTTCAAAGAACATAATATTGGGGAAGGCACAAATTAAAAGAATATAATTCTTAATATAAATGACTAAAACCACTAAAAAAATATAATCGCAAAAAGAGGCCCCTAAAAGTGTCATTAGTAGCCTTTCAAAGTAAGGGGATGGTGCATGTGAAGGATTTGATCTTAGGACATTTTGGAGCAGAGTATGAAGTAAAGTTTGATGTGTGATAACATTCTTAAAAAATCCCAGGACCATCAGTTTATTCCAGAGAAAGAGAGTAAAGAGAATGAAAGGTTTACTTTGGAGTGGAATTATTTCCCTAAAACCTTTAGTTACTCTCTGGATTATCTGGCAGATATGAGTAGAGCTATGACTCTTGCATAAATGGAAGTGTTATAATGTAGATGTTATATGAGATTGGCTTGAAACATAGTTCAGTAAACACTAGCAATTGCTGTGTTTTATTATTGAATGGTCTATTATTATTGAATGGTGTATTAAGGTTCTGCCACTGTCACCATTACCAATAAATGGGTGGTTGGAAAATAGGGTAACAGGAGCTTTGCTGGTCCTTTTCATTTAATTCAAGGTTGAAAAAAACCATATTACTTTTGGCAAGTGTGTGCACATTATCATGGAAAAAGATAAAATGGGATTAATGGATTTATAAAGAAAATAGGACAAATATTTCCCCTTTTTTGCGTTTAGAAATAAGGGATGATCTCACAAAATTAGATGTTGTGATATATCTTTGGTACCTCAAAGAAACATGTAGGTGGTTTCTTTGCTCGAGAATTATCAAATCGTTTTCTAACTCTAGATTGACAAATAGTAAATAGTATGTCTAGATAACATTGTGAGAATTGACAAAATCTAAAGATTTGGAAGTTAGGGTTATCTATTTTTTAGTTGTTGTTAATTCATAGTTCTTTACAGTATCATAGCAGACATCTGATTTAAATAAACAGACATTAATTTTTTGAAATTTGAAATTTTTTACTTTTTAGCTAGAAAACTTAACGAAAATTATGTATTTCTCTGCCTCAATAAGCCAAGCATGCTAACTAAATAAAATCTTTTCTTGATAATTGAGGCTCATTTTTTGAATACTGGCTTTTTGGGGCTTTCTTTAATGTGAATGAAATATATATTATCCTAGAACTTGCTTTAGATAAACTTGCTTGCTTTCATAAAATAACTCTGTAAAGCATATGTATTCATGCCAAGTTTATTTTGCTATAAAGTTAATTATTGAAAGGTGTCAGGCACCCTTCCTCCAGTCATTTTTTTACTTGCCAAATAATCTTTACAGTCTTTTTTTGTGAATTTTGATTTGTGGGTACCAGTAAAAATATTACCTATTCCCTCCCCCTCCCTGCATGATTAACTTTATGTGCCATTTTTTTTTTTCTTTGTCAACCTTTTCTTCTAACTTACATTGCTTTTTATAAATCAGATGTGGAAAGTGATTACTATCCCTCAACAATTCAAGGTTTTATGCAAACATATTTTCTCCTCTAGTGTATGCCAATTTCTTATCAGAATTTTTTTTTTTTCAGCAGACTATCAGGCCATGATTTCCCTGACTCCAAATATTTGTATTTAACATTAGTCTGAATGTAAGCAATACAACAAACTGTATTTGCAATATAATGAGACTTAAAAGCCCTGCATACTGCCTTTCTGAGAGAACAATTTTCCCGTGAAGTCTCTTTGGAGATATTTTATACCAGTCCATTGCCCATTCTCCTGGGTCCTAGACAATCTGGAAAATTATAACACATGGTGCTATAATTATAGCAAATGGACCTCTAGATATTTCAGGATCAATGCCTCCTTCAAAGCCCATGCATTCTGTTCAAAGAGGCCCCTTCAGTGTTAGCAGTCTCACCATATTTGCTTAAGCCTGAGCTACCTACACCAGCACTGCTGGTGTAGGATTTGGCAAGCCTCAAAACAATCGACCTATTTAATTGGCATTGTAAAACGGTTCAGGGAAGACCACTCAATAATCGGTTGCTGAATGAATGATGGGATGAATGGATGGGCTAGAGCTGTTCAGAGATAAGTTTTCTGGCACAGTTTCAAAATCACTTTACGGTTGTGTAATGCTGTTATTGCTTCTTGTTTCCGGGTCTTTTTAAGCCTGGCAAATGTATTTGACATTCCTCTCTTCTCCCAGCTGATGACTTGGCTTTTCTCAGCTTGTTCTTTAATGCTGGCTCAGGTCCGTGGGTATGAAGTGGGGACGTGATGCCTACCAAATGGCTGCCATATTGCGCTCCCGTGGAGGATGAGGAGTGTTTCTTTTTCAGAGCTCTCTGGCTCAGGGATGTGTTTCTTTGGGCTGGTCTCTGATGCTAGGTGTTCATTTTTGCACCCAAGTCTCCTTGTCTGGCCTCTGACGTTGCACCCCCACATCTGGATTCCAGATATCTACTGTCATACTCTTACTTTTGATCTCTGAGTCTTAAACACTGCTTGAATCCTAGCTCAAAATATTTTCTTGCCTGCCTCACTGCTACTTTTCCTCAGACCCATTTCCTTGCAATAGATTAAAATCCCAATCTTGATCAAGAATCCTGTTCTCATTAGCCTAGTCCATTGCTGTCTCTTGAGTGCCAAGGGTGTGAACTCTGGTTCAGACAACTGGCCAGTTACTTTTCATAGTAATCATCTGTCTATACTGCTGAGACTCCTTGTAAAACACCAAAGCTTCTCTTCAGAAAATCTACATTGCCAGTCAACTGCATTTGCCTGTAGAGGATGTTTTTTTTCTCCTGGGGCACTGGACTAGAGCTGACTGACCTTTTCACTTTCTCTATGTCCCTCTTCTCTTCTATTTTTAAAGCTCTCACCATGCCTACTCTTTAATATCATCATCCTTTTCCTTAGACCTGCCTGTGTTTTCCTCCTTAATCTCTCTGTCTCCTTCTATTGCTCTCTCTCTCTCTCTCAATCTGTCTCTTTACTTGCAAGACAATTTTTCGAACTTATCATTAAGCATCTGGAGCTCTGTTGACCCATAAAGCAGCCACTAACCACATGCGGCTATTGAGCACTAAAAATTGTGCCATAAGGGTAAAATGCACACTGGATTTCAAAGCCCTAGTGCACACACACAGAGACACACACAAAAGAAAGTAAAATATCTCATGACTATTTTTTTATATTGTTTACATTTATTTTAGATATAATGTAAATTATAGATATAATATTTTAGATATAATATTTTAGATATAATGGATTCAATAAAATATATTATTAAAGTTAATTTCACTTGTTTCTTTTCATTAAAAAAACATGGCTACTAGAAAATTTTAAATAATGTATGTGGCTTACAATTTTATTTTTATTAGACAGCTCTGGTTTAGAGCAGGTGTTCAAACTTCGTTGTAAAGCGATAGGTTTGGTGGCAGCAATCTGAGGGTGTTTCCACCTCTGCCTTGTTTCGAAGTGTGTTTAGGATTTGGATACAGCGGGGTAGGGGAAAGAGGTGAATAAGTGCTCTGTGTATTCAGGGAATGGGGAGTCAGTAGTGGGTTAGGCCTAGGGTGTGGGAAGGGGAGATAGTGGGAAATAAAGGTGCAGATGAAGGCGTGCTGAACTGAAGGGTGTATCTAGAATAGCAGTAGGGACCTGTGGAGGCATTTGAGCAGGGGAGAAAGGGTCAAGTGAGCCTTAGAAGGGTCAAGTTGGCAGCAGATGCATGGCCACAACAGTCCCAGTGAGAGCCTGAAGTTGGGCAGTGACCTGACCTTGGGGTTGGAAAGATGGAAATATTTGAAAGACCAAGATGTGGCTGAATCTTTAGGGAAATAGAAAGTGGAAGGAATTAAAGCACGTTTTCCCTTTTACTTATGCCTTGATTTTCTGCGTTCTGATCAGAATGTTTTTATTGAAGAGTGTTTTTCTTGGGGAGAGAGAGGGAAGGTTGAGTTTTGAGCTTGCATGTATGCAGAATGGTTGAGGGTGCCAGGCTCCTGAGTGCCAGATTGTCACCTATTTATTGTAAAAGCTCATATTCTTTATAGTTATTTTGGGCTCTTTCGGCCCTGAAAGTAGTGAGTGTTAATGGAGCAAAAGAAAGGGCAAAATATGTTTGTCAGTTAAAAAAATCAGGTAAAACAAGAAAACCTCCTACGTATCCCTATAACATAGACTCTCATGGTGCCCGATGTTAGAGCGGCTAGGTATTTGGAGAAATAGTTGTAATGAAAGGGTTTGGAATCCATGGGCTCTGTTGGAAGAGTCCACGGATTTCATTCTTCAGGCATTGTACTTCAAATGTGTTAAATATGCATTCTTTTTCTGATGGAATGATCAATTTTCTTTTGAAAACTGCAAATAGATATTCTCTCAAAAAGAAATTGTATTCTATTTATGCCCTTAAGCCATATTTGACTCCTGTTCTTTTATTGAAATGTAAAATAGCTTTTGATAAAAGAAAAATTCAGCCTTTGTATAGTCGCCTTTGAATAGGATTTTCACCACACCATACTAGAAGTCTGAGTGTTTTCCAAAATATCTTTTGAGATTGGAATAGATTTCACAGACAAATTCCACGTCTCTACAGAGCTGTTGCCAAACCTCATCCTCCTTAGAGCTCAGAACACCCTGAATTGACGTGGCCCCCCTGACTCGTGGCTGAGAGCAGACATGGCTGCGCCTTCCCCTTCTTTCTTTGTGTCCCTCTATTTTTAAAAGAAAGCTGAAGGTGAGGGACAGGGCTGGGATCCAGCTGTGAGACTGGGACCTCACTTGATTCTTTCTGACCTTACATATGTGCCAATTCAACTCAACAGTTTCAAGTAAAAAAAAAAAAAAGGAAAAAAAAAACCCAAACATTTACTTAACCATTTCGGTCATCACCTCTGAGTCCCTCTCTTTTCCTTTTGGGCCCCCAGGCTGCATCCATTTACTCTAACCCAAGCAGGTGCTTTCGTGACTTCCTAGCCTGCTCTGTGGAGATCAGCTGAGTGAGACTTAGGGGAACAGGCAGAGATGGGAGGGACACCTGCATTTTGTAGTTTCCCAGGTCCCATGCCCTCTGCCTCTTTTCAGAGAAGATGAAGCTTTGTAGAGTGTTCTTATAGCTATTTCCCTCTACCTGACATTTTCATTTTCTCTGAAATGCCAGACTATGAGGAAGAACTACATGGAACTTGCCATGAGAGGATCTTGGTGTATCTTGGATGATCAACCACAGTTTATTTAACAGTGTGACAGGACTATCCAGGTGGTATGTTATTTGGGTCTTGGCTCTTCATTTTCTGCCTTTCTGCTACCTGCCTTTCAGCCATTTCACTTTTCTTTTTGAGAACATGGGTGGGGAAAATAAAAAACGAAGGTCAGGAATTTCTTTTATTAGAGGCTTTCATAATGTTTTTTTGACATTGAATTTTCTATAATTGGCTTCTATGATGTTTTGACATTTTGTATTGCCTTGGCATATGCAGTGTACACACACACACAATTAGATCTTTTCCAGGAATGGTTTATACACATACCTCTTCTTTCACACACATCATATATTCCACAAGAATCAAAGATAACCAGAATAGCTCCAATATTTTTCCACTTCTAAATTTAATCTGATACTACTAAATTTCATTGATAACATAGTCTTTACAAATGTTTAAGTTTATCTAGTCTGAGTAGCTGTACAATAACCAGCTTAGCCAAAGAGAAAACAAAAAAAACAATTAGAAGATAGCTTTTGTGGTTTACTATGGGATGTGTTCTACAAAAGGAGTGAATAACTTGCTTAAATTTAAACTAATATATAAGGAATGCCTTTTCTTTGATAGAATAACCATTCTTCTGTAAGTATTCATTTTATTTATAACCATTCTTCTGTAAGTATTCATTTTGATAGAATAACCATTCTTCTGTAAGTATTCATTTTATTTTATTCCAGTCACCCTGGAAGAGAGGTTATTGAATTATTCCCTTAACCTTTTGAAACCTAGATGTCACAATACTTAATATTTATCATTAGTAATTTGAAGCCTGACCTGGTTTTACCAGTGATTCACAAAGTGATTCCTGCGGATAAAAAAGGGGGAGGCATTTTGGTAAGCTTCTTTATTGATATAGCTCACATTTTAATTAGAGAAAAGGTGATACCTTTAGGATAATAAAGATGTATTCTCATAATCACAGGAAGCTCAGAAGGAAAGTGGGAAAATAACTGAATTAGGAGCAAATAGATCTGGGATGACAGAGCCTTTGTGTTGGCTGTTAAACAATGTGCCATTTTCTGTTAATGTTGCTAATGATTCTTAATGGCTCTTTTTGAAAAAATTTTCTTACACTATTTTATTACTTTATTTATCCTCTTAATTATATCTGGATTGCATCCTAGTGGTGTATTTATAAGTGCCCATTTCATATTTTATTTATTTATTTTTTTATGGTGACATTGATTAATGAAATCCAATAAGTTTCAGCTGTGCACTTTAACAGTAAGGCATATATATATTTACATTGTGTGTTCACCTCCCACAGTTAGATTCTTTCTGTCACCACATGTTTGACCCCCTTTACCCTGTCTAACTCCCCTCTCCCCACACCCCCTACTCACTGGTAACCACTAGTCTATAGTCCATGTCCATGACTCTCTGTTTGTCCTGTTCATTTGTTGCTTTTAGGTTTATATCCCACATTTTAAAATCTTTTTTTTTTTCTTTCTAGGACTATAAGTCTAATGTGAGTTTCAAGCAGCTACACAAATTTCGTTTGTATTCGATGCCAGAAATTGATTGTATGAACTAGTTTTGCATAAATATCCATAAACTTCTTCATAGTGGTATCTATTGTGGTAGGTCTTGACCTTTACTACCCTGCCTTTGAATGGATTTTTGTCAAATTACAATACACATTCTATCTTCCAAAGTTGTGTTATATGAGGTAGGACACACTAATTGCGGTCCTTCCAGCCCACCCAGAGCTGTGTTCTCTTTGCTCAATTGTATCCTCTCATCTCTACTTGAGGCAAACCAACACATGGGGCTTTACCTTGGTGCCATTTTAAAATGGCATCTTATAACTAGTATTAATAGTAGCTAAACATACAGAACATTTATTCAATATTGATGTATGTATTAACTCATTTTTTTACTATACTTTCTGAAGCAGGTTTATTATCTTTTGCATTTTCTAGATGAATAAACTGAAATACAGGAGATTAAGTGACTTGTCCAAAGTCACATGTCAGTATAATTTGAATCCAGGTCATTTGGCCCTTACACGCTAAAAAGGAAGGCTGTCTGAAGTAGGTGGTGCCTGCGAAACCCAAGTGGAAGTTTGGAATGAAGTTTTAAAGCCTTACCTTCCTCCCCATCTCAGTAATGATATTATAGTTCTTCTTTGGCTATACCATTTCCTTCTCATCTTTCTTTTTTTTGAAGGTTATTTCGTATACAAGTAAAGTTAATAAAAACAGGTATAGTGTCAGACATAATCCTGGTACTACCACTTCTTACTTGTGGTAAGCTCTCTAAGCTCTCTTTGATTGCTAGATAAAAATATAGTTAGCAACGTTTAAACGTCAGTCCTACTTAAAAAATTTTTACTTACCAGGTACCCCACTAGATAATCATCAGTATTTCTGTTATTGATATTGTTATTAGGAACATATTATAAGTTACAGCATCCTATAATTATGTGTTTTCTATATTCTATAGCCTCATCTCATTTCTGCCATTAATGCTTTCTTGTTCCATGAAAGGCATGGCATTAGGGAAAAGAAATAAAATAGATCTATTGGTTAAGTATTCTTTATATACATCTCCCATAAACATTATAGATTATGTACATTATTTCACTTAAACCTCATAGCAGTTTTGACAGAGAGGTATTGTTCGTTGTATTTTATATCTGGGTACTTCTTAGAAAGACTAAGTAACTTGTCTGTAGTCCTGGTTCCCTTCATAGTAAGTGGCAGAGCTTGGATAACAGACATCTGCTTTCTTCCTGGGCCATAATTTCTAGGGTACCCACTACTCCATCAGGTAGCGAGGTCACCACATCGGTGCACTGGTACCAAGTATGTGACTGATACCCAAACCAGTGGTTTGTGGTTGAGTCTGGCATTTCTTCAGTATCAGCCTTGCTAATAGGTCTGAGTGTCACCATTGTATTTCTAGAAACAGCTGGAGAAATGTGCCATTATTAGTTGGAGAAAGGTATCCAGAAAGATATAGTGAATGGGAGTGGGTGAATTTGTTTATTTGGGGGATCAATTCTGAGAGCTTATATGTGAATACTTTTTAAGATCATTCTTCTCGTCAGTTCTGTACATGGATCTTGACTTCCAATCATGTTAAATCTCTATGAAAAATAAAGCTATATTGTTTGCGAATATGCCCCTTTGAGGTATATTCCTTTACCAAGGAAAATACAAGATATAAGATAACGTCTTCTGAATTTGGTACAACTTCTAAAGTACCTTGGTAATAATAATAAGAGCACTAAATTCTTAGTCTTGTGACAGCCACTATCTTAAGTGCTTCATAGTCATTACTTCATTTAATCTTCGAGACTTTAAAGGAGCAAGAATTCTTTGCCTCAATTAATGGATAAATCAATGGAGGCTTGGAAAGGGTGAGGAAATTGCTCAGGGTCACACAGCCAGTAAATGGCAGAGCTAGGATTTTACACCAAGTGGCTGGCTCTAAAACTCATGAGTCTAACTGCCATGTTACCTGGCTTTCCTCTATATTGAAGAGCTGCTATGTCTGCTCATGAATGCTCTCATATAGCTCTTTTACAGATGACTTGGAACGGGGAAAAGATTTGGTTAAAATATTTTATATAATGAACCAGCCCCAGATATATATATATATATCTGGAAGATCTCCTTATATTACAATACCAATGATTCCTTTCTCTCTCCCTTCCTCACATACTTATTAAATATTTACCCTGTGATAGACATGGTATCTTATTGATACCTTGATAAAAAAAGACCAATTTCTGATCTGGTAGAAGAAACTTCCATTAAAATTTTAAAATACACAAATCACTATTAGTTACGAGTGTAATAACTCATTCAGAGGAGTACAGAGAACTATAGGAATGAATTGTAAGAGATCCCAACCTAATCTTGAAGAAAGGGGAGAGACAGGGAAGGCACTCCTAAAGAAGTGAAATTTAGAGTGAAATAAAAGAAAGAATAGGAGTGGACCATATTTGGGGGAAGGAGGGGAAGTAAGGGATGTGACAGATAGTTCTGAGCAGAGGAAACCACAGCAGAAGGCACTTAGAGAAGAATTGTCTGGGCAGCTGGAATTTTAATAAGAGGGCAAATGATGGGGGAGATGGGTCTGGAATGGCTTGGTAGAGAACAGATCATACACAACCTTGTGGGGTATGGGGAGATTTTGGACTTCTGAAGCAGTCTTGAGAGCCCAGATGCTTGGCCATTTTCAGGAAAGTTCGTGACTCTGGGAATAGCTTTTCTTTGCTCTGTGTGGGACCACTTTTCATTCATCGAATTGTTTTGTAAAGAGATAGAGAAGTACGTTGGGGCTACCATTCTCTTCTAAGATAATGGTATTTTTAAAATGTAAGAATTAGAAATATCTACTGAATAAAAATATCTTTCCCTCTGGAAAAACACATCATTTCATTCTTCCTATTGCTTTTTTTACTGAACACTGTTGGAAGGTAAGTGAAGGCAGGAAAGGCAGTCTACTCTCCCATTGTCAGGACTCAGGGGAAAGATTGTCATAGCACATTTCAGAGCCTAGGTGGAGATGAAATGAGATAAAGCTCAATGATCTAGATGTTACAGCTGTAAATTATGGAAAACGTAATTTTCGTGAGCTTCCAATTTCTTTCCTGAAGTTAGGTTAGGGGAAAAAAAAAGAAAAACTTTGGAAAGGGATTCTGTAAGACGGAGTACATTCAAAAGTCTATATTATTTGTTAACATAATTGTTAACAAAGGAAATAGCATCTCATAAAAACTCAATGAATAAGCCATGCCCAAGTCTTTGAGTATCAAGAACTTATATATTCTCTATCTGCTATAGTGGAAAAATGTGATGTGGTCTGTCTCTCCTTTTTTTAATTTATGTAGCATTTTGCGGGAGTCATAACCAAGTAAACAATGTACTAGTCAAAGAGCAAAGAAATTTAACATTTATTCTCATTCTGTTTGGGGATCATAGACCCTTTTCAGAAACTAATGAAAGTTGTAGTATTCTCATAAAGAAACACAAATGTATGCAAAACCAATATTGTGCATTCACCTTCAATAAAGTAAATCCATGACTTCCAACCCGTGGACTCCAGAACTCTTGAAAAGTACCCTTGAGATAAAAGGAAAACTCAGTGATAGTTCTCATGAAATACAATGGCCTCATCTTAGCACTAGAAAAAATAAAATCTTGAGCCTCTGAGTTTACAGCTATGATCTTATATATTTATTTATCTAAGAACTTTGCAGGGTATATGATTGAGTCAGGAAAGAGCTATAGACTGGCCTCCTAGGAAGAAGTACAGATGAGCCCAGAAATAAAAAATAGTCATGGCCTGCAACGTTTACTGAAGAGACCAGCATACAGTTGGAACCCTAATTTGTTTTCTGGGCTCTATTTCCTGGAAGTTGATTTCTGTTCCCTTCTTATTAGTTCTTAGTATATAGACTCTTCTTTGGGACTGACCCACTGAGGAGTAAGATTCCTGTACTAGAGAACTGTACTGATGTACTGTTAAGTAAATAAAACCAAGGGAATTCTCATTCTCAGGAGATAAATACATAGGCTTAGTTACCTTACTGTCACAGCTGTTAGGATATTTGGCCTGGTTTGTACCAGCAGTAGTGTGAATAGACTTTTGTCCTTTCGGATCTCTCTACTCATTTCCTCTTAATGATTCTATGGCCATGTTTTAGAGATAAACGTACTAGGAAATGTGGAGGCCTACAGTCTGAAGCTACTTTGAAAGAAGAGCTTTGCTCAAGTGAGAAGGCAGATCTCAAACCTCAGAGGTAGATAATTCAGAGGGATATGGATCTGTGCTGTGTGCGCTGAGCCTTGACAAATAGACACACAATAATTCTCCTTAAAATAAACAAGCAAACCACAGGCCTAACTCAGAGCTCCTTGCCTGGAAGCCTGATTCTCTCCTTGGGGCAGTGGCTGAGAAGAAAGATGGGTGAATCTGGCAGTGGAATGTCAGTGCTTGTTGGAGAACTGATGCTTGGTGTACCAGGGACAAGGAGATGACATGCTTCCAGGGTTGACGCCATGGGTCCTGCCAGTCGGGCTAGGTTTGAGAGGAGAAGAGGCACACAGCAGTGCCTGTCATCATAACTTGAGGAGAGGTAGGTAGGAATAGAGATGTCTAGTGAGACAGGTGGAGCTCAGGCGTCAGGGATGTCTTATTCAGGACTTTTTCCTTGTGACAGGAGCTCAGTTTTTCCTGAATATGGCTTCATTTCTCTGTTTCTGCCCTTCCCCTCTTTCTTTCCCTCAAAATTGCTTGGCTTTGGGCATCTTTTCTCTCAGGTAGGTTCTGTCTACATGGCGGCCCCAGCAACTCTTGGCATACATCCCACTTGCCATTCCTGGGAGTGAATCTCACTGGAATGATTTGAATCCCCACTCCTACCACTGTGACCAGGGGATGAGGTGTTTGGCCAGGTCATGTGTGTATCCTTGGATCCCAGCAGTGAGGGGCATCCAGCCTAAATAATGTGGATTGAGGGTGGGAAGGAGGCAAGTCCTTAAAAGCAAATCAGGTTGCAATTGGCAGGCAGAAGTCTCCAGTGTGCACTTTGGGTTTGGTCCATAATCAGCAGTTGAGAAGATGAATGATCAGCCATTCAGAAAATCTTTCTGTGAGCTGCCAGCCTGAGCTACTGGCCTGGGACACAGTGCTCACTCCAGCTCTGCAGAAGGAGATTGTTTTATTCCTATGTTTTTAATATAAAATGAGCATAGAGTATAGAATAAAAAAGTATGTCAACTAGATTTTTAAATGCCTTTCTTCTTGAATAGGTTATACTATTTGTAAAGCCAGAGTACTAAGTACTAGTACTAGTACTAGTACTAGTACTAGTACTAGTACAGAGTACTAGTTTTAAAATCAGCTGTGGTACAAATGCTAGCACCTAAGTTAATCCAAAGCTTATCTCATTTATTGAGTCCTAAAATGTTGGAAAATAAACTATAAAACATACTTTACATTAGGGAGATACCGATGCTCAAGGGATACATACACTGAAGAAGTTAAGATATCATTCTCTCCGTTCTTTCTTGGAGCCTAAAATACAAGCAGCTCTTGATCCATACCTTACTTAGAAGCAGTTTCATTTATACAAATATGCTTTAGTGGTATTCACACATCACTGCCTCAGTTTCTCTTACTGTCCCTGCCATCGCACTCTGGGAAAAAAATGTTGCCTTTAGAGGATGTGTGGTTTCAGTACAAAAGGAGAGAAGAATAGTGCAAAAGAAGAATGGCCTAGGCAGACCATCTTCCAGAGCTCAGTAACCTCTCCAGACCTCACATTTCTCTTCTGTAAGACCGGGGGAATAACATACCTACCTGACAGTGCTATGCAGAGAGTCCAGTGAAGCAGTGTGAGTTCCTGGCCTGTGATAAGTGCTCAATACATATTCCTTATTCTCCCATGCCTTCCATGTCCCATCACTGTGAATAGCCTGTTAATTTCTACATTTGGCTTAACAAGTATTTTCTTTAAAAGTTACACCAGTGTCTTTTGGAGTCTTAAAGGATAATCACTCACATTTAGCTATGAACTAATTCAATTTTATTCTTTCTTCCTCATTCCTGGATAGAAAACTGTAAATTTTGAATGGGGGATGGAGTGGGTGCGATGGAAGTGAATCAGCTCAATTTGTAGAATTCGTGGCAGTGACCTGGTCCTGGGCAGATGGTATAGTGAAGGGGAACGAGCTAAGAGACTGGAACATAGTGGCACTATGAATGGAAGGGCATGGAAAGGGAGATTGCTAACTAAAGACTTTCTTTGATCCAGGACTTTGCCATAGAATGGTTCTGGATCCAGCAAGGGGATGGGAAACTGCCATGTTCTCCTCCTATTCCTTATAACTTCTTGCTCCCAGAAATTGAGCTAAAACTGCTAGGACCGAATTAAGCGGTCTCATCTGGAAACCAGCCTCCATTTATGACATTGCTTCTGTGGGCAAATGAATCCGACAGACAGCTTTCTAATGAATTTCTGGAACCTTACCAGTTCAGGAAGCCAGGAGCTGCCTGTACTTTACAGATAGTATTTTCATAATGATTAGCCTTCCTATGCTTGCAAATTTCTTTTTACCACATCTTAGAGTGGAGGGCCTCAGAAGGGGTCACTTTTAGTTATTTCTTTCACTCGATATATGCCTTTTACATAGTATAGACTCCACAATTGTAAAATAAAATGGAATAATAAATATATGACTTTTGATTGAAGAAAAACTTAATTTTTAAAGTACTAGGAGACTGTTCCTCAAGCCATGTGGTCCATTCTCAGGGTTTTATACCAAATTTCTCACTTCCTGGTGTCAAGTTGGTTTCTTGACACATAGTAGATAATAATGGCTAAAGAATGAGAACAATTGCAGCAAAAATGTGAAAAACATCTTTTAATCGACATCACCAAGAATCAGAGAATTCTGCAAATTTAAATCATGAGATTATCCTTATTATTACTATTATTAATCATTATTGTTCTCATTTCTGCCTATCAAATAGATTGGTGGTGAGTAACTTGGTGCAATCTTTCTGAAAAGTGATTTGACATACATCAAGGGTCTTTTTAAAAATATATCCTTTGCTGAGTACTTGATTATTTCCTTAAGATAAGAACTTGAGTAAAGATTTAGGGAGAAAGACATTCATCTCAGCTTTTTTACAGTTTGAACAAAAAAATGGTGTGTGGGGCCAATTCTCCAAAAATAAGAGATGAGAATATAAATTCAAATGATGAAATATTAATTGTATAGAATTTTAATGATATAAGAAAATTATGACAAGAATTATAAGAAAAAAATTTAATAAAAACATATAATTGTATATACAGTAAACTCCTAATTTTGTATACATAGAGGTCCTATCTGGAGCATAAGCAATTACCCTTGGAACTGAGACATTTCTGAAAATGGCAGGTAGAATGACGAGAGGAATCCGGTGGAATTATCTTGGGAAAGAAGTCGTCATCAAGAGGGAGAGGCCAGGCAGACAAAGCCTCATAAACAGGCAGGGTGAGGCTACTCTGAGGAAGGCAGGGATGCCTGTCACTCAGTCCGTGGGGGGTTCAGAACATATCTGCACTGAGAGAGAGGAGGTTTAACTGTGAAAATGATCTGTTACTGTGTAACAAACTATCTCAAAATTTAGTGGCTTTAAAAAGAAATTGATCAATTTCATTTATGGTTCTGTGAGCTAACTGGGCTCAGCAGGGCAGTTCTCACTCGGGGTCTCTTGTGTAGTCGCAGTGAAATAGCAGTTTGGTTGGAGTCATCTGAAGGCTCAACTGTCTGTACATCCATGGCTGGCAGTTGGTACTGACTGTCCCCTCAGATGTGGCTGTCAGCTGGAGCACCTATACGGGGACTCTCTATAATGATTTTTTTTAATTTAATTTTTTTTTTTTAGGTGAGGCAACCCTTGGTTGACATCACAGATTGCAAGGACCTTGTCAGCTTACAATCCCTTATTTTTTATTTTTACGCCTACAGCACCTGATCTTCCTAGGTGGTCTCCCATCCAAGTACTAACCAGGCCCAATCCTGCTTACCTTCCGAGATCAGACGGGATCAGGTTTGTTCAGGGTGGTATGGCCGTAGACATTATAATGATTTTTATTATATGGTGGCTGGGTTCTGAGAAGAAGTGGCCCAAGGATGAGCATTCCAAGATACCCAAGTAGCAATGGCAAACCTTCTTATAATAGTCTCAGAAGTCTTAGATCATCCTTTGGGGTGCATCCTGTTGGTAAACTAAGTCACTAATCCCAGTCCAGATTCAGTGGGTAGAGGATTAGATTTCACCTCTTGATGTGAGGGGCAGCAGGTGCTTACAGGAAGGGAAGGAATTGATGGCAGCCGTATTTCAAGCCTATCTACCACAACTGTTTGCAATAAAGAGCTCTGGAAAACGTTCCTGCATAGGACTTAAAGCCGGGCTGTTTGTACCTTAAAGTATAAGCCAAAGGAGGCAAAGAATCCTGGCTTTGGTGTCCTCAGGCTCCAAAGAGCACAGCTGTGCTTCTGTACCTGGAGGAAGTCTCTTGGGGACCAGGAGGGACAAAAGTACATGGCAGCTATAGCACTCACAACAGTGACCAAAAGAAAAAACTTTAAAGGTGAGCCCTGGCAGTGAAGGTGAGGCATGTGCAAAGGTGTGGAGGCCCCCAGAGTGAATGTCGTTATAAGGCTGCAGTTCGGAAAGTAAAGAAAACAGAGTAGTTACTGAGTTCATCTGAGAAATCCCTTAGAACCTCCCAGAAATAATTCAGGAGACCACTGCAAGATACAGGGGGAGAGTGGGATTTTCAGTGGAAGCATTCAAATACAAGTTAACGACTACTAATATCACCCCATTTTTTCATCCCAACTTGATGCAAAACAAGTTACATTGACTTAAATGTATGAATACTTTGTTTCTATGTACACACATAAACATACACATGTGCAAAAGTACTTGGAAAAAAAAGAAGAAGGTGCACCAAAGTGTTAACTGTGTCTTTGCAGTCTCCAAGGTCAGATCTCTTTGATATCGGGACAGCATTTTTGACTCCCTCCTTTGCATATTTTTCTGTACAGTTCCAATTTTCTGAACATTTTGCTTGTATAACTAGAAATACGTACACATTAAAAAATATGTCTGTCTTTAATGATGGTGCCTGCTCAAATGATGTCATGAGGGAAGAAGTTCTTCCTCTGCCCAGGCCCTGACTCTGGACACAACGAACTTGACAGCCAAGAACATCTACAGCAGATTTGGCTTCCAGCTCAGCACAGGGAGCAATGAGTGTAGCAGGCTGAGGACCACTGGGTAAGGATGTGCAGAGCAGTCCTGGGTGGACCCTCACCAGCTCGTCATCCCCCCAGGTTGTCCTCTCCAGGCCCCCAGAAGTTGTGCTTTGTTTACATGCACATCCATAGGCATTTCACTTCGATATCCACTGGGGCCATTTGATCACACTCCCTTCTTTCCACCTAGTCCCACGAGTCCTCTTTGGTTAGCCCCCAGACATCTTTCCTAACTTCCTGGAAGTTTAATAGCATCACTTCTGCTTCCCATCTTGAAAACAAGTTTCTCAGTTTCCCATAGTTCACTCTGCCGGAGTGCACGCATTCTGGTAAATTCCCCCACACTTTTAGAGAGTCAGCACAGGCATCATCTCCTGTAGAAAGCCTCCCCAAGCATTCTAGCCTTCTGTCCTCAAAATTATCCATTCCCAAGCTGGCCTCCTATGTACTGTGTTCCACTTCCTCGCAGCACTATCCTCAAATAAACAAAGAAATAAAGTACTAGGAGAATAATTGGGGACAGATGATATGGTATGACATAAGTGAACTTTATCTTTTAATATTCTGGTATTGAATAGTGTGGCCATTTATTTTATTTAAAAAATATCTTAAGATGCTGATTAGCCATACATTTAAAAAAATTTTTAATATCTTTTTATTAATTTTTTGACATCTGAACAATAGTGAACTTTTTCAAATAAAACATTTTATAAATCCAAAACTCTGTTTTTAAAGACAGGATTTAGGTAAAGTGCTTGAAATTGCCAGACCCAGACAATTACATAAAGTCTGAAAAAAACAGGTGAACCGAACATAAAAAAGTTGAATACAAACTTTTGTTCACAAAATCATAAGTTTTTGAGCTAAGAGACTTTTTATTCTCCTGAGACTACCCCACATTGTTTCTACTACATCTACAGGGATTTTATTTTTAAGGTTAAATAATCAGTTTCTCAAATATAGATCTTCTAATGTGATTTCTAATCTTTCTAAGCACAGCCATCTACAGGGTCCTCCTTCAAATTTTTGTGCTAGGAACTGATTTAGGCATCTTTGTTTTATTGTTGGTCCTTTTACATTATTTGTTTCAGTTTTTATGTGTTTCCTGTTACTTCCTAAACATGGTGTAATGCTTAAGAATAATGATGCTTTTGGTGTCTTTTAAAGGTATTTACAGAATGTCTATCTAGGCATTATGCTGGAGTTGCCTGTGGGAGTGCATACTTTCCTTAACTGTTTCACATCTGAAGTGAACTATGTGCTCTGTACCTGGAGGAAGTCTCTTGGGGACCAGGAGGGACAAAAGTGCCTTCTGGTCCCCAAGTCTCTCTTTGATTAAAAAGTGTGTTAATTATAGATTTAATTTTTAAGAGCTTGATCCTTATAATGTAAGATCTTCTGTGGGAGTCAATGAGCAGGCGAAGTCTTACGGAGGACAGACCTGTAGTGTGAACTTGGCTGCTTCACCAGATCCGCCTGTCTGGTGATTTGGCCATCCTCCAGTTGCTGGGGTGATAGGCCATAATGTTTCACATTGTGTTCCTCACTGGGACTTGCCCTTGGACACAGAAAATTTCCTCTACAAGACTGTCCCACTCCAAGGAGATGCTAGGAGACAATGACTGTCTGATGAAGGGATTTAAAACCCAGCCCTTTTTGGCTCAATTTGGGTCACCTCTACCAGCTCCAGGGCTTGCTGTAGGATCATGCACACCTCTGATGGAATTATGTTGTAGGTCACTTTCTGTCTAGTCTTGCCCCCTCACTTCCTTACAAATGTGTGTCCTGAGGCACCCACTTCACCCCATAAACTATCTGTATGCAGCTGTCTATCGCAGAGAACATTTCCAAGGAACTCAGACTGACGGACATCATTGTTGAATTTCTTGAAGTAATCTCTACATTTTAGGAAGAAACGATTAGATGTCATGGAAACAGTTTCAACAGTTTTGAAGAGCTTGGTGACACATGAAGACAATCAAGGGAAGTTTTGTTGGTGGTCACACCCAGGCTTAAAATAACATGGGAAGATGAAGAAGCACAGAAGTGCCAGAGGAGATGGGCGTTAGGGGGCACCAGAGGGCAGTGAAAAGGAGATTGAAAACACTACAAAAAAAATCATTAATTGTAGATTTAAAAACTTAATATTTTAAATAAGTATTCTTAAAAATCACCAAATGCCCATTTAGCAGGAATCTTCGTTAGCTACAAAAATCACACTGTGGCCTGGGGATTCAAGTGCTCCAAAAATTTGTATAAAATTGCCTAACACTTACTATTCATATACTATGTCATTGCAAGGATCTGGAATTGGTCTTTCGCTGTCAGATATAAGAATTCTATGAAGTATTCCTGTAGCATGTATCAGAGTATAAGGTCTTAAGGTGGTTAAAAATGATTTTCCTAATAGTATATTTGCCTAGTGCGTAACAGCTACTCAGATGTTTATTGAATGGATACATAAATCAGTGAATAAGTCTAGTAGGTGAATATAAATTCTGGATATTTTCCTTACTGTTTAGAGGAATGAAACTTACTTCAGATAAGTTGCACAGTCTCATGGGACTTCCAATGCTTTTGGTTATTGTTGCAGTTAGATCTACTGTGGTAAGTGTTCTTTTGACTTTTTAAAAAGGTAGAATGAACTAGGAATCTGTTGTTAGAACATCATCAAAGGTATGAACCAAACATGTATGTTCATCAATGTTATTTTGCAATGAAAAATTTGCAATGGCTCAAAATTTCAACAATAAGAAAATGCTTAAATAATTTTAATAAACCGGGTTATTATGTAGTAATTGAAAATGTTTTCAAACAATTTTTTTTGGTATTATTTTTAAATAAACTTTATTTTTAGAACAGTTTTAGATATACAGAAAATTTGCACGGGTAGTACAGGGAGTTTTCATGAATTCAGCACCCAGTTTCTCCTATTATTAACATCTTACATAAGCATGGTACATTTGTTCCATGATAAACTGGCATAGGTACATTATTAACGTAAAGTTCATACTTTATTCAGATTACCTTAGTTTTTACCTAATGTCACTTTTCTGACCGGAGATCCCATTCAGACATCAAATTACATTTTGTCATATCTCCTTAAGCTCCTATTGGCTATGGCAGTTTCTCAGACTTTGCCTATTTTTGATGATTTTGTAGGTTTGAGGAGTACCGGCTAGAAGTTTTGTAGAATGTTTCTCAGTTGGGATTTGTTTGATGTTTTTCTCTGGATTAGACTAGGGTAATGGGTTTTGGGGAGAAAGAACACAGAGATAAAGTGCCATTTTCATTACATCAAGAGTACATACTATAACATGATTTATCATGGTGAATGTTCACCTTGACCACTTGGCTGAGGTACTGTTTGTCAGGCTTTTCCTCTATAAAATTATCCTTCCCCCACCCCATGCAATGTACTCTGCGGAAGGATGTCATTATGTACAACTTACACTTAAGGAGTGGGAAGTTATGTTCCACTTCTTTGAGGATGGAGTCTTTTACAAAAATTATTAGAAATTAATCATGGGAGATTTGTCTGCTCTCCTTCATTATTTATTCAGTCATTTATTTATATCAGTATGGACTCATGGACACTTACATACTTTCGGTTATAACTCAATACTAATTTACTTTTTTGCTCCGATTGTTCCAGCTTGGGTAACTGGGGGCTCTGTCATTTGGCCCCGTGTCCCTTTGACACACTCTCATCATTGTGTCTATTTGTTTGCTTGAGCACTTACTTACTTTCTTGCTGTAAGAAACACTCATCTTGTATGTTTTCTGTCCTAGTCCTAGAAATAGCCATTTCTCTAAGAATCCCTAGTTTCTTTTACTTGAGACTGATATTAGAAACTAAGATCTGAGAACTAGATGTACTTATTACTATTGGGGAACATTTTTAATAGCCTAGAACAATGTTTATTATAGTCTGAAATTTTAAAAACACAAAATTTGTTAAAAAGTGATCTGAATTGTGTGCATGTAAAAGATATAAGTTCAGAGAAAATGAAAAAAATGCTAAATGTCAACAGTTCACTTATCAAAGTGTTGTGTGATTTTTGTTTATAATTCACCCCCCAAGTTGTAGATCATGAATCATATACCTTGCAAGTAGAAAAAAGTAATAGTAGTTTTTAGCATTAAAATTATTTTTTAAAAGGAAAATGAGGTAGATCTTGTTAATATTACTCATCTCCTCAGACTGTATTTTTAGTAATCATTATGCTCCTGTGTCCCACAAATTCTTATTGTATACACCAGGAGTTGAGCCAGAAGCTGTTATCAACATCTGTTTTGAGGAGAATTTGAGGACAGTTAATGTAATGATGGAAATTTTCTAGCAACCACAAAATTACGAAATGTCCTTACTGTTATTGAAATTATTTAAGAACAGTTTTATTTATGTCACAGTTTCTTACACTTCACAAATTCATATTTTCTGCCATATTTACCCACCACTTGTACAATATTTATTTAATAGCTTTTTCTAAATGGATTTTCTAAAACTTTAGATACATTTATGAAAAACCTTTTCATTACCCTAAGTAAAGAAATGTCATGTCAAGAATAGAACATAAATATAAAACAAAATACAATGGAATAAAACAATGTTATTAAAGTTAAAAGATAAAGTGAAGGATGTCCTGATATAAAGTCAACATGTAAATAAATATGGCCTGAAAAATCCTGCATGGTTTTGGGCCCTGCTTCACCATGTCATCTTGACTTTTCTTGACCCCTCCAACTAACCCACACTGTTCTTAATTTAGAGCTTTTTATTGGTCATAACCTTCCCTGCCATGCCGGGTTTTTTGTTTGTTTGTTTGTTTGTTTGTTTGTTTTTTGCTCAGGAACATTGAAGTAATGTCTGCTCACTTGCTGGCTATCAGCTCATCCTCGGGGAAGCCATTCCCAGTCTTCCAGACTTGGTCAGATCCCTAGTTTTGTTCTCTTTTTTACATTCTCTGCTTTGTTGTACTCTTCCCAATAGCAAATGTTGTAATAGTGAGATTATTTGATTGCTCATCTCTTTCCTACTTTTCTTTCACAACAATATAGATCTGGACTCACTGTTGTATTCACAGTGTGTCAGATAGTGCCTGGCTCATAAGAGGAACTCATTGAATAGTGAAATGAATGAATAAATAAACATAACACTCCCCAAGATTTTGACATTATAAATTAGTCAATTCTAAACATTCCTTTTGAGTGCATTTTTTTCCTCTATTCAATTTGTTTCTCTCCCAGGTCATGTTAAACTTGACTAAGCAATAATGAGGGATAGGAAATAAAAACGTTAGCTTTTTGTATCCCTGTGAAAGATTTTGAGGTTCAGGCCTTCTGAATCCTCCTTAGCTAATGCCATTCCAGCTATTTCCTAAAATCGATGGCCTAACTTTCACATAGAATACCTGCAATATGGCAAAGCTATAGCTTTAACATATTAAAATATACATATGACTGTTAAATTAGGAAAAAAGATTATATACCACGTAGGTCATTTTTCATAGCCATAATAGTATGTTTATCAGGCTGTAGGCCACACCGACTGTTGTTATTTGACTAGTGGAAGAAGGATGAAAAATACTGTTTTTAAAGAAGTTATTTATTTTACTAAAGAAATTACCTTATCACAATCATAGTTAATGGTTTACAGGTTTCCTTTTTTTTTCTCCCTCTCTTTTTAGCCCTATTTCTAAAGAGTTATATCAGTCAGGGCCCAGTAAGGAAAGCACAAACCATTCTGAGTATTCAAAGCAAAGGAAGAATTGGCTACACAGATGGTGGAGAAGCTGAGAAGCCAAATGGGGAATCAGGAGGCAAGCCAGAGTTTGGCAAGAGCAGGCAGTCAATATTACTCTTAGACTGGGCGGACAAAGGTTGGAGGTGATTGGAGCCCAATGATTGGGGTCAGCTAGTGAAGGAGGTTCCACATTGGAATTATAGGTGGTGGAGGAATGGAGCTGTGGGAGACACACAACCCTGGCCAGAGCATCCTCCAGAGGCATAAAAGTGAGAGGAGAAATACTCTGGCTTCTCCCTTCCAGCTCCCCTCCCACTGGCTGAACTCAGTCAGATGCCAGCTGACAGACAGCCATCAGGAGTCTAAGTAAGAGAAGTGCAAGGAATGGCTCTGTTGACAGACAGGTCCTGGACCAGAACAGATATTGTGCCATGTTCTGCTCCTGGGTGGAGAGGATAAAATTTTTGCTCTCTCCCAGGGCCATTCCAGTAGACTTTACTAATACCTACCAGGAAAGAAATGCATGCTTATTTTCCTTCCTCTTCCTCGTCCTCCTCTTCCTTGTCCTCCTCTTCCTCGTCCTCCTCCTCCTCCTCCTCTTCCTCTTCCACCTCTTCCTCCTTTATCTTTCTTCTACCTTATTTTTTTAGAAATGTGAAAATATTAAGAAATGAAACAAAGGAAGAAAGATGTAAGATGATTTAAACTAGGGTTTTGCCCATTTAAGTGCCACATAGCAAGACTCGGTGTGGATTTTGACCAAGAGCTCCATGAAGTACCATGTTTAGCCTTTTAGGAGCATCTGAGGCTTCTGATAAGGCACCAGGTCCCTGAGCTACAGATGAGCTGCCTGCCTTTGTGCTGGTTTGTGACTGAACTTCTACCTGTGCAGTGCTGGGATATACAGATTGCTTAGGGAGGGCAGTGACTCACTGATTTCTCTGGAAGAATGGTTGAGAAGTTCTGGGCCCTAATCCTTAAAGGCAGGATAAATTTAGATGCTAAGGATATTAGCTTGAGTCTTTAATTCCTGATTCTCTGACCCTCTGCTTTTTAGGAAATGTCTAACCTTTGTTCTCTGTACTCTTGTTTAAAATAGGAAACATGAATCACAACCCTTTAATTTTATCTTTTCTAAGAAAAGGATTAATATTGGCTATTTTCAGTGTCCTCAGCACATCCTTCCAGCCTCAGGCTCTAGAACCTGTAACCTTCCCATAATTCAAAGAGCTAGAATGGGATCAATGTACTGGGGGGACCATCTTGGCTTTGCAGGGTCATTCGGTTTACTCTCTTCTCCCTCTGAGCGAAAGCTTTTTGTTCTCTTTCCTTCTCAGCCCTAGAATATGGCCCAAGAAATGAAAGAATGGATTCTAAAAATGTCCACTACTCTTTTCTTTAAATTTTCCAAATTCTATCAATTCCTTAGAATTGAGGTAAATTCTAATTACCTAAAATTTTTCTGTTTCCATTTATCCATTCCACTCTTCATCACTTATTGAAGGCTAGTTCTATGGCAGACACTGTGTGAGCACTGGGAGTAAAAATACTATTAGTAAGACATGGTTGCCTCTCTTGAGTTAACAGGTTGAGAAAGCTATTTGTTCCTATTTGGAAAGATCTGTATAGGAATGAGAACTTCTAAGTCATGTAGTGTCCAGCAATTGATTTGAAATATAACAATGGCTTTCAAACTTTCACGACTATGCCATTATTAACAAATACATTTTATATAACTTTTTGTACACATACCCATGAATACAAATATACTTTAAAATTCAAGAAATTTATTAGGATAATTTCTGATATTTTCCATTCTATTCCATTCCTTTTTTTTTTTTTAAATAAACTTGCTGGTTTTGACCCATTTTATTGATTTTATTACTCACTAATGAGTTGAAATCCAAAATTTGAAAAAAGTTAATATCAATGTAATTTTGAAGTGTTACATAAATTAGTATAACAATGTTCCCAGAAGCTAACTGACTTAGATAAGTCACAGAGCTGGTGAGTGGAAGTGCCAGAACTGGAGTCCACCTCATGGAGCTCAGTTCTCTCTCCTGCTTCTAAATTTCTATGGCACCTGTATAGATAGTTAACTTGGTAATTAATATATACAATAGTTTTTGAAATGTATTTGTCTTAAAGTTTAACCTTTTTACTTTAATGCATTAAGATGTTAACTTAAGTTATTATTTTGTCTTTTCTCATTATATTTTAAGCATCTTGACATAGTCGACATTTCATTATAGCCGTGTATGACTCAGCATAATAATTGATATAGAAAAGTCAATGTTAATTTTAATTGAGATTAAATATGAAAGGCATTATTTGTAGATGATCAGAAAAGACAAAATGCTTGATTAACAGTTAAGCTTGTGGTTAAAATGTAAGCTCTGGAGTCAGTTTTCATAGGTAGAATCATAGGTAGAATTTTCTGGCTCCACCATTTACTAGCTGTGTGACATTAGGTAAGTTATTTAATGACTCTGTTCCTTCATGTCCTTATCTAGAAATTGGGCTAATTATACTAATTATCTCATGGGGTTGTTTTGAGGATTAAATGCATATAAAGCACTTAAGATAGTGCTTGGCACATACCAAACCCTCAACAAATGTTAGCTGATATAATTATCATTACCAATATCATCATCATCTCTGATTGACTTTATAGGTAGCTTATAAAGGAATATTATCAGTGGAAAATTTAGGATCTTGAATATAAAGTTGATTTTTAGGAATTCAACAGGGAAGGGAATTATTTGAAGCTGTTTTGGTCTATTATGAATGAAATACTTCAGTAATGTATGGTTTGAAAGACTGTTACTGACATTTTTATTGACTGAATTTTTAGCAGGAGCAGTAAAATTGTCTGACTTGAATTAAAAAACCTCAGATTATTTTGCTGGTTCAATAAGAAGTTAATATGATAATAGGTATTTTGTAGCCCAGACTGCAAGTATATTGAGCAATCATAGAAATTGAAAACTTAACAATTGACTGCCTGCCCTTAGGACATTGGATTATACAACTTTACAATTTCCTTAACCCTTCCCATCTTGTCCTCACTACAATGTTCCATATACAATGAAATGACATGTTTTCCTTTCAGAACCTTTAATAGTCTTGTCTTTGTATGTTAGTTCAGATTTACATATTTATTATTTTCTTAGTGCTTACTTATACCTTTATTTTATTCGAATGATGGGCCCTGTGGTTATAAAAGGATGTGTCAGTTTGGTCCTTTCTTTAGTAACACTTTTTATGTGTTTTCATTGGGAAAAAGCAAAGATAGAAGTTTATCATGGAAGGTTAACATAAGGGGATACTTCATACAACATCTGTGTTTGCAGTACATTGTTTCATTGCATCTTGGTAACTTTTCTATTAAATTTGAACTAGTACATGTTATATTTTATCCTTTTTTGTTGTTTTGAATGGAGTTATTAAACTTATTGTGGTCAGGGGAACTCCTAGGATTTTAACAGTAAAGTGGTTATCCCATTCCCTGGCAATTATCTTATTCAGTATGCTGATAAAAATTCTTGTACAGTAAATAAATAAAAAGGGATAGTTTAGAAATAAAGTTTTATTTCTGAAAATGACAGTAATTTTTATATACATGGAATTTAAAAAATTTCTCTTATGTGTTCTCACCCTCATCTTGGTCTTTTGTATATTCTGCTACTTACCTTATAATCTGCCATATTTATTGCACTAGCTACTGATTTAATTTTTCAAATGTACCAAGTATTTGTAAAAAAAATTATTTATTTTCAATTACTGATGACAGTCAATATTATTAATATTATTTTATATTAGTTTCAGGTGTACAGAATAATGATTAGACATCTGTATAATTTACAAAATGATCTCTGATTAGTCTAGTACCCACTTGGCACTATCCATAGTTACTACAATATTATTGACTATATTCCCTATACTGTACTTTACATCTCCTTGACTAATTTGTATTTCTTAATCTTTTCATCTTTTTTACCCAGCCCCCCTAACCATCTGACAGCCATCAGTTTGTTCTCTATATCTATGAATCTGATTTTGTTTTGTTTGTTTGTTTATTTTAGTCTTTAGATTCCATATATAAGTGAGGTCATGTGGTATTTGTCTTTCTCAATTTGACTTATTTTACTTAACATAATACCCTCTAGGTCTATTCACGTTGTCGCAAATGGTAAGATTTCATTATTTTTTATGGCCGAGTAATATTCCATTGTATATATGTACTACTTCTTTATTCAGTCATCTGTTGATGGGCACTAAGGTTGCTTCCATATCTTAGCTGTTGTGAATAGCAGTGCAACAAACATAGGGGTACAGATATCTTTTCGAATTAGTGTTTTGAGTTTATATAAATACCCAGAGGTAGAGTTGCTGGGTCATGAGGTAGTTTTATTTATTTTTTAAAACTTTTTGACTCCCAAATATTTTTTTCCTTAAATGAATGATTTATATGTTAGTCAGAATTGCTGCATGATAAACAACTGTTTTTAAAAATAGTTATCTGGAATGTACATAAATGACCTTATTAGTCTGTTCTACCAGATTAATGTATCATTAGATGGGCAGTTTGCCAATTTATTGATAGTATTAGCTGTATTTGCTACATTGTTTTATCTTTGGGAATTAAATCAGTCTTGTTGATAGTATGGAGTCCAGTAGTTATGATTTTTAGCTCCATTCTCCCATCTATTTTTTGTCAAGTAAAGGCAGAAAAAAAGTGAGGATTAGAAATGTAAATGTATGTATGTGTACACACACATACACACACACAATGGAAATGGAACTCCTAAGAAATAGAATTGTAAAAGTGCAGATACTAGACCCAGACCATGTAGGTTCAGATCCCAGTTCTCTATTTATGTAAAGGAAAATACAAATGAAAAATTAGAGGTTTAATTCTCCTTAAAAATAAGGGAAGGGACTTCTACCTCCTTCCTTTTCATAGAGCATTTACTTTAGAAAACTTGTGATTGCAAGTTCTTTCTCTGTCTCTTTGAAATGTGAGTAAAACTTTTAAAACACTAGGCTCTTGACAGCTTTAAGACCCAGGAATGAGTTTCTCAGAGGCCTTAGGAACCACCTGTTTGACATGTAATCATCAAGGAAGATAGCACCCCTATCTCGCAGTTTCTATGGGAGGAAAGAAGCCTAACTACTGTCTGTCATAAAGATTGAGATATTTATTTTTTCCTTTGGATAAAGCCAATTAGCTAACATGGATTATCACCATCACCCTGATTACCAGGAAAATTTAAGATGAACATGCATGACAAATAGTGCATCAAATCTTCTTACTTGAGGCCTAGTTATTGTTTGTCTTGCGAACACATATGGAATAGGTTATATCTGCTTGACTATAAAAAGGGTGAGATTTCTTTCTGTCTTTGCAACCTCTTAGTGAATTACCTTTGATACACATCACATTCAGATTTGATGCTTATTTAATAATAAAACTGTGTTCTTTCTCTTCTAACTTTGTGGAGAGGTTTTCTATGTTGAAAAAATTTTGTCTTTTAATTATATTTCCCAGTATTTACTAGATATGTGATTTGGGGCAAGTTGCTGAATATTTTTGCACCTCTCTTTCCTAATCTGTTAATTGTAGATAATAGTGTTATTTACTACTACTGTTACTAAGATTATTGTGGGGATTAAATGACTAAAAATATGTAAAGTGCTGCCCCAGTAAAACCTAATCCTGGACTCACTTCATATTTCCCATCTTTTCTGGTCCACAGATGTACGCCACCTGTTGCTCTGGGCTTGAAAACAGCCTCTCTCCCTCCGCCCTCCTTTTATAGTTGCTCCTTTCTTTTTCTGTTTAAACCAGTCTCATCTTTCTTTTACCACTGAGTATTTTCTATGAACTTAATTTATCCATTATTTTCATGGTTCTTCATTACTACATCATCGAGAGGTAAATGTCTAACAAAGTAATTTGCCTTGTTCTCATAATTTATGGCCATATTGTGTCCAAGCCTCACCTATCCAATTCATTCTGGGCCTTCTCTCATTTGCCTGATGTGTGAGAGTCACTCAACCAATTTTTAGTTGTTTTTTTTTTTTTTTTACCCCAGAGGAGATTTTTCCCTATGTAGTTATAGATTTGGTGTGTTTCTGGGAGGAGGTGAGTTCAGGGTCCTCTTATGTCACCATCTTGAATCAGCACCCCTGAAAGCTTTAATTTTGAAAGGAACTTTAATGATTTCTGTAGAGGACTGGCATTTTATGAATAGGTGCTTTATTTTTTAAAGGCAGCTTTATTGCAGAATAATTGTCACGTAAATTTCACATGTTAAAAGTGTACAATTTGATGAGTTTTGAAATATGTATACACCTGCAATATCTTTACTGCAATCTAGATTAAAAAAAAAAAACACACAGCATTTCCATGGACCCAGAAAGTTTCCTTATGACACTTTTTAATTCCTCCCTCCCTCCATTCCCTTCCCTAGGCCACCATCGATCTAATTTATGTCATTGTCGATTTAGTTTGCATTTTCTAGAATTTTATGTGAGATTATATAGTATATATATTTTAGGGAGCCTAGATTTTCTTAGCATAATGATTTTGAGATTTATTTATGTTGTTTCAGGTACTAAAAGTTTATTCCTCTTTATTGCTGAGTATCTCCATTGCACGGATATACTTTAATTTGTTCTTCCATTCACCGGCTAATCGACATTTGGGTTATTTCCACTTTTGTGCTATTGCAAATAAGGCCAGAATTATAAAATTTATTATTGCTTCTAGTAGAATTTTCTTTCACTGCTTCTCTCAGTTCAGTAATTTAGGGACTCATTAAAAAAAATCTGGCTTTCAAATGATGCCAGCCATTAGAAAATTTTCAGAATCCCAATTAAATCTCCAAATGACTTGAGTTTGCATAGTACTTTTCCTTTTTGATTTTCCTTTATTTTTTCATTAATGCTTCACCAGAAATAAAAGAGAAACATAAAAAGGAAAAAAAGTGAAGAGTGATATTCAAATTAGAAAAATCTAGTTTTTGTTGGTTAGAAATGAATATTCATTTCTTAGTTGAAAATTGCTAGAGTTGTGTTTTAAATGAATAAAGACTGTTTTCATCTGAATGAAATATTACACATTTTTCTAAGAACTTTTTTTCTCACTAAACCTTCCAATAGGCATTTTGATTCATAACATTATTGATGTTCATTAAACTCTGTACTCAATACATGTTTTTATTTTTTCTATCTATTTTTAACCAGTGAGAGACTATGGTTCAGTGTTTCCTTTTTTGGCAATTATATAACTTTTTCACTCTTCAGACTATTTTGCTTTTCAGAGTTGTGCTTTAAATCTCCTCCAGAAGAGGAAATGACTCATTTCTATACAATAGCATGTAGGTGTTCCGTGAATATTGCTGCCAGGTAGAAATAGACTATAATGCCGGTGCAAATGGAGTTTTACAGCTGCTAAAATCTGAAGGATTTTAATTTTCTAAGGAATTTAAATTGGGGGACAGTAACTTCAGAAGTTGGTAAGGGCTCTGTGTTATGAGGAACTTTGGGCAAATTAAAAAGAAGTATCAATGCTATGAAATTGCTGGTGGCCTAATGCAAGAATGATGTATTCTTTGAGATGCTTTTTTCCCTTTAAAATAGTGATTGGAATTGTGGAAGCTTGAGTAGAGTGATACCCCAGGGGTAATGTAGGCCTCATGTGTCAGATCACCCAAATCTATTTTACAGATTTCTGACTGTTATAGATTTACAGAAATCTCTCGTTCTACGTGTTTTTCAGACTGCTGTGGCATAAAGAAATGAGGAAGTGGGTTGTAAAGTTATCTTCCTTTGCAGACTCCTTAACATTCTAAAAATAATGGCATTGTCCTTATTTTGGAGACTGTGAGAAGATGAGTTGCAAATACCACATGGTCCTGCAAAGCAGTTGCCATATTGAGACATGAGAATGAGCTTTATTTGTGTAGAAAGGCTGATGTGAATATTTTTAGGCACAATTGCCACATGGAATAGAGCTCACTAAATATGGATAGTAATATGTAGTAGATATCTGGCTAATTAAATTTTTTTTCTTAATTTATGGCAGTGCCTCGAGCAGCACCTTATATATAGTATGTACTTTAAATAAAGTTTAGTGAAAACAGATAAATAAAAACTGAAAGATGGTGTGAAAAAATTTAAATTCTCCCTTGAGGCGTGATTGTGAAAATATGCTTTAAACTTTTACAATTCATTGAAATACATATAAACATTTTGATTTTTTACAACTGTTACACTTTTTGACCATTTAAAAGTGTGTAGTATTACACTATAGATAGCATCTCCTTGGATTTGTGAGAACTCATCTAGAATCTGTATTTAAGAATAAAATGTCAAAAAAAGAGAAAAATATTGGTTTAGAATAAAATACGATAACTAATATTTATAGTATAAAATATCCTACTAGGATGCTTTCTAATATGTGCTCTTAATTAATATGAAAATAATGTGTATGTGCTCTTAATTAATTAATTAATTAATATGAAAATAATGTGTATGTGCTCTTAATTAATATGAAAATAATGTGTATGTATGTTAATAGACAGCAAAGAAGGAAATACTAAGATTTAATTGGTTAGAATATATGCTATAAGTATGAAAAGAAATGTAGATAATAAAAGAATGTTGAGAGTGATTCCTAAGGTAGATGGTTGTTTGATTAAACCCCAAATGGTCTGCTGCTAAGACCTCAATGTGCATGACCAAGTTTGAATCTGCCTCGGTTTGAATATGCAGCTAATGAAAGTCTCTAGCCTGAACCTGCTATCAGGTCTCAGCCTTTGGATAGCACAAGAGCAAATGCCCACCTTAACACGTCATCCCTGAACTTGCTAACGTCATGTTGAACCTATACAACATCTCTTATATATGCAAGGTATGGAATTCAATTTAAAGTTAATGTCTGAAGGTTAACTTTTAAACATGAGTGAGCACTGTAATCTAACTTTAAATGATAATAGCCTTATGTGCTTTTTTTTATGTTAAATGTTTTTGAATTCCAAATAATTAAATAAATAGAGGATTAGATGGACAAATAACACAAATACTGAGATGTTGCCTTAGCTAGATAACTTTATGAAGAACATTATTTTCAACAAATAAATGTTTATAAAACTATAAAATTTACATGTATATTATAAAAATGTAAATAACAATGCATGGAAGAAGAATGTAGATGAGGTCATAATCTACAGAATTCTAATTTTGTAGAAACTTTAGGACTCAAAAGTTTTTGAGGAGGAAAAATTACACAATGTATAATAGCATCTATGAGAAATCTTTTTTAGTTAGGCATAATAAATAAAATACAAAGTGTGAAGAAGAAAGGATAGAAAAAGTGATGTACCTCAAAATATCAACGAATCTCTATTGAAAGTGAGCATAGCATCTGTTTAGTAAAGCAGTTGTGGCATGTTAACTATAGGAGCAATCTAGTGACTGTCAGGGTTGATAAAAAAATATAAAATAATTTTTACATGAAACTATAATTATTCTAACATAAATTAACATATCTATTATTCTCACAGTCCATAAATTCATCGTGTTATGGGGAAATTGACTTCAACATCAGCTTTGGCTAAATGTGCAGGCCAAGAGGGAACAGCCAGAGCAAAGACTCTGACTTGAATGTATACCTGGGGTGAACTAGGAGCATGGAGGAGGCTAAAGTGGCTGGGATGGGAGAGTGAGGTGGGGAGTGGAAGGAGGGGAGATCATAGAGCTAACATGGGCCCAGATTAGAGAGGGCTTTATAGATTTTGTGAACACTTTTGACTTTTCCTCTGTATGAAATGCGAAGTGTTGGAAGGTTTTTAACAAAGTAATGAAAGGATATGACTTAGATTAAAAGAATTGCAATGGCTGTTAGGTTGAGAATAGACTAGGGGTAGAGACAACAGTGTAAGCAAAGACCAAAGGAGGCTGATGGTCTGGAATCCCTGGAGAGATTCTGGCTTTATCTCCTGCTGGAACCTGGGCTCATGGCATATGTGCCCCTATTCCACCTCAGGACCTTTACACATGCAGATCTTATGAAATGCCTTTCCCCTTGCCTAACTAACTTCTCCCATCTTTCAGATCTCTTTTAAACACCGCTTTCTCAAAAAAGAGGTCTTCCATGACCATCTCTCAGACTACAATAGGTTCCCACTGTTACATATTCTCAAGGCTTCTAGCGATTTTCCTTCTTGTAGCTTGTTTGCAAATATATGATTACATGAGTCAACACCCCTTGGAGTCTTCACTCCATGAAAAGTCTATACTTCATGAGGACAGAAACTTATGGCATCCAACAAATACTTGCTGGATGACTTGTGAATGAGTAAATGTGTAATTGAATGGATGAAATAATGAAATGGAAAGAAGACTCTAAACCTGTGACTAAAATATTCAATAAATTGGGCTCTTGGTGACTGTAGTGAGAGAGATAGGGTGATATATTCAAATGTCAGGAACCTCATTGGAGGAGAGGTCATCTCTCTTGACCAACCACTGAGAGCAAGTACTCTTTGCCCTTATCTCCTCAGTTCTTTAAAATTAGAAGAGCAAAGAAGGGAATTGTAAATATGTTCCCAAGAGTCTATGTAACTAAGTGAAGGAAAATGCCTATGGCAAGAGAAAATAATTAGCAAATTCACTGAACATCTTTAACCCAAGCCAGATAGTCTCTGAATGAAGACATTCAGTCTTTGATTACAGATCTCTAGGAGTGATTACTGTTTGCATCTTATGTTTGATTTTCACAGGTTTTATAATTCAATCCTAGAATTAGACTCACCGGAAATGTCTTGTGACAACACTTTTAATTAAACTTTTTATTGAAACCTAAGCTGTGAAAATAAGTAAACCTCAAAAACCAGTAAATAAATTTCAGAGGACTTCTCTATTATAGGCATGACCCGAAAGAGATATTTCCTGAAAATGGAATGTGCTTGGATGTACATCATAACATTTTCATAATTTTGCCACTGGAGGGCTCAATGGCCTTTTTAAAGTTCCTTTTAGAAACCCAAATTTTATGTTTGTATAACAGTGAGACTTTGAGACAAAATTTTTTTCTCCCTCTTTTGGGGAAACCTGTGTTTTTCTTTGGTTTTGTTTTGTTGGCGGCAGGAATGTACATTTAGATGCCCAAGTGTGTATGTCATCACAGCCAAAAAGCTTTTGTAAATGTCCTCAACAATGAAAAGTCTTATCATTGCTGCATGTAGACTGAAATAAAGTAGGCTGCACTAATCTCCCTCCCAGAGAATACATGGGAACTGAGATTATACCGAGCAAGACTTTCAGTTTGTGCATGTGCATTTGCGGTGTGTTTGCCTGTATATGCTGATGGCAGTATTGAGGAAAGGTGGGGTAGGGAGGGCTGAGAGGTCAGCAATAGTCCAGGAATTATATGACTAACATAGTTGGGGTGGCAATGGGACTGTTTTTAAGAACTAATTGGAAAGGATACAGGGGTGAGTGTCAGGGAAATAGTGGTCATGGATGGTTCCAGGATTCCTTGTTGCATGCTCTCTTATAAAGACTGTGATTGCGGTTCTTTTCCTGTGTGTATTATATGCACGTTTGGTGCAACTTCTCTGAGGCTGATGCTGCAGCATGAATTAGGTGAAGGAATTATGACATGAGTGCCACATCAGTTTGGCATGTGCATAAGTTTTGTGATATTTAGGAGACATCCAGGGGGTAAGAGTGAGGTATCATGTAAAAACTTGGAGACAATGTTGGCCTCCAAGTAAAAGTATAAAGTCAACATAAAGCTAAGAGGTGGAAATATCAGAATGGCCCTCCCAGATTTGGTAAAACTTAACTACAAATTAATTGGAGAATTAACATATTTAAAGATAAATAATATGCCAATTAGAAGGGAGTCAATTACTCAGACTGAATCCTACATAAAGAAGAGAATCTGAGAAATAAACTTTGGAGGGGCCTGGCCAAAAACTACTCAAGAAGGCTGGCTGGAAACTTCATTTCTTGTGACTTCCCCACCACGGTGAAGAATGCTTATACCTCTAAAATTGTGAATCATCAATGAATTCTTCTTGTTTTGTTTTCATCCTTATTCAGCTGCATTTGGTTTATGACTTGACCTTTCATATGTTTGCCTATTGCAGAGAATATACTGGTCATATCAATATGAGTATTCAGATTCAAGTATCAGGCTTATGACAATAATTCAGCATATACAAGGGTGGTGTCCCAAAAGAATCAGGTTCTGAGCTGGCAGAGTTGAGAACAAGGTTCTAGATTATGGCAGTGTCACCAAGGTAAATGCCACTTTCTTAGGCTATTTGCAGTTTGCCAGTGGGCCTAATGCTGCCTTTCACTGTTCATCTTCCTTTTAATTTCTACAAATCCTCCTAAATGTTTCACAGAGTAACTCAGGAAAAGAGGCTGAGACCAGGAAAATGCTAATTTTCGAAAGGAAATACCAAGTATAATTAAAATTTTTCACATCACATTTTATTTATGAAATAAAGTGGATATTTACTATGCACTTAACATTTTGAATTTTCTGCTTTTGTATTCACTGCAATTTGCCAAGAAAATAAAGTGGAATATCTTTCTTCCTTGGAAGCTTGGTTTCCTTGCTATGAGATAGCAGCCACACCTTCTTGTAGAAAAGCTCCCTAGGTAGGTGGAGAACAGCCAACGAGGGGCATAGCTGTTGACCTCCCTACCTCCATCATGCCTACAAGAACTGAAGCAGTTCCTTCACTCAAGGGTTTGCACTCCATCCTACCAGTGATTTTCTTCTGGATGGAGTCCAAGCTTTCTGCAACTTGCTGTGTCCCTAACAGTCTATTTTGAAGCTACCTTCAGCAGATGTTTTTGGGGAAGTTCAGTCTGGGCTTAGTAATAGTGCCTGCTGGTTCTGGGGAAAGGTTAAGGGGTGGCGATGTGGCAGCCCTTAGATTGTGTATGAATATATCACCTGGCAGAGTGCCACCTTGCTGATCTTAGAGGATTGGGGGGATTACTGATTCAAGAATCAGGCCAAAAAAGAGGGACTCGAGATAATAAGTACATACTCAGCATTCCTACGTACTTTCTGGGGATGTTGGCTGATACAAAAGTGGCTTAGACTGCAAGGTTTCCAGAAAGAATCAGAACACCTGACAAAAAGTGGCTTCAGTATGAAGCCCATTATAAATCTCACTTAATGGGGAGTTTTGAGGTTCCAGGGTCAGTTTGGCAGTTCAACAGCATCTCCAAGACTGAAGTACTCCTCTTATTTTCCTTCTGGATCTATTAGGACATCAGTGAATTCTTTTTTTCATGGTCACAGGATGATTTCAGAAGTTCTGATTATCTTCTCTTTCTGGATGCGTTACATGCACATATGGTTCAGCCTCTCTGAGACTGATTCAGTGCACAGGTCGGGCGAAAGATTTTGATGTGATCACCACATTTTGGCATCTGTATACATTTGTGTGTGTGTGTGTGTGTGTGTGTATGTGTGTGTGTGTGTGTGATTTTTAGCAGGGAACAAGTAGAGAATGTCTTTATGCACCTCCCTTTACACCAAGGAGGAAAATCCTTTCCATGATCATCCAGCAGGCTTTATTTAAGGTCTTTTGGTCAGAAATGGTTTGCATGCCCACCTTTTATCCAATTATCAGCAGAAGCTATATATAGCTTCAGTCTAGACCAGTCATAATTGATCTGCTAGGAATGGGCATATTATTACTCAAGGGACCTCATAGGAAATAAAGAATGTAACGTAAAAGGAAGATGGCTAGTTTAACCGTTTCTTTCAAGATCTGAAAAGAGTTGTTTATTTAAATGACATTAAAAACAATTTAGAATGTCTTTAAATGAAGAATGTGCAGACAAGAAAATGGTATTGTACATTGGATCTTATTGAGGGGGAGCATATTTATTCGCTAAAGATTTTTGGAAAATGGAATGAATAGATTTTTACTACAACATAATTCAGCCTTGCTTGGAGGCTAGGAAATAGACTAAGTGACCTTCAGAGTTTCCTTTGTCATGTTGCTAAGGAGAAATGTCATCAACAAGGATTTAAATAAGAATTGCTTTCAAATTGTTGTAAATAGGTATGGCCTCTTAAGCTTTGAGAGACGAGTTCTAAAGTATAATCTATTTCATTTCTGTGATTATGTTCTTCTAGTTCAATTGGCCTTATTCTTAGCTATGTATAAAAATTAGAAGCTTGTTAAACATACACATTCTAGGCATACTTTCTAGAGATGTTGATTCAGAAGGTGTATTTGTTTTCTATTGCTGCATAACTAATTACCAAATTATGCATAATAAATTATACTTAGCAGCATAAAATAATATCTATTTATTACTTTGCAGTTCTGTAGTCAGAAGTAGTTTGAGTGAGTTTAAATTAGGTTCTCTACTTAGGATCTCAAAAGGTTGAAATGAAGATGTCAACTGGACTGGGCTCTTAGCTAAAGGCTCTAGGTAACAATTTGCTTCCAAGCTCCCCCCAGTTGTTGGTAGAATTTACTTCCTTGTGGTTGTAGGACTGAGGCCCCCGTTGTCTTGCTACATAGCTGTTGACTAAGGATCCCTCTCAGCCCCCAAAGGCTGCTCTTGGGTCCTCGTCACATGGTTCCCTCCATCACAGCAGCAGAAACCTCCCTCATGTCAAATTCATCTCATATTTGAATCACTCTGACTTCCCCTTCTGCAACTAGCCAGAGAAACTCTGCTTTTAAAGGGCTCACATGATTAAGTGAAGCCCACCTGGATAATTTCTTAAAGTTAACTGAGTCGTAATCTTAATTATGTGTGCAAAATCCTTTTTGCCCTGTAACATGACATAATTATGGGAGCAACATTAGGCGATGACTATCATGCGGAATATCTTGCAATTCTGCCTACTACAGTATTTCTAGAGTGGAGCCCATATATCTGCATGTTTAACACACTCTTCATAAGATTCTGATGCAGTTCACAAACTGAGTTCTCATTGAAGCATGGCTGCAGCTGTCCTTATGGATTAAGTCAAACCTCTTGAAATTAGACGATTTAGAAAGGGAGTCAAAAATGTGTACAAAGTTAATGCATTGATCCAATTTTTAGTCAGATTGCTACTACATTATAAGTGACAAATAATCAGTTGCATTTCCAGGGTCTGCAGATTATAAAAGTGGATCAGTCAAGTAGTAAGAACTCTCTCTCTCTTTAATTCCAGGTTAGACCCTGGACTGCTTTACAGCAATGAGGAATCGTGTTCTGTTTTTACCTTTTTTTCCTAGGGATGAAAGGTGTTGTTAAAAAACTGACCAACTTATTTATCTTCTTATCAGAATATGCAGCAAATAAACACAGAGTGTGTGATAGAAGTGTTTGACTTTATAGTAAACACTCTGGAATTTTACCTAATAGCTGTTTCCCCTTCTTGACTGCTACTTTTCCTCTTTTTTTTTTTTTTTTTTTGCTTATGTTGTTCTGGCTTCTTTCACTCAGCATGATTGAGATTCATCCATGTTGCATTATCAATTATTTATTTAAATTGCAAATATTCTAGTATATGAATATACAACAACTTATTTGTTTACTGTCGACATGTTGGTTGTGTCCAGATTTACCTATTATAAATAAAGCTACTGTGAACATTCGGGTACACGTCCTTGTACAGAAATATGCTTTCATTTCTCTTGGTTAAATACCTAGAATTAGAATGACTGGATAATATGGTAAGGGTATATTTAATTTTTTAAGAAACCGTTAAACTGTTTTCCAAAGTGGTTTTAGCATTTTACATTCCCACGAGCAGTGTATGAGAGTTCCAGTTCTTCCACATTCTCATCAACAGTTGATATGATCAGTCTTCTAAATTTCAGCCACTCTAATAGGTATGTAGTGGTATCTCGTGTTTTTAATTTGCATTTCTCTAAAGATTAAGGTTGTTGAGCATCTTTATGTATGCTTATGTGCTATCCATATATTTTTTCTGGTGAAGTGTCTGTTCAAATCTTTTGTCCACTTTTTTTTTTTATCAGATTAAATAGTTATTAAACTCTGATGGTTCTTGATATATTCTAGATTCAAGTCTTTGATCAGATATATGATTTGCAAATATTTTCCTCAAGTGCAAAGTTTGTCTTTTCATTCTTTAAAAAATGTTTTTCAAAGATTGGAAGCTTTAAGTTTGATGAAGTCCAATGTATCAATTAAAAAATTTTTATGTATTATATCTTTGTGGTTGCATTTAAGAAGTCTCTGCTTGACCCAAGTTTACAAAGATTTTATTCTATGCTTTCTTCTAGAATTTTTATAGTTTTAGGTTCTACATTGAGGCTTATGACCCATTTCTAATTAATTTTTATATATTATGCAAGACATAGATTCATATTCATTGTTTTTCATATGGATATCCATTTGTTGCAGTGCTATTTATTGAAAGATTATGCTTTCTTCACTAAATTATCTTTCCACCTGGGATATTAGTTTTTTTTTGTAAGCATGGGTCTATTTCTGGACTTTCTATTTTACTCCATTGATCTATTTCTGTATTTTTATACCAATGCTATACTGTCTTGAGTACTGTAGATTTATGGTAAGTCTTGAAATCAGATAGTGTTAGTGTTCTAATTTTTAAATTCTTTTTCCAAGTTGTTTTGGTTATTCTAGGTCCTTTGCATTTTGATATGAATTTTAGGTTCATTTTGTTAGTTTCTACAAAAAAAATTCCTGCTAGAATTTTGATTGGGTTGTATTGAATTTCTAAATCAATTTAAGGAGAACTGACTTTTTAACAACACTGTCTTCCAACATATGAGCACAATATGTCTCTATTAATTCAGATTTTTAATTTTTCTCAGTAGTGTTTTACAGCTTTCTATATTTAGCTCTTGCTCATCTTTTGTCAGATTTATACCTAAATGTTTTATGTTTTTTGAAGCTATTTTTTTATAGTCTTATTTTTAAATTTCAATTTTCTATTGTTTATTGATAGTATATGAGGATTACAATAGATTTTGTATATTGATGTTGTACCCTGACCTTAATAAACTTGTAAATTAGATCTAGCAGCTTTTTTGTAGAGTCATTGGATTTTCTACATAGATGATTGTGTCATCTGTGAATAAAGACAATTTTTCTTTCCTTATTGCACTGGCTTGAACTTCCAGCAATATATTAAATAAAAGTAATGAAAAGGAACATTCTTGTCTTATTCCTGATCTTAGGGGGAAAGCATTTTAGTTTATGATGTTAGCTGTAAGTTTTCAAAAATTATTTTTATTAAGTTGAAGAGTTTCTTTTTATTCTTACTTTGGTAAGAGTTTTTATAGGAATAAATGTTGCATTTTTGTCAGATGCCTCTTTTGCACCTATTGAAATTATCATATAGATTTTCTTTATGAGTTTGTTAACATATTTAATTACATTGGTTACTTTTTAAAAATGTTAAATCACTTTGCATTCCTGGGAAAATACCACTTTACATATTGATTTTTTATATTGTTGGATTTGATATGCTAAATTTTTGTTTTAAACTTGTGCATCTATGCTCATGAGATATATTGTTTGTAATTTTATTTTCTTGTAATGTCTTTGGTTTGATATCAGAAAAATACTGGAAATATCTAGAATTAGTTGGGGGGTATTTCCCCTTCAACTTTTTTGGAGGAATTTATGTAGAATTCAAATTATTTCTTCTTTAATGTTTGTTAGAATTTTAACCAGTGAAGCTATCTGGGACTTGAAGTTTTTCTGTGTGAAGGTTTTTGGCAAATTCAATTTATTTACTAACTATAGAGCTATTCCAGTTATTTACTTCTTCTTGAAACAGTGTCTTTCAAGAAATTTGTCCATTTCTTCTAAGTTGTCAATTTTGATTGTGATTGTCATTTACAATAGTCACTCATTATGCTTTTAGTATTTGTAGAATATGTAATTAATGTCACTTATGGATTTTAAATATCTGTATTTATTTATATTATCCTGAAAGTAAACACAAACTTTCTGAGGCCAAGACAGACTGTTAATACTTGCAGCAATAACTACATTAGTTCACTTTTCCTTAGCATTTCCCCCTTCTTGGGGGATGAGAGCCAGAAGTCACACAATATGTATCAGGATTTAAACTGTTGGATCTGAAGACTTATATAAGTGTTGACCCCTTCCTTCTTATAGTTGAAGTAAAAACCTGCAGTGTTTGCTAGTTTATATCACATAGGAAGCAGGGAAATGCTTTAGATCCTGAATTTAGGTTGGGATGTGAAGACACAGAATTTTCTGTCTTTGAGCTATATGTGCATAAGGCTTTTTAGTGTTATTGAGCTGTGGAGGAGTCAGGAGTATTTGTATGTATGCTTGTGCGTGTCTGTAAGGGTGTATGTGTGTGTGGGGGGGTGCGGGGAGAGAGAGAGAGAGAGAGTGAGAGTTAGCATAATTGATAGATGTTAATGAATTTTATTCCTCTGAGCAGTGAAAACCACAATGATGTGTTCTGCATTGTTTGGAATTTGTTTACCTTTTGATTAATTGTATAAACACACAGATATTGCTTTTTGGTGTAAAGGGGGCATACTCTTAGACATGACAAATAGTAACTCTGGATAAAAGGTTAAGGAAAAAAATGCATTTGTTTCATTCTTCTTCTTTCTCAGAGACAGAATAAGGCTCATGCCTTTATTTAGATCAATCTGTGCACCTAAAATTGTGCTGTTTGAGGGTCATTGACTCCCTCATAGTCAATGCTTCAGAACGCTCTGTGTTATTTGCTAAGTCTAAAGATCCTATAGATGTTGATAAGGCAAGAATGGAATTTGGAAGTTCTTTTGGTATTATCAGAAAGATTTCGAGAGGACTAATTCCCTTCTCTGAGGAGCGTGAGGAGCGTGAGGAGCTAGGCAGGAATGGCTCACCTCCTTCAGCCCTGCAGTTACTTGGTTTTTCTGCAGCCCACTGTGATTGGAGAGTAAGATTTCATAATGTGCTCTTTATAGTAACTGACACTTACTTCACCAGAACCATTGTATTCCCCATGTTGCTAAAGATCAGAGTTTCCTCTTTTTGTACTTTATTTCCCAAAGTTTATACATGATTTTCTGCTATTTAGATATATTTCTTAGAAATGTTTTCAAATAGCTTCATTATTTACTATGAAAGCATAGAAAAACAAGAAAATGTTTCAATTCCAGCTGGTTATAATTGTTTGCTATGATCTTTAAAAACACACAGGTATGTGGTTTTTAGGCCAAGTATAGATCATGGTCTAGAGACTTAAGTGAATTTTAGATTTAGGCTCAAGTTAACTTTGGAGTGTTGCAGTATTTGATATTCCTTTCACTCATGTCCCCTATTTAGTAAATTTTTCTGAATTTAGACTTTCTATTATCGTAGTAATTTTTTCAATTTTTAGAAATACATTGAGAAAGACTTATGGAATCATCATTAACAATTAAATAATAACTGCTACAATTACTAATGTCCCTGGTTAACAATTATAACCAACAGGGAGCCACTTGTTACACATAAAGTACCGGGTTCATCCCCCTACAAGAGGAGTTAAATGAATAGTTGTTCATGTAATGTGATTGCTATATAAAAAAGCACAACAAATGTATATTATATACTTTTAAAATGTGAAGACATATACATAAAACTTGTGACTAAAATATTTAAAATGGCCCTTACAAAAATGATTATTTTAACTGGTCCTAAAATTTTACTTTTAAAAATAGTAAAGGCCTTAGTAGAAAAAGGAAAAGCTTAAAGTTTTACCTTTTTATTATTCTTAAACTTTTTCATTTTCCTTGAATTTTGTGATAGTATAAATAAAGAAATACCTGTGGTACAACAAACTAAAACCGTAAAGCAGAATTCTTAAAGTTGAGAAAAAATAGGAAATTTTATTCAGACACCAAGCTCAGAGAAACTGTGCTGAATAAAGAGGTGAGAATCAATGCTTATTTTATTAACCAAGGACTACTGTTAAAATAATTTTTAAAATTATCAAGCTTTGAATATTGAAATGTGATTTTTAATTGAAACTAGTTGTCCTCCAGAATCAATTCTCTCTTTCTTATTCAGTAAGAGACACATGAGCACCCGTAATTTTTACCTGGCACATGGATGCTTGGAATAAAGACCCTATTTTCCAGTTGGCTTACATCTGGACACAGCTGTATGACCAAGTCCTGGCCAGTGGGCTGCAGTTTGGACATGGCAGTTAAAATGCAGGCAGCCATCTTGGACTGTGAGGTGGAAGCTGCATGCTGAAGATGGCAATGCAACAAAGTAGACCAAACTTAGGTGCCTGCCATTATGGCATGCCATACCAGACCTGGCTTGATGACCTCCGGTCTCCTTTTTTAGGAAAGAAACTATTTTGTTTGATCAACTTATTTTCAGCTACTGAATTTAGAACCTTTTCTAGGGTCCAGGGTTACTGAAGTTAATTCTGACAGATCCATCAAATTATTTTCTTTTTGATCACTTGAAAAATGATTTTCTTTATTAATAAATTCCTTGGGTAACAAAGTTTAATGATATGTTCTTGCACCAACAGCAACATTGAAACCTGTTTAAAGTTAGGATCTCATGTGTCAGACCTTACTGATCAGAAAACTCAGTTGAGTAGAACATATGAATGGGCCTGGCTTCCAAAAAAGAGAACCTATACCAGGTTTATCAAGACCTTATATTTAGCAACCGTTGTCTGTCATCTGAACAAAAGAAACAAACAACAATTGTATTGAGAGCTAAGGGGGGATAAATATATTTTGATATTAACATGTTTTGTTATTAAAAATGTGTCTAAGTTTTCCAAAAGGCATAGGATAGAGAGTAGAAGATAGAAGTGTTAAAAATGTGTCTAAGTTTTCCAAAAGGCATAGGAAAGAGAGTAGAAGATAGAAGTGTGGTGGTGGTGGCGGTGGTGGTGGTGACGTTGGTAGAGTTGATAGGTGTCTACTGTATTCTGTTACCACTATTACAGGTAGTATTTCAACCACAGAAATGTCTCAGATGTACGTTATTAGTCACCGTGGGAAGTAGAGGACAAACTCGAAGCTACCTGCAGCCCTGAGCCCATTTTTCCTGACACATTATTTCTCTTTTGGTTCATATGTGAAATCTGCCCAGACAGATGGCTCTGCCTAAATGGGAGACAAATTTAGGCTTATAAAAATGCTTTGGATGAAACAGGTTTACTTGAAATAAGCTTCCTAAATGGAAGTTTGTATTCTTCCAAAGTTATAAAATACAAATCTGAACTTCTCATTGGTACTTTCTAATGAAATCATAGTTCCCCCTCCTACTTATTACAAGTTTTATATGTATGTGACTGTCAGTTCCCCTTCGAAGCCTATTGACATGGTAGTTGATGAGTTAAAAACGATTCTGGCTGGCATGTTTTTACATGCTGGTCTTAGCATTTATGCCGGACAGTATAATTTAGGTAAAAAAAATGTCATTTTCTTCCTTCTGTAGAGTTAAAAATGTTTTGCTTTTATTTAAAGCATTTTAGATTTTTTTTTTTTGCATAATTTTTCCTGCCTTTACTGATGTTTGCAACACTTCTCGATTTAGTACCATCTGTGAATCCATCAGCTTGTTAATTTACTGCCTCTTCTAGATCATTAAGGGAGATGTTATGGCAATAATGCTTTATTTACATGTCACTTTTCCAGAAAACTCAAAATATATTTATAAAATTATTGTATTAAACAATGGCACCCATGTGAGGTAAAAAAAACTTTACAGTTAAGAGCATTGCAACATTATTATGACTTATTTTAAATAGGAAGAAATATTTAAGAATCAATGACATTGATTCTAGAGTTTAAGCATGTCTGTTATTAGGTATTCTTGTTGCTCTGAGCCATTAAGGAAATTGTTACAGTAGCTTCTGGTGGTTGTATGACACAAGATGGGAGAGTGATTGGATTAGATTGATGAATGAGTTTCACTTTTTTTCCCAGTTACTGTTTGGCCCCAACATCAAAGTCTTAATTATTGTGACGTGGCAAAAAGCCAATAAAGTTAGAGGAAGAAGGAGAAACAAAAGAATCAGGTAAAATGAATTATTAAAGAGGATGAAAAATTCACCATATTGTCTTTTAAATTATGGTAGTTTCAACATTTATACATGCTTCTAGAGACTTGCAGACCAAGCAGTCCTTTGTAAAAATGGGGAAAATGAGAATACATTTTGGTTACTGAATGAGTATGTTTTATTATTTAATTTTTTAATACTTTTATATAGTGGTAATCAGGTTGTACTTGGTTAAACACAGAAAATGATTAATCTCTTCTGTAGTTGATCAGTATTTTTATTGACTATCCAATGGTATAGGCTGTTAACTGCTGTATAAGGAAACAGCTTTGGTTTAGCCCTTTTTTTTAATCCCTAGTTTTGAATGTCAGAAATTAAATGTCATCTGTTAGCAACTCATACCACCTTTGCAAATTAGTTAAAGAACTTTATCTCCCAATTTAGATAATGCAGGCTGTTGCCGAATTTAGTTTGAGATCTATCAGTTGCTTATTATGGTATTAAAGTTATGATCATCCAAAAAGTCATGTAGTGTTTAACAGGGTTTCTAGCTGATACTTGACTTCTAAATTGTGTTTTCTCTTACTTCTTCAGGTCATTAATTAACTGGCTTAGTTTTATTTATAAATTAGCTTAACAGTGGGAATCAAATGAATATATATGAGGGGACAGCTATAGGCATCTATCTCAATAATACTAGGAAATTTATGGCAGATTTTGGAAAGTGGAGTTTTTGTATTTGCATTTAAGTGGCTCACCAGGAAGCTGAAGAATACAAGTAGATTTATTTGATGGACATTTGACTCAGATTGCTGTGTGTACTGGGGTAGACAGTGGTTTCTAGACCTATAGCTTATCCAGTACACTGATAGCAGGCTCTGTGAGGGCCATTCAAAGCTGACATTAAGTCTCTGTTGTTAAAACAGCAGTGAGACCTAAGGCCCCATGTGAGGTCCAAGACAATTAGAGTAGAGTCTCCAAGTTTAATTCATTTAAGTATCATCATCTGATTTTTGCCATATATACACACATGACCTTCATTATCCACCTAATGTTTTTCTTTTAAATCAATTCAATTTTGTGACTTACATAAATTAGTTTAAAAGGAAATTTTATATTACTACCATAAATCAGAAAAATCAGTTTCCTTTCCTAAAATAGTTGGTAACTATAAAAATAAATACAATGAAAACCAAAGTATACAGTTCTAGCTAAATGGTGTTACTGGTGCCTAATAACACCTTTCTTCCGTTAAAACAAGAATGGAGAGATGTAAAAGACCTCTAGCACAAATAGATTTTTTCTCCTTGATATTAGAAACTTGAAAAGGGAAAACCGCCAATCTCCGATTTAGAGTTTTTAATGTGCCATTACCACCTAAAATGATATTCTGGACCACACTTTTAGAATATTGCATTAAAGAAACAAAAAACATAGATCCAATAGCCTAGTCAATTCATTGGTTCATTCATACATTCAACTTATTATGTGCCCCAAACTGGGTATGCAGTGTTGAACAAAACATAGATCCCTACCCCATGGACTAACCATCAAACATAGATCTTTCTTTTTGACATGTTCTATCATGCATCTAGTCCTACTTTTCTCTAGGATTTTGCTACCCCAGTCCAGTGCAACTTATTGTAGTGCCTTGAAACTCCTTAGGGTCTTTGTTCTCTTCTGACATCAAGCTCCAGTCCCTTTGTCTAAGACTCAGCCTTTGAATGCACTTTGATCTTGTCCATAGGTAAAAGTTCTCCAAACTTCTAGCAAATTTAAATATTTCAAGTTTCTTATGTATTTTCTGCCATTCCTGAAAGATCAGAGGAATGAGAAAGCCAGGAGGCACATCTAATTTTAGGAGGTCCAGGGTCCTCGTTATTCTTTCCATTTGTGCTACTATTTGGTAGCAAGTTGGGTTTTAATTTCAACATGTGCTCTGGTGCCTCAACTATACAATCAGGTCACAGCAAGTAATCTAAACATTGCCTGGTAAAACCACTTCATTGAAGCTGGTCAATACAAAAGATGTTTATTTTACTAATATTATCCAGTATGTTAGTGCTTTTCTAGGTTTTCATGTAAAATCTTGCCTCTAGTGTTATTACCAGGCCTTGGAATTTCTTCATAGTCAATATCAGTGAACTCCCCTGTTAAGTCTTCATGATCCCCAAAGAAATAATCAATCACAGTGTAAATTATCTGATATCACAAGAAGTTAATAACAAAGATATGGACTAATTTTCTATTTGCCAGAGGGAAAGCAGTTGTGACCAAGACCAGCTGTGCTAATAGCCACCCCTCATCTTTATTGAAACAAATATAAAGAGTTGTCTCTAGTTAGAATATAAAACTGCCAATTCCAGTTGTTCTGACTGATTCTTAGTGTAATTATATAAAGTGCTTTGAGAAAGGGGTATACCTGTTCTATTCTCCTTCTAAATTTGGATATAATAAATTTTGACATCCTCTAGGGGAACAAAAATCTTGAAAACTCTGGTAAAAGCAAACCCACGAAGAAATTTAAAAGTAATGTCAATGACAAATTCCAGGAAAGAAAAGCTATTTACGGTGTATGCTAGGAATATTTGAAAACAATACTGGGAAATATGAATGTGCTAGATTGCATGAGTAATAAGTATTTTTTAATATTTGTAATGGCATCGGTGATCATGCATCTGTGGTCTTACTTGAAAGCGAATCTGTGTTGTTGCCTTTGGAAAGCTTTACCGTGTATCTCTTTGATTGTAGATTCCACTAGGGCTGTAAAACCATATGTATCTACTAGAGTCATGTATCCCTGGGGTAGTCAATAAAAATGTGAACTGAAAAAGAGTTGACTTCCTCTGCTTCGATTTCATCTTTTTCTTCCAGAGATAGATAGCTTCAGGAGAGATGATACTGTACAAGGCTGCACTCTTGTACGTTACTAATGATAGTAATTTGGAGATGATCTTTGAAAAACATGGCATGCAAGACAGTGGGGAACAGTTGCACAGTTTAGATTGAAAAGACAAGTATATATTTGTTTGCTGCCAGATTATCCATCAGTTTAATGCAGCTCTGCAATTTATCTTTTTGGTATGACAGTGTGTTCATAATAAGAATTTATATAATTCTGCCATCTCAATTCTTGGTGTGTGTGACTTTTGTCTTTTGTAAATGGCTGCTTCTGAGAGTGTGATGATAGGGGAGAGGGCTTTGACATCGGGTGGCATTTCCTCTGAATGCCTTAGGAGAAACTCATTAAGATGTTTCTGTGGGGCCATCACAGCAGGTATCTTGGGAGCCTTACTCTTTTCTGAACTAGAGAAATGCCAATAGAATACAGTACTAGAGGAATAATGCCCAGAAAATATTCTCGCTTATGGGTAGCCATGAAAAAAGGACAACTTACAGGATAGAGTAGTTTCTTAGTAATTCTCTGGAAAGGCAGGGAAAAACTTTCCCAGCTCTGCTTCCTTGGACCCAAGCCCAGGCTTCCTGTAGGCATATTATAGCAAGTATTCCTGGCAACAGAGCAGTGTCTCCAGCTGTGCCACACACCCTTAGAGAGACATCTGTGAATAGGAAGGACACTGACACAAGGGCCTTTACAAAGGCATGACTATGTTTATTTAGTGTTCAGTCTATATTTTTCTTTACTGGTAAAGGAATCTCCATTTATCATAGGTTTCCTTAAAGTACCATCAAAAAATGTTTACAACAAATGTCAAAAATCGAAGTTAATTTTTTAGTGATTTCTTTCTGCGTAAATCAAAGAAGATAAACTCTTGGTTTATCAAATCAAGAAATACATTAATTTGTGTTCATAAACATTTAGAAAATTTTGAGCTGTTCTAAAACTGTTATCCCTTCAGGTAGTATAAAGGTTTTTGTGTGTGGTATTTTAATTCTTTAGGTAATAAAACTGTGCACAGGCTAATGTTAGTTAAGGTGTTGAGGACTTCTCAGTATATTATCTCTTCTTTATTAAAAATATATATCATGAGCAGGTAAGAATTTAAATTTAAGGTGTTGAGATGGTAGTTGTTAATGGAATGCAGCTGGCTAACATGCCTGAAAGTGCTGGGGAGTCAGACTTTAGCAGAGGCCTTGGCCACAAATCAACAGCAGGTTAGCTCTGTCATTCTCCATTTACGTTTTTCAAAATATCCCTCAATTGTCCCTGAAAAATCATCACTTATGAGGAGAAGAATGTGAGAAATAAGTGAAATTTGAAGCAATTTTAATTCTTTTCCCAGCCAAAGACTCTGTTCCATTGCATTGGACTTGAAGACTTGCTTTCCTTTTTTTTTTTTTGTTATAATATCTGATATTCCTGGAAGGGCAAATACAACAAATCCTGAGTTGTGACTTTGAATTCCAAGATAGAAACCCTCTTAAGAGAATGTCTGAGGTTAAGATGGTTGAGAAGCTAACTAGCATTTGAGTTGTCCTTTCTCAAATCCCTAATGAAATAACTCTGAAAATAGAAGAACATTCAAAATAGCTCTACTAATTTAGGAGAAAATCCAGGTAGTTTGTGCTTACTTTGGCCTGCTTTATTCCAGCAGGCGTGTAAATAGGAGGAGCCACGAATCAGTTAGGAATTATATTCTCAATATAATAGAAACCACCCCCACCCCCCCCAAAACAGTGGCCTAAATATTTTATGTTTTATTTTTGTCACCTAACTAGAAGTTGGGAGGTAGGTATAGAAATGGAGAATGCATATTCAATAGCTACTGATGGAGGTTACATTTAGAGATCAGTTTCTTTCAGGGGATTTCTGTAGGGTAACCACTGAGTAGTCAGATTGCTCTCATTGGTTATACGCCTTTTATGTTTTGTTAGATACTTGTAAATTGCTAAATTAATTTGGATAGATCTAATCATCAATATTACAAAGTATTAAATCTTAAAAGTGGGCTTTGTTAAAAACAACTTGTTCCTGCTCAGTTTAATTTCCTCAGTAATAAACTATAGTTCTGTAGATAAGAGAGAAGAAAGGAAAGCAATATATTTGAAGTAGAGCTTCAATCTGAGGGTCTTTATTGAAGTTCTTCTGGTTTGATACTCTTAATTAAAAAAAATTAATGGAATAAAAAGCAAGCTTAATACAACTGAACATAGCTTAAGAATAATGGGGGCCTCAGGTTGTTTTGTAAAAGTGATCATTAAAACTGGAATCTTCCTCATTGGTGATTTCATGGTTTCTTCCAGTGATGTTTAGAATGACTTCATTCGGATGGTAATTGGCTCTCCTTTTGGCTGGATACTTTCCCCC
>NW_006436298.1:24504890-24511506 GCF_000325575.1 Pteropus alecto | reverse complement strand
GAGGAGAAAATCCAGGTAGTTTGTGCTTACTTTGGCCTGCTTTATTCCAGCAGGCGTGTAAATAGGAGGAGCCACGAATCAGTTAGGAATTATATTCTCAATATAATAGAAACCACCCCCACCCCCCCCAAAACAGTGGCCTAAATATTTTATGTTTTATTTTTGTCACCTAACTAGAAGTTGGGAGGTAGGTATAGAAATGGAGAATGCATATTCAATAGCTACTGATGGAGGTTACATTTAGAGATCAGTTTCTTTCAGGGGATTTCTGTAGGGTAACCACTGAGTAGTCAGATTGCTCTCATTGGTTATACGCCTTTTATGTTTTGTTAGATACTTGTAAATTGCTAAATTAATTTGGATAGATCTAATCATCAATATTACAAAGTATTAAATCTTAAAAGTGGGCTTTGTTAAAAACAACTTGTTCCTGCTCAGTTTAATTTCCTCAGTAATAAACTATAGTTCTGTAGATAAGAGAGAAGAAAGGAAAGCAATATATTTGAAGTAGAGCTTCAATCTGAGGGTCTTTATTGAAGTTCTTCTGGTTTGATACTCTTAATTAAAAAAAATTAATGGAATAAAAAGCAAGCTTAATACAACTGAACATAGCTTAAGAATAATGGGGGCCTCAGGTTGTTTTGTAAAAGTGATCATTAAAACTGGAATCTTCCTCATTGGTGATTTCATGGTTTCTTCCAGTGATGTTTAGAATGACTTCATTCGGATGGTAATTGGCTCTCCTTTTGGCTGGATACTTTCCACCTCCAGCTCCCCACAGCCTTTGCCTACCTCACTCCTCATTCTACAGTCCAGGGCAGACATACCTGCCCTCAATCTCCATACTCAGGCTGTTAGTGCTAAGCCTGCATATTCTTATAGAACTCTTTTATACTCTTGCATCTGTATCTATTCTTTTTCCTCTCTTTCCTCACCACCCATTGGACTCTTTGAAGACAGAACCATGACTTATTCATTGTTATATTCCCAACTGGCAGCACTGAACTTAGGAGCCTAGTGGTTAAAGATTTGGGCCTCAGACAGATCTGTTCTAACTTCTATTCTGCTACTTTGCAGCTTTGTATATTCTAAAGACACCTATGCGTCAGTTTCCTTGGCTATAAATTGGTGCTAACTACCTTAAAAGATTGTTTGGGAAGGATTAATTTTAATACCTGCATGCTTGGCATGGTATCAGTGGTAAAATGATACTTGCTGTTGTCATTAAAATATAGTTTAAGAAGAAATAAGTAAGAAAAACTCATAAGCAAAAGAGTGGTAAATTATTACTTATAAAATGTAAGCCAAATTTCCCAGTCTCTCTTATTTTCCAATGTAAGGAATGGATGTGTTACTTTTGTTTTTATCTAATAAGCTGTATATCTCTTCATTTATTCAGCACAGATTGAGGGAGCTCAATATAAACTACGGTCCGGTTTCCAGGATTTATGTTTAATCAAGTGCTTAAAAATTTGGCAAAGGACCCAGCACTTAATCATAATAGTGATGAAAATATCCCGGAACGACCCATCATGCTAAGTTCAGTGGTCTCCTATTCTGCTCAGTGTAGAGGTTTCAAAAAGGTGAGGAGTCACATATACAGGAACATTTTCTGAATGCAATCTCATGGCTAGCATTGTCATCTTCCCAGATCTTTAATCCCCCTTTGGGAATTAACTCATACGTCACTCTAACTTCTATACGTATAAAATATTTATTCTTCCTATCAAGAGCTATACTGCTACATTTGAAATCTGGGTCTAGGAATTCTTTACCTGTCAGCTTAGTTGTTTTATGCCCACTCTTATTCGTGTTGTTTATTTCAGAGAATACCTGTGTTCTATTGATTTGGCATTTGAATCCAAACCTATATCTTTTGTACTGTATATAATTCTTTTATAACTCTTTCCTTCTGGAAAAACACAGGTCACCAACAGAGCCCCTTTCTGTGATTTTATTGCCTAGGGAGCTCCTTTTCCTGTGCTCCCCTCCCCCACTGCTTCAGTAGCTATTGAATATGCATTCTCCATTTCTATAGCCCATCTCCTTGGAGGCTACCTTGAATTTTCTAAGTTTTTAGGGTAATTTATATTTTATCACCTTCCTAAAACATAGAAAGTATGCATAGATTTTCCAGATCAAATTAAAATGAATCGTTGCACTACTAACCACAACCCCTAGGAGTGGCCCATTGCTCCTGTTGAAGGGTCAGTTTAAGCTGCTGTGTTGGTTCCTCCAGACATATCTTTTTCCTAGACCACCCAAGCCAGAGGAAGCTTATTCATAGCAGATGATTTGAGCCAAATATATTTTCTCTTAAAGATTTGAGCTAAAGGTTTCTGAGAGTCTTAATAATTTAACTCTTAGGAACAAAACCAGGCCATGGGGAAACAGGGTCACTGACAAGCAGATGCAAGTGATGAGGGGGAGGGAGTCCATCAATCAGGAATAAGCAGAGGAAGCTCTTTTGCATGGAGGAAAAGGGTAGAGAGAAGTAAATGGGAATGCTTCATTTCAAAGACATCAAAGTTTCCAGTTTCCAGAGGTTTGGCTCGACTTCACCTTTCCTTCCATGAAAATCTACAGTATCCTTTCAATAAATTTTCTTTTCTTAGAAAATTTGATTTTCTCTTTCTTGCTATCATTTATGCCTAACAAAGACAGAAATATATCTGAATAATTGACCTATATCCCTATTGGAGGGATGAGATTGCATCAAAAAAGAGAGGCACAACTGATATCTTTTTAAATGACAATATAAAATTAATGCAGCCACATTCCAGCCATCTTATTCTTGAATGGTAAACATCCTTACTCATGTTAGGATTGATAGTGAAATCTTTTTACAAGGAGTCTGTGTAATCAGATTCTTTTAATATACTATTATTTACTTATTAGTCCAGTTAATTATAGGATAGGAGGGATATAAGTGTATTTTCCTCCCCCACTGCTGAGCATCTTCTCTTGTCTTCTATCACAAGAGTTTCTTCTCTCTCTCTCTCCTCTCTCTCTCTCTCTCTTTCTTTCTTTCTTTCTTTCTTTCTTTCTTCCCCTTCTTTTAGAAATAAATGTGAAATTTTATCTCACTCTTTTTGAAGAGTGAATTTTTATTTTCACATTCTTTCTGAGCTTCTGCGGGTGGTAATAAAAGGAAAGGAGATAATATGTATTGAAATCGTCACCTCCAGTCAAGCTGCCTCTGGGGCAAAACTGGAGATTCTGTGAAGCTGCTGTGCCCCAAATCATTCCTGCAAACAACAAAAGCAAGAACCTCTTCTATGCCGTGGGTCATTTTGCATCTCTGAAGTGTATTCTAGGATATGCTGTGAATAAAGACTCGCTCAGTGCTACCCCCTGCACTTTGGCTGCCTGCCATCTCTCAGTCTCAGGATTCAAGATCTCAGAGGCCTGGCTAGACTCCACCTCGTATTCCTCCTGCTGCTGGTGCCAAATTAACCAACCTGCCTTTCTGTTTTGAAACTTCTCTGAAAGCTTTCCAGCAATGTTTTATTGCCAAGGTCTCTGGCATCAGTTTTAAAGCCTTAAAGTCTTACCTTTTCCCTTTCATCCCTATGGCCTCATTTGATCAGTGACGACCTCCATGGCTGGGTCTCTGTGTCTGTGGGCACTGCGTTTGGAAGATTCCTCTCCTTGCCATCCATGTTCTTTTCTGCCTTGGTCCCCAGCCCAAATGTGGAACAGACTGTTTTGGTTGCTTTTTCCTCTTAGAGATTTAGATACAACCCTGAATGTAGGGTTTTTTTCTTTATGTAGGTGCCATCAGAGTCATTGTTATCCCCATGATATTTGTTGAAAACTAAGGTGTTGGATAGTGACTGTATCTCTCTCTAAATACCTGTATCAAATAAGATATTTTTTTAAAGATATATTTTTTATTTTTCAATTACAGTTGACATACAATATATTAGTTTCAGGTGTACAAGACAGTGATTAGACATTTATATAACTCATGAAATGATCACCTCGATAAATTGAGTACCCATCTGACACCATACATAGTTATTACAATACTACTCATTATATTCCCTATGGTATAATCTACATCCTCATGAATATTTTGTACTACAAATTTGTACCTCTTATTCCCCTTTCCTTTTACCTCCCCTCCCCCTGGCAACCATCAAAATGTCTATGAGCTTGTTTCTGTTTTGTTTGTTCATTTATCCTTTTCTCTAGATTCCACATATAACCGAAATCATATGACATTTGTCTTTCTCTGTCTGACTTACTCCACTCAGCACGATACCCTCTAGGCCCATCCATGTTGTTGTAGATGGCGAGATTTCATTCCTTTTTATGGCTGAGTAATATTCCACTGTATATATGCACCACCTCCTCTTTATCCATTTGTTTACTGATAGATACCCAGATTGCCTCCATATCTTGGCTACTGTAAATAATGCTGCAATGAACATATCAATTGACATGTCCCTTCGAAGTAGTGTTTTGGGTTTCTTCGAATAAATACCCAAAAGTGGGATTATACTGGGTCTTTCTTTGTCTCTTCTTATAGCCTTTGTTTTAAAACCTATTTTGTCTGGCATAAGTATTGCTATCCTAGCTTTTTTGGTTTGTTTCCAATTTCATAAAATGTCTTTTTCTATTACTTTACTTTCAGTCTATATGTGTCTTTTAATCTGAAGTGGGTCTCTTATAGGTAGCATATATAGGAGTCTTGTTTTCTTATCCATTCAGCCACCCCATGTCTTTTGATTGGAGCATTTAATCCACTTACCTTAAAGTAATTGTTGATAGATATGTAGTTGGTACCATTTTATTGTTCATTTTTTTATCCTTTTATTCTTCTTAAAGAAGTCTCTTTAACATTTCTTATAATATTGATTTGGTGGTGATGAACTCTTTTAACCTTTTCTTGTCTGGGAAGCTCTTTATCCGTACTTTGATTCTAAGTGATAGCTTTGCTGGGTAGAATAATCTTCATTTTAGGTCCTTGCTTTTCATCAATTTAAATATTTTGTGCCAGTCCCTTCTAGCCTGCAAAGTTTCTGTTGAGAAATCAGCTGACGGTCTTATGGGAGCTGGTCACTGCTTCTCTCTTGTTGCTTTTAAGATGCTCTCTTTGTCATTAACCTTTGGCATTTTAATTATGATGTATCTTGGTGTGAGCCTGTTTGGGTTCATCTTGTTTGAGTCTCTCTGCACTTCCTAGACTTTTATGTCTATTTCCTTTACTAGGTTAGGGAATTTTTCTGGCATTATTTCTTCAAATAGGTTTTCGATCACTTACTCTGTCTCTTCTCCTTCTGATACTCCTATGATGCAAATATTGGATGCTTGTTGTTGTTCCAGAGACCCAAATAGGGGATTTTTGAAAACAGACCCTAAGAAGGAAACTCCTAATGCTGGAAAGTCAGTGAGGTGAATAGTTTAAAAAGGTGTCTCTTGTTTTTCCCTCAAATCATGCCTCTGGGAACTATCTAATTGTAAAATAAGCCCTGCCCTCTCCTTCACATAGTTTTAAATTCCTGTTCACAGTAGCAGATTACTTTTCAAGGCAGTATAGTGGCATTCGGGACAAGTTGTAGGGAGCCAAACTGCCTGTTTAGAATTTCACCTTGGCCACGTATTAGGTATGTGATCTCAAGTGATATTTTTAAATCTGTGTTCTGTAGTTTCCCTAGGCATAAAATGGGCATGATAATAGCACCTACCTCATAGGGTTCTTACAGGGATTATTTAAGTTAAAATATTATTATCTTGAAACAAATAAGTGATAAATTCTATCTACCTATCATCGCTCCAGTGCATCTAGGCTTCAGCTGATAAAAGACTAAATTTTTTAATTTCAGTTATGTATATTCATCTTGTCTTTATTTTCTACCTGTCTGCTCCTTATATGTTTGTTCATGTTAATAGTTTATAGTTTATTCTGGAGAACAGTGCTTCATACATATGTTACTTAATTAAAGCTTTACAATGTGCTTGATGATAAAGTGCACTGTCTTGGGTTTGCAAAGCCTTCAAAATAACTAAATTCTGTAGTCGTAATCAGCCAGATTTAACTCTGTTTGCACATTTGGTCTATTTGTTAACTTCATTCAATACTTTTTATGTAAATATAATCCGTTCTTGAAGAATAGTGAGGCTTGAGTAAAGTCATCTGTGAATGTAAATCCTTTGTAAACAGAAAATTTCTATGCAAATAAAACTATATTAATAATAAATAACCTTAAAAGCTATTTTCAGGTAAAAATAAGGCAGCTACAGTTAGATTCACATAACCAGAAAAGCCTCGAAGATGATAAAAAGTGCATGAAGTGTTTACCTCTAATTCATTGACCAATGACTATGATTATGTGATTGTAAATATCTTTAGATATTTCGTAAACTTTAAACATGCTTAACATGATTTTTAAAATATATCAAGTTTAGTGGAGCATTATTTTGTTGCCCTCTAACATTTACTGGGGTACGACAGTTTGGAGGAAAAGCAAACTCAAGGTAAAATCCACTTAGGCACCAGGTGAAATATTATATGCTTTTTGATACTTCATTTTTTAGTTTCAAGTTCTAGTTTCTCACCTAGCCTATGTTCACTGTCAGAAAGAAGATCTCACCAGCAAATAGCAATCCA
>NW_006436298.1:24478374-24504870 GCF_000325575.1 Pteropus alecto | reverse complement strand
CATGGAAAAATAGAAAGAAAATGTCACTGGAACCATAATAGGCCTTTATAAATCTTGGCTTCAGTATTGACACAGCCATTATGCTCTTAAATCTTCTGATATTCTTTAAACTAAATGCTTCCCAGGAGGCCTGAAAATGCTAAATATATAAACAAAAAGGAAATCTATTTTATGGAATTGGTTTTAAATGTTTGTTTAAGACATGTAAAAGTATTTGTCAGCTTCCATTAATTTTTACTAAAATTAAAACATTCCCTTGATGTTATCATATGTATACATATGCATGTACTTTCAATTTATCTTGCCAGTTCCTTAAAAGAGATTTGAAAAAGTTTACAATACCTAACATTCACAATAAGAGTAATGAATTTTTACTAGACTGTACTCTAGAACTTGGGAAAGAAAAAAAAAGCAAATTTGTTCAAAAAGAGGCTAATATAGTTGTGAAATGAGAAGCTGATTTGACTTCTAACTTCCTGGAAGCCAGGAAAAAATTGGAAATAGGCTGAATTATATATTCTCAGTATTATAAAGGAAAAAAAGTCAAATTTTTAATGTACCTTATTATGAATGTGGTTATACATACATGATTCATCACACATTGGAAAAGACTTACCAACCCAAAATATATTTCTGTTTTATGAAATTTATATTTTTAATTATTTTTCTTAGGTTAATGTGAAAAGCTTTTTAATTCCCTGTGCATACACTTGCTGTGCCCACAGTTTTGGTAGCAGCAGGCTAGGGTGACAGAGAAAATTTTGCTGTAGGAAAAAAGTGAAAGTTTTGAGTGTATACAATTTTTAGAATATTGGCTGTATAGTTAGGATTCTGACTCATTGCATAGTAACTAGCTGTCTCAACAATTGGAAAGTAAGGTTGAACGAAAATAAATTGATTTTAAAGTGTGGAACTTGTCTAAAGAATGAAGATCTGTATCTTCACTATAGCTACTTGGAGCTTGATTTCCAAAGCACAAGTACCTTTACAATCTTAGCCCAGGAAAATTTTTTTTTGCGTAGTAGAAGGGGAAGGTAAATGGATGGCTTAACTATAATAATGCACTTGTAACAGAGTTGAGAGTCAGTTCAGGAAACATACTTCTTTGTTGAAATGCATTTATTACTGACATACTATTGACTACTTGAAAAAGAGGAGTAGAGAAAATATTTTCAAGAAACCAATATACTCATTTTTACCTTCCTAGAAGTGTTTGAAAAAAAGTGAAACAAAGAAAAGGATGTAGTGGTAGAAAATAAAAACAAATTTCTTCTTCAGGTGAAATGATGAAGACTGGCAGATGGCTTCTTAGATTAATAGCCTTTTTTTTCAGTTTCACATGTGATAGAAAGTACTGTAAATATAGATTGACATATAGTATTATATTTTCATTAGCATTATTAAATTTTCCATTTGAAACCTAGGGACATTTAGAAATCTTTTTAAAAAATTATATTCAGCTTCAATTAAGTTTTAGTCTAAACACAGATATTTTTTAATGTAAACTCTTTGTGCAGATATTTAAATAGTATTTCCTGGCACATTTTAATATATCATGATGAGTAGATTTTATGTTTCTATTATGAAAAGTAAAATGCAAAGAATAGAGAACATTTAATTAACAATTTGTATTTATTTCTATTTGGTACACTTTGATCTTCAAATCAACTTCTAATAAAGTTGCAAGATTCATGAACTAGCTGTGAGTTATTTAACTGTACAAGACTCCTCTTTGTGTTTGACTGACACTGGTTTCACACCATTATCATACTCCATAAACCAAATATATGAGGTAATTTTCAACTCTATTGAAATTTTGTAGACTTCAGAATTTTAGTCCCATGGAGTAGTATTTATTTTTGGTTTCTTCTGCTGTCAAAACAAAGTTAATTCTCAAACTTTATTATATCCATAAATTAATCTATCTTTTCTGTCCAGTTTCTTCTCGAATAGTCATCAAATAACATTGGTATAATAATACATGAAACATGTTTTGCATTTTAGGTGCATTTACAAATTTGATCCTCCAAACAGTCTTGTCAGGAAAATAGGGAAGGAATTATTATTATCCTTGTTTTTGCAGCAAGGAAGCAGATGCTAGTAAAGTAGCATATATTTTATGTTTTAATAGCTGAACTCTGTCCTGATGCTATATGGAAAGTTAACAGTATGTTTGCTCCCAATTTTGCATGGGAGGAGATTAAAGTCACTATCTGTAAAGAATAACTGTCTAAAAAGAAGAGGTTTAGCAGAAAAAAAATACATAAAGAGATTGATATATTACTGTTGATAGTGAAGAATTGATTCTCTAAATTAGATAACTGACTCCAGAATAATTGAATACTGTCTCTATATTCAGCATCTGAGACAACTTTTCCTCATGTCTTAATTTCTTTCTTTAAAAAAATTAAGATGATAATGCAGTTTCTTAGAATTGACTTATCTATAGGCTAGTTAGAGATTCCAAATATTTGGGCATCAAAATTCAGTGGCAATTCCGGAAGACGTAAATAATAGAGAGCTGTTTGTATCTTTACCAGATTTTCCTTTCAAGCTGTAGTGTGCTGTTGGAGCATTGTGTTAGAAACACATGCTGTTGCTTTGAAAACACAGCAAAATTGAGGCAGTTGAAGACCATTAATAAAAAGCTATAGCTTACTCTTCTAAGCTGACTTTTCTCTGGAATATATTTCAATCTCTTTGCCTATATGTCTCTCCGGCCAAGTATGGATATTGAAACCACTAATCAATATTTTCCATGTCATTCAGTCTCCGCATCTATTTTCTGATTCTCTGAAAATTCTCAATAATCAAAAGTGCACAATCATGGGAGGGCATAAGTTAGGTGTTCCTGGACCATGTTTGTTTATTTACACATTAAACATAACACGAAAAATATGTGGAAAAATGCAAGTTATAGCCCGTGTAAATTATAAGTCATCATCAATAGTATCTTCACTGAAGTGTAGGCTTTAGTATTTCCATTCCCTTATACACTCAATGGTACAGAGAAGTGCAACAGAAAAGGGACTTGATCTCTCACTGATTTCTTGGCTTTCTTTTTTCCCCCAGCTTTATTGGGATATAATTGACTTAAAACATTGTGTAATGTCATGATTTGATTCACAAATATATTGCAAAATATTACCACAATAAGTTAATTCAACATATCCTTTACCTCACATAATTACCATTTTGTTATGATGAGAAGATTAAAGCTCTACTCTCATGGTAGTTTTCAAGTATATGGTGCAATTTTGTTAACTATAGTTACCATGATGTACATTGGATCTCCATGACTTACTCATCTTATAACTGAAAGTTTGTACCCTGTGACCAGCATCTCCCTATTTCCCCTACCCCTCAGCCCCTGGCAACTACCATTCTACTTTCTATGAGTTTGATGTTTTTAGATGCCACATATAAGTGAGATCATACATTGTCTTTCTCTTACTTATTTCACTTAGCATGATGCCCTCAAGATCCATCCATGTTGTCATAAGAGGCAGAATTTTGCCTATGGCTGAATAATGTTCCTCGTGTGTGTGCGTGTGTGTGTGTGTGTGTGTGTGTGTGTGTTTGTAAAGTGTTCACTTCAATAAAACTAGTACCCATCTAAGTTTTTAATTTTGGATAAGCCCATTTTATCAATTTTTCCTTTTATGGATTGTGTTTTTGCTGTCAAGTCTAAGAACTATTTGCTTTTCCCTAGATCTCAAAGATTTTCTTCAATTTTTTTTCTAAAATGTGTGTGTGTGTGTGTGTGTGTTTTTTCCTGAAGGCTTTATATTTTTCATTTAAGTCTGTGATCCATTTTGAATACATTTTTGTATGAGGCATGTGAACCTCAGGTCAAGGTTAATTAATTAATTTTTTTTTTTTTTGTGAGATGGCAGTGCTTCTTCCATTAAATTTCATTTGCATCTTTGTCAAACTCAGTTAGCTAGCATATATTGTGGGTCTACTTCTGGGTTCTTTATTCTCTGCCATTGATCTATTGTCTTTTTCTCTACCAATACAACATTGACTTGATTATTGTAGCTAAATAGTAAGCCTTATTATCAGGTAGTGATTTTTTTCTTCCTACTTTATTCTTCTTTATCAAGATTACTTTAGCTATTCTAGGGCCTGCATCTTCCCATAAAAATTTTAGAGTAAGCTTGTCTATGTCTACAAAGATAGGGGTTGTATGGTAATTATATTAAACATATACATCAATTTGGGGAAAATTAAGTAACACCTTTAGTGTGTTGAATTTTCCAATCCATGAATACGGTACGTCTTTCCATTTATTTACATCTTCTTTATTTTATTTCATCAGCATTTTGCAATTTTTAGTATAAGCTCTCATACATGTTTTATTTATTTTATACTTCAGAATTTAATTTCCTTTGAAATGATTCTAAATAATGTTATGGTTTTAATTTCAGTTTTTGCAGATTCATTGTTAAAAATGTGATAAATTATTGTGAGTTGATCTTATATCTTACGACTTTGCAAGCATTTATAACATTTAGAGTTAAAGTGTTTTACTTTCTGCAAAAGTGTGTTAAGAGTATTTTGAAGAGTGATTGTCTTCTCATTATGTAACCAATGACACAGAGTGAGCATCTTCTTATATCTTGATAAATTGTCATACTCCTTTCTAAGTTTGGATCAGATTCCAACGTTTTATTCTTTGTGTCTTCAGAGTCATAAACTATCTCTGAGAGTGCTTTAAGGTGATGTTTTTGGCAAGCACGACTTCTGCGACATCTTCACCCTTTCCATCACAACTGTTTTTCTCATTTATGTTGATAGCTGCATGTCATTTGGTTCTTCTAGCTGCTTACCTAGATTTTCTTGAATGGTGGCAGTGTCAACATACCAATAAGATATTTCTTCTATAAGTTCATTTGCATTTGATTCAATTTTTTACTTCCAGCATTATCACTTTTTGTTTCTTTAATATAGTTTCATCTTTGTTGACCAATTCTCTCTTTCAATTATTTATTTTTGTAAAATGTCACCTGAGTTTACCAATGGGAGATAAGGAGTCATCAAAAGTTCATGCTTTGCTATCTGTGAATGAACTGAATAACAGATACACACTGACCAGTCACTAATAGATTTAAAAAGATGTAGCTACCGATCATGACGCACATCTGTGTTTTACTTAGTGATTTGTAGACTGAATGCCTGACAGCAAAGTTTGTACTCTATGCAATTACTTACAGTTAACCTATCATGGTAAAAATTTGAGCTATGTTGTTGAGGGACTGGTGTTTTTAACTAAACCATGGTAACTGAATCCCATGCATATAGGAATTGTTTAAAGTGAGGACTGCCTCTGTGTTTGTGTATGTGTGTCTATAATACAATGTCAAGGTGTGTGATACTGGATATAAAGTGAAATAGAGAGGGAATGGGGATATTGAGTGTGAGAGGGAAGTGCTCTTTTATATAATTATGGAGGTCCTTTTGAAGAGCTAACTTTTGAGCAAAGAGACCTGAATGAAGTGAAGAAGTGAAGCATTGCTAAGATTGGAGGAAAATAATCATGTGGAAGGAATAGCAAAGGCAAAACCCCAAAGGCAGGAATGAGCTTGGAGTGTTCGAAGAACAGAATGTTAGCCCATGCAACTAGGGTAGAGTGAGTGAGAGGGAGAGCAATCAGAAGATAAGTTGAAGTGGTATGCAGAGCACAGATCACATAAGGCCTTATAGGCCATGATGAGGAGTTTGGATTTTACACATTGTAAGATGCAAAACCACCAAAGCCTTTAAGCAGAGGAGTGATAGAATTTTATTTGCATTCTTAGATCATTCTGGCTGCTAAGCTAAAAATCGACCATGGGGCAGATACAGTGGAAGCAAGGAAACAAATTGACAGGCTTTTGCAGCAGTTCAGGTGAGAGAATATTTTAGTTTGGATCATAGTTTTAGCGATGGAGATGGGAGAAGAGGTCAGCCCCAAGATATATCCTGACAACAGAACCAAGCGCACTTGTTACTGGATTGGGTGTGGGCTATGAGGAAAAGATAAGAGTTAAAGATCATTCGTAAGTTTTTGACCAGGGCAACTGAGGGTATGGTAGTATTATGTACAAAGATGGGGAAGATGGGAAGCAATAGATGAGAATGGAGGATGTAAATTTCTCTTTTAGACATAGTAAGTTGAAATGCCTATTATGAACTGCTTAGAACTTAGGGAAGAGATAGGGGCTAGAGGTACAAATTTGGGACTCAACAATATATAGACGTATAGAGCAATTGAAGAAAAAGATAATTTCTGAGTCCTTTCACATCAATTATCTCATTCGGTTTTCTCAGGATGCAATAATATGTATAAATAGGAATCACTACTACTTTACAGAGAAGAAATGTAGACAGAAAAATTAAATTAGATTTTAGTGTTAGAACTATGATTCTTGACTATTAGCCTGTGTTAGCCCGTTGTGTCCTGATGCCTTGGTAGCACTCTTGGGAGACAAAAGGACAATATCAATGACACTTTTTCCTGTTTTCGTTTTGTTTTATGTTTGAGAAGAACTTTTATTTTTTGTTTCTCTTGGGCTGAACTAAAATCACTGGGCGTCTTGTGTAGTGGAGAGGATCGTTGCTGGTGGAGGCCAGCAATACCCGGCAGGGAGGAGTGGGCGGATCTCTGACGGCTGTCCTGACACCTTGTTTATGCAGAGGAAATGTGACTGCAGGAAGACATTTCCCCTTACACTTAAAATGCAATTTTACTACAAACCTGGACCTAGGTGGAAGCAGTTTCTATCGGTCTTTACCAAAAGTCATCCTGTAGAATGCTTCATTTATTTTTATTTTTTGATATTAATCCATTTCCAGATTTTTTATTAAAATTATTGGGATGACATTGGTTAATAAAATCAAATGGGTTTCAAGTGTACAATTCAAAAATATGTCATATGTATTTTGCATTGTGTGTTCATCACCCAAAGTTAAATTTCCTTCTGTCATCAAATATTTGACCCCTTTTACTCCTATCTACCTTCTCCCTCCCCTCTGGTAACCACTAGTCCACTGTCTGTGTCCATGAGTCTTTGTTTGTTTGTCATGTTTGTTTATTGCTTTCAGTTTTATATCTCACATATGAGTGAAATCATATGGTTCTCAACTTTTTCTGTCTGACTTATATCACTTAGCATGATAATCTCAATATCCATCCATGTTGTTGCAAATGGCAGTATTTCATCTTTTCTTAAGGCGGAGTAGTATTCCATTGTATATATGTACCACATCTTTTTTATTCAATTGTTTCCATGTCTTGGCCACCATGAATAATGCTGCAATAAACATTGGAGTGCATGTATCTTTGCAGATAAATATTTTCAAGTATTTTGGGGTAAATACCCAGAAGAGGGATTGCTGGGTCATATTATAATTCTATTCTTAGTTTTTTGAGGAAACTCCATACTGTTTTCCATAGTGGCTGTACCAATTTACATTCCCACCAGCAGTATACGAGAGTTTCTTTTCCTCCACAACCTCTCTGACACTTGTTATTACTTGTCCTGTTGATGATCACCATTCTAACAGGTGTGAGGTGGTATCTCATTATGGTTTTTATTTGCATTTCTCTCATAGCTAGTGAAGTTGAGAATCTTTTCATATATCTGTTGGCTATTTGTATGTCTTCTCGGGAGAAGTGTCTGTTCAGGTCCTTTGCCTATTTTTTAATTGGATTGTTTGTTTTTTATCGTTGAGTTGCATGAGTTTTTTGTACATTTTGGATATTAGGCCCTGATTGGAGGCTTTATTTGCAAATATCTTCTCCCATTTGGATGGATGCCTCTGTGTCTTGCTGATGGTTTCTTTTGCTGTGCAGAAGCTTTTTAGTTTGATATAGCACCATCCATTTATTTTTGCTTTTACTTCCCTTGCCTTTGAGTCAAATTTATAAAATCCTCTTTAATTTTAAGTTCCAAGAGTTTAGTACCTATGTTTTCTTCTATGCAATTTATTGTTTCAGATTTTATATTAAGGTCTTTGATTTATTTCTAGTTAATTTTGGTGTATGATGACAGATAGCAGTCTAGTTTCGTTCTTTTGCATGTGGCTTTCCAGTTTCCCCAGCACCATTTATCGAAGAGGCTTTCCTTTTTCCATTGTATGTTTTTGGCTCCTTTGTCAAAACTTATCTACCCATATGTACAGGGGTTTATTTCTGGACTCTCAATTCTGTTCCATTAATTTGTGTAGAATGCTTTAATATTTGATTTGAAAATGGATTTTTCTATGATACTGGAGTCTTTTTTGGGGGGGGAGGGTACATGGTAGGAGGAAAATTTTGCTTTGGAGATCATTCTAGTTTTTTCCACATACCCCTAATTCAAAATATTCTTCTGTTTTCTCTACAACTGAAAATATAGCTTCATGAAGAAATAGAGTTGAGGAGTACCAATATTTGTTGAACAGGTGCTAATCAGCCACAAGGAATGAAAAAACAAACTGAATCTAAGAACAGGAGGTTGGTTTAAAGCTTGTCTCCTCTGCTCTAGGGCAGCAAGTATTCACAGCTATTCTTCTTAGTTTAAAACTTGCCTGACAGTAATGAAGCAAGTCAGTTCAGGATGACATTAAGAGCGGAGAGGTACCAAGTGCTTGTGTTCAACATTGATCACTGAATTGCAATCTCGCAGGATAATTTTTGCTTAAAATTTTTAACTTTAAAAAATTAGTTTAAAGGATAGCACGAGTTTAATTCTATTTTTTCCCCTCATGTTTGAAGAACAAGTGTTTTCTAGTATTCTTTTCTTCAATGATATTAACTTATTTATTACTTATTGAAGTAATATTTTCATATGTTTATTTACTTAAGCATGTGTCTCGACTTAAACTTGGCCATTTTCTCCTCATTTACCAAAAACTTAACATTTGTGCTAATAATATAATAAATGATGAAGTAAGGAAGACAAGGAAATAGAATGGAAAAGACGAAGGTGAATGCATGGAATGACTAATAATGTTGGAGGAGAAAAATACAACCGGCTTTATAATGACCAAATTAAATGTGTACATAAACTAAGTAAATATTCTGAAGTCACTTGCTTGAGGCCACATTGTTAGTAAGTGATAGAACCAAGGTGCAAATGCCGGCAGCATGGCTCCAGATCCAACAATGTTACCTGCTGTACCGTGCCAAATTTTGACATGGTTTGTATTTGTTGTTGCTTATCACATTGGTACTTTTTTAGATGGCTGTCTTCAGAAACAGACAACTACTTTGAAATTGCTTTGCTAAGCCATTTCTGACTAAATTTAGTGAAGTTTCTAATTTCTAAATCCAATGGATACCAGAGTCAATGATTAAATATGATTTTTAAAAATTAGTTGCCAGTTTGTTAATTACATTACAGTACTTTATGATATATATGTTTCTTAGCTTTAAACATTATAATCAAAGTAATCCATTTACATATGTTTGAAGGTCTAACCATGATCATGGCTAAGAATTAACAGCTGTAGAGCTCTCCCTATCTTAGCATATACATGGCTTCCCTCCCTCTAGTGCTAAACTGAAGATTTTAGCTCTTATCCCCTCCAGACGAATCCCCATATACTCTGATTGAATTTTCATTAAATGTATCACAATATCTTTCATTTTATGACTATGTAAATATATTTCATGGGTGAACCATGATTAATTTCCTTTCATGTATAACTTGTTTTCCTGAATCAATACTAGTTCTTTTCCACACTCTCTGATAACTGTAATTTTCCATTGTCAAACTTGTCAAATCTGGTTCTCCCAATATTTTTTGGAGACATTCCTACTGAATGCTCTGTTCTTCCATCTGGACTACTTACTCTTTAAGCTTGCTGAACTATTGTCATCCGAGGACTCCTCTTGCTTTCATCCTGGAATTCCTGTTGCATCTCTTGCGTTGGATCCTGTTTCATGGAGTCCATGCGAATCTCCTTCATGTGTTACCTGTTTGTTTTGGTAGAACATATCTTCCAGAAGTTTTCTGAAAAAAATATTTGAAACAGAACTTGTCTATTACTTTCACATACAAAAAATGTTTTTACTCTACCATTTGGTTAATCTTTCTGGGCTAAGAAATTATTGTCTTTTAAAATTTGAAGGCATTATTCTTTTGACTTCTAGCTTCTAATATTTCTTTGAGAAGTTTAAGCCATTTTGATTTCTAATTTTTTTTGTAATTGACCTGATTTTGCCTTTGGGTTTAGGATCTTTATTTTATCCTTGATTCTGGAATATCATGATAATGAGCACTGTAGTGAATGTAGTGAGTTTTTTGTTTTTTTTTTAGTAGTTGTCCTGGATATTCGGTGGACTATTTCATATGATGCATGGTCTTCATTATTGGAAAATGTTTTGTTTTCTTCTTCTTTTGTACCCATCACTATTTCTCTGTTCCCTTTGGGACATTCATTTATTCATTCAACAAATACAGTTATTTGTTGAATAACTACAATTAGTACCTTCTCTATGCCAGGCATTCTGATTCTGTGCTAGAGGTTACAGCAATGACAGAGACACTGTTCTCATCCAGCCAACTACTCAGATATTGAGCCTTCTCAATTGGGCCTTTAATTTTCTTAATTTACTTTTCCTGCACTCCATCTATTCATCTACTTCGTTCTATTTTCTGAAAGATTTCCGTGATTTTACCTTCTAAATCTTTTACTGATTTATTTTTAGTTTCAGTTTTTAAATTTTTAATTCCCAGTTGCTCCTTCTTATTCTCTGAGTGTTTCCTTTTTTTAGTATACTGTCTTGTTTTTAGCTTTCTCTAAGGAAATAATTAATTTTTAAAAAAGCATTCTTCTCTGCATGGTCTCTATTTACTCTGAATTTCTTTTGCAGTTTGTTTATTTGTCTTTCTTTCATGTTGGTGGCTTTCCATGAATGTCTGTTGACCTTGTCTCTGTTAGTATTTAGTAGTTAAGTACTAAAATGCTAGTTAGATATTTTGCCTGTGTATATGAGTTCATAGTTTGATAAATTGCTCTGTAGGTCAGTCATGTAGCCAGGAAGCAAAAGAGGGGAGAAAGTAAAACTGAGATTGAACATAATTGTTGTGATCAGACTGTAGTATGCCTTGTGCAAGTAAATAAGCAATTTAAGCTTTATTCTGTAAATACCGAAGCTCTAGATGATGGTTATACTTGAGGCAAATCTTTTGCAGTTACTCCCGTTAGACCTAGGATGCAAATTTTCTGTCTTTGTTCCACTCTCCCATAAATATTTTTTCCTGGCTATGATAATGTTTTATTTTATTATTATTTTAAATATAATTTTCTTTTTGCGCAAATGAGAATATACTATGCAAATTATCCTGATTTTTTTTTTCACACACTCCCTTCCTCCTCCCCTTTGGTAATCATCCCCTTATTCTCTACATCTATGGCTCTGCTTCTGTTTTGTTTTGTTTATTCATATATTTTGTTTTCTTTTTGATTCCAGTATAAGTGAAATCACGTGGTATTTATTTTTCTCTGTCTGATTTATTTCTCTGAGTATGATACCCTCTAGATCCATCCTTATTGTCGCAATGGCAAGATTTCATTCTTTCTATAGTTGAATAATATATTCCATTGTATTTATATACCACATCTTCTTTATCCATTCATCTATTGATGGACATCTAGGTTATTTTCATATCCTGGCTATTACTAGTAATGCTGCATTCAACAAAGAGGTACATATACCTTTACAAATTAGAGTTTTTGTTTTCTTCAGATAAATACCCAGAAGTGGAATTGCTGGATAATATGGCATCTCTGTTTTTAATTTTTTGAGGAATTTCCATACTGTTTTCCTTAGGGGCTACACTAATTTACAATCCCACTAATACTGTACGAGGGTTCCCTTTTCTCCACATCCTTGCCAACACTTAGCCATTCTGACAAGCACAAGGTGATATTTCATTGTAGTTTAGCATTTACCTGGTGATTAAGATGTTGAGTATCTTTTCACATGTCTGTTAGCCCTCTGTATGTCTTCTGTGGAGAAATGTCTATTTAGTCCTCTGTGCATTTTTTAGTTGGATTGTTTGGGGCTTTTTTGGTATTGCATGAGTTCCTTATATATTTTAGATATTAACCCCTTAGTAGATGTATCATTTGCAAATATCTTCTTCCATTCAGTAGGCTGTCTTTTCTTTTTGTTGATAATTCCTTTTGCTGTGCAAAAACTTTTTAGTTTGATGTAGTTCAAATTTTTAAATTTCTCCTTTTGTTTCCTTTGCCCAAAGAGACATATCCAGAAAGATATTGCTAAGAGCAATGTCAAAGAGTTTACTGCCTGTGTTTTCTTCTAGAATTTTTATGGTTTCAGGCCTGAAATTTAACTCTTTAATCCATTTTGAGTTTAATTCATTTTTAATATGGTGTAAGAAAGTGGTGCAACTTCATTTTTTTGGCATGTATTTGTCCACTTTTGCCAGCACTGCTTATTGAAGAGACTGTCTTTACCCCATTGCATATCCTTGCCTCCTTTGTCATAGATTAATTGACCATATAAGTGGGAATTCATGTCTGGGTCTCTATTCTATTCCACTGATCTATGTATCTAGTTTTATGCCAATACCATATTGTTTTGATTATTATAGCTTTGTAGTATAGTTTGATATCAGGGAACATGATACCTCCTACTTTATTCTTTCTCAAGATTTCTTTGGTTACTTCGAGTCTTTTGTGGTTCCATATAAATTTTAGAATTAATTGTTCTAATATTGAAAAGAATGCCATTGGTATTTTAATAGGAATTGCACTGAATCTGTATATTGCTTTAGATAGTAAGGACATTTGATGATATTTTAATCTTAATGACTAAATACTAAGCTGTTGCTTCCAGTTGTAATTGATGGCCATTGCAATGCAATTTAATTCTTTTATTTTGAATATAGGCATCAGGTGACCACTCTACCTGGTTATTCTCTTGCTGTTCAGGGAATTGCTGAGTTCTAATTGGCTGAAATCACTTATGGCCTCATTGTCAGTTTTTGTTTTGCATAGTATGTAACAACTTCTATTCTAAGTAAATTAAGATCGACAAATTATATAAACAAAATACCTCAAACACAATTTTTTTCCTAAAAAAGATGAAAATATTTTTATTATACAGTATTTGTGCAAATTACTGTGTATGAATCAAGTGGGAACACATTCCTGTTCAATGATTATAAACAGTCAGCCTTCCATATGCATGGGCTCTTCGTCTGAAGATTTAACCAACTGTAGATCCAAGATATTTGGAAAAAAATGCCAGAAATTTTCCAAAAGCAAAACTTGAATTTGCTACCAGTCAAGCACTACAATGACTTCATGCAAATGAAATGATGTGTAGGCATGTCATGCTGTAGCCTCTCTGCAAATATAGGTCGTATGCAAATGCTATGTCATTTTATGTAAGGTACTTCAACATCTGCAGATTTTTGTGTCTTTGACAGCCCTGGAACCAATCCCTCCAGGTGATAAAATGGGCTAAAAAAATGACCAAATCAGTAACCTTTTATACTTTTTAGCAAAGAAACAATAAATTGTGAAAAATTGACTGGGCAAAGAAAGTTAGTGCTCATTAGAAAGGAATCTAAGCAGGTTTGGGCTGGGGTAGTAAATTAGTGAACAGAGTTACAGGGTTTGCTTAGATAGGCTTTTTCGATTCTGGACTTTTTTTTTTCACTCTTGTGATAAGGTTCTCTCTCAGCTCTCAGGAGCAGGGAGGGCACCGATCACATGGAAGATTTATCTCCTGCTTTTAGGGGAATTAAGAGGTCAGGTTTCTTCTTGGATGCACATTTTCTTAAGTAATTTTAATTCAAAATAATCTATATGCCATTGTGGGATATCATGGGTGGTCTGCCCTGAATTTCCAGATTAGGTTCTGAGGGTGTTTATTGTGGTCTCTCAGAGCCATTTGAACTTATAATTTCCTCTATGGTAATACTACCCCTACTCCTAAGCAATGGTGTCAATGGCCTTAAAGCCAGGTAGTGGCATATAGAAGCATAGAGATCCCATATTTCTCTTTATTCACTTTCTTATTAATTCAGCAAACATGTTTTGTGCGTATATTATAGACCAGGCACTACTAACAAAAGGAAAAATTCATGTCTTGGTAAATCTCTGCAGTGCTTTGTGTAGTGCCAGATGTCATATAAGCAACCAAAAAATGTTTAATGATGAAGAATGTGGTAATTAATGCATGCTTTCTAGCACTCTGATGATTAAGTAGAACGGAATCCTTGGTGAAGCTACCAATGCAGGAAGGAGTCTTAAAAGCAACATGAATTATGAGCTGCTTTTTACAGGAGAGATAAGAATCTAGCTAAGGAACAGTGGAATGCTGCAAGAATCTAGCTCTTAAGTGTTTTTGTGAAAAACCCACTTACCTACATTTTGATTACATTGCTATCGGGGAGGACTTTTTTTCAAAGAGAACTTTTGAGATGGTTATTTCAAGTTAAATGGGTTTGGTGTTTGGGAGTAATGTTAATGTAGAGTTAAATGTAGAGCAGGCCACCTGTTTGAAGCATTTAAAGCTCTTAGGAAAGAAGAAAAATGAAAAATTCCTTTGAGTGGCAGATAGAAAAGTAAACACACTGATTCCGTGTTCTCCTCGGGGGAAAACATGTGGAAAGCCAGGTCCCGAGCAGTCTGAGCAATTTTCACTTCCATGCAGGGCCAGAACTCATTCTTAGTGCTCTAAAGAGCAAGAAGTAACTTTCTATTGTTTCAAATATGTCAGGAGAATGCTTTCATAAAGAGCTAATTTGGGGATTGCAGCTGTCCAGTAGTGACCATAGATTTAGTATCAGTGCCTGTAGGGATGGAAGCTCGCAAGTAAAATGGTAACTGAGGTTATAGAAACTTTGACCGGGAGTCCAGTTATAAGGAAAGGGGTGTTACTAGGGTCATTATAAGTCCTGAAAGTGGGTCAAATGCAAAATTCTGGACTAATTTGGAAGGTCAGAGGCAGTGGGTAGAGATCCAAGATGGACAAAGAAACAGGAAGCAGCCAGACAGAATTAGAAAGTACAAAACTAGTTCAGACCAGGCATGAGCAAGCAAATAAGGAGCTGAGTCCCTCTCAGAGTTGAAAACATGGAGACTCAGAGGTCAGGCAGGACACATACGTGTGGTGGATCCTTGTGACTGAGTTTCAAGCAGTCTTCAGGGCTGACAGTTAAGTGTTACATGCCAGAGTAATGGAAAAATTTGGCTGCTGGTGGTCTTTGCAGCAGACAGCTAGATCCTGTCCTGTAGCATGTGATTTGATTTTATGTGTGACTGGCATTTGAATTCGTTAGAGCAGATCACATCTATTATGTTGATTCTCATGATCTATGACATAGATTGGTATAGATACATAATCAATTTTTCAGTATCAGGAAGACAATTTCACATATAACCATGTCAGGAAAAACAACTCCCCACAAAACCATCAACTAGGTAAACTTTGTTTCTACTGTTCATTAAAGATCACCTATTGCGTATCACAAATGCAAAGAGGGATGGTCCCAAATATGTTCAGTGTTTTATCTCTCCAAAGTACAAAGCGAAATGGTAAAAGGCAATTATTGTGTTTATTTCCTTTGGTTCCAAGCCGAAGCACGGATGACTAACTTTTTACCAAATGTCATCTCTCTTTTTCATTATGTAGAGTCTCTGGAAAATCTCTGCCCAGCATGGGATTAAATTTCTCAGCCGCTGTTTAATTTAGATGGGGCCGTATGAGTACTTTCACCAATGACTTGTGATTGGAAACTCTGTTCCTTTTAGGTCAAGGCAGTTAAGAAGTAGGTGTTCCTTATCCATCCTTCTTCCTCCTGTCAGCTGGGTGCAGGGGACTCCCTTTAATATCCTTGAGATGGCAGAGTCACAGAATGGGAGGAGATTGGTCCTTGAATGACCATAGAGAAAAGCCATCTACCAACTGGAATCATTCACATTAGAAAGTGAAAAATAGACATCTGTTGAATTAGGCCACTAGCGGTTTATGTTCAGCAGCTATCAATACCCTGATTAATTCCTTTTACAGATAGAAATTAAAAAGAGATGCCAGATTTAGCAAATAAAAATACAGTTAAATTTGAATTTTAGATAAGCAGCAAATAAATTCTAATATATTAATCTTTATTATAAGAATAAATTTTAGTATAAGTATGTTTCAAATATCTCATGCATAATTATACTAAAACTCATTGTTCATCTGAAATCCAGATTTAACTGGGCATCCTGTATTTTATCTGGTAACCCTAAAATTAAGAGTTAGCATATTAAAGAGTTGGTGACCTAATTGTCTTTACATAATTAATTTGTTGTACGAAGCATTTTATTTTAGAAGAGATTTGTTTCTGAGCAGAGGTTTTCTTTAATTCTGCCTTTTATGGCGAATTGTAGAGTTTAAAACTCTAAGACATTTACTATTGCAGATAATCTAAAATGAGAATTTGCTAAGGGGCTGCTTGTAAACTTGTCCTGAAAATGGATAAGAAAGGACATGATAAAAAAAAAAAGAAAAGAAAAGAAATTAAAACTGAGTTAAATATTTTACACAAGTGGACAATTTTTAAGGAGACATAATTCTGCTACTTTAATTTCACACTCTTTTGATGGCGAAAAAGTAAAAACACCTCATGTATTTTCAAAGAAAATTATTCAGAGCTCAGTACACCATCACTGTCTACCAGGGCTAGTTTCTTTTTTGCCTGGCTCTGAAGTCATGGAAAATAGAATATATAAACTCAGATGCAGAAGTAATAAATTATAAATACAAATAATTTCAGAATTACTAATTAGAGAAAATAGAAGTTGATCGACATTACAATATTTTAATTAAAAGCCTTTAACATAAACTAGAGCTATAAGAAAAATGCCTTTACAAAATAAAGCCATGAGATAATTAATATGACAGATTCAAATTAAGAGAAAGTTGGTGATTTTATTACTATCATTTAATTAACCCTTTTTACAGAGAGAACTGAGGTCCAGCAAAGTTATGACTGTGCCCCAAGAATGCACAGATAATTAGTGCTACAAATCCAAGTCATATCTTTTTTCTTATGTTTATCTCTTTCTTCTACAGAGAAATATCTATAGAAGATGTGAACTGAGAAAAGAGACCAAATTCTGTTTCCTTATTAAGAGAGCAATACTTATGTTTAATTGCCTTGAAAACGAAAGTAGAACTTCCCAGTATATAAAATATTTCTCCAATAAGAGTAGCAAATCATAAAAGTTTCAATATATTTGCATAGTTTATACACAACTGAATTTTCACTATTACCCAACATCTTTTAAAACAGTACTACCATTCTCTATATAATGTTAATGTCTTATAGGTCAATATGTTTTTTTCCCTTTCATTTGAAACAGTGAAGGGATTTTCTCAGCCAGAATGAACCAAAAGAACATTTAGAATACTTTCATAACAAGGGATGGGTTTTTAATATTTAGCTAATGCCAACCAAGAAATATCAGTACGTGGTGTGTATATTGGGACTAAAGAACACTTAAACATTGTCTAACCCCGAAGGTCTCTGTATATCTATCACCTTGGCAGCTGAAGCCATGTTCATTCAATTGTTATTGATCTTTGGGTCACAAACTTGGGCTTTTCTGACTTTCTGTTTCTCTACATTAAATGTTTAAATATAAATTCAAAGTTAAGATATTTTCAGTAAAATCATAATTAGAAGAATGTACTTTCAATAGATTCATATACAAAAAAATCAAATTTTGATGTGTAATTTTTAAAACTCTAAAATATATTTTGACAGTCAATAAAATTAAAATTCTGAAAGTCTGGACCACATGGACTTGTTTAGAGAGTGAGAATGATATTTCTAATATTGCTTTCTGATTTAGGCCATTTTTTAGATGTGACTTAGTCTTTAATCCTAGTTCCTGCCAATATTGTGCCTCTGCTGATTAGAGCCAGAAAATTGGTGCCAAATGATGCTGTCAAGTTTATATGTAAAGCCTCAGGGAAAAGCACAAAGTTAAGTAATGTTTGTACTTGACAGATTAATGGCAATAGCAACATGGAATCTCGTTGCTACAGAACGAAGTCAGCTATTATTGAAGCTGGGAGAAATGAAAGTAATCCAAAATTTTCTTTGCCACCAAAATGATGTTTGTGCAGCTTTCAGTTCCACATTGGATGATGGCATTCCATTAACATTTTGGCTGAAATGTCTCATAGCAATGTAATGAGTCTTTTTGGAATAATATTTAAAAATAGATTAATAAAATCTTGCTGACATAGTATAGTCTATAGATTTAGCCATATGTGTTGTAGCTTGACTGTTTCTCTCTTAGCCCATAAATAATCTGAAAGAGGAAGTCACATTGCTTTGTTTTCATTTAACAGTCTTTCCCTCTCTGTGGCATTCTTTTCCTATCATTATAGGCTAACAAAGAAGTGTTGAAAATTCTGTCAAGTAATTGTTAAATTTCCTTTTCAGAACTATAATTTTAATTTTGATAAATAAAAAGGCAGTTTTTCAAAAAAATTAAATTCTGTTTATATTGGAATAGATATAGACAAGTAGACATAAATCCACATACACTTCCTTACAACTTATTTTATTACCTGTACGTATCGTAACTACTCCTCAGAAATCTGTTTTATGTGTCTTTCCTTTTTCTCCCTAACACCACTATTTTATTTACGGTTCTCATTATTTCCTTACTCAGCATAATGTATCTCCCTGCTTCCATCTGGTTCTCCCTTACTATTTGCAGTTTGTCTAATTATGTCACTTTATTGATTACAAAACTTCAGTAGCTCCCTATGGCCCACAAGATAGAATAAAAATTTCTAGCAGTGCATTTAAAGTCCTTCATGGTCTAGCTTCTTATGCTTACCTTTCCATCTTCTCCTGGGCTATCCCATGCATGCTTCCCACCCATACCTAATTATCTGCAATTCCCCAAACATACCATGCCATTCTCATACCTTCATTTATTTCCACATAGATTACCTCTTTTACATAATGGGTTATCTCTGCCTATTTATCTGCGTGGTGAATTTCTCATAAGTTGACTCAGCTTCAAGGCTTTCTCTTCAGAGAAGCTCTCTCTGATCTCTGTGGGCAGAGTTTAATGCTTCCTCCCTTGTATTTCCATTTTATTCACAGTGCTTTTTTTATTTCCATACTATATGGTGCATCTTTGAGACAAATGACTCTCAAAATTCAATGTGCCAAAGAATCTTTAGTGAAACTTGTAAAAATTCAAAGTTATGGGTCTTACCATCAGAAATTCTGATCCACTGGATTAGAATGAAAACTGAGCTTTTGTATATTTATGAAATCTCAGGTATATCTGATGTATAACCTTTTAAGACTCCTAGTTATCTCATTATACTTGGAACCTAGCAAAGTACATAAAGTATATATGGGTATTTAACAAATGCTTGTTGGAAATACAATACAGCGTTTTGTTTCTGGTGAGCTGGCATACATAGTGATAGAATAGCTAATGTACCTGACACACAGTTGGTCATCAGAAAGTGTGTGATGTTTGGATATATGAATGAATGAATGAATGAATGAATGAATGATAAGAGTTCAGAAAAGCTAGAGCAACTTAACATAGTCCCTTGAATCTCTCAAATACTGCAAATGACAGATATGTTACTTAAACTTTCAGTAACTGAGATTTGAAGTCAACTTGAGACATGATGGTATAATTTAGATTGTTTTTACTAGACGGACAGACATTATTTTATAAAGTTGACAACCTGTAATAAAAATCAGGTATTCAGACTTGAATTCTTCTCTAGACATGGTATCATTCTACTTCCACATGGTAGTAAACTGGAATGGTTATTTATAGACAAAATCAAACATTTTTTAAAAAAATAATTTTATCAAGGATATGGATAATAACTCATCAAACACTCAAAAATTCTGTACTATGAAGAAAGAAATAAGGTATATTTAAGTTTTAACCACTTGCTTTTGAGCTTAACCATTTATCTAAAATTATATAGGCTGTTTAAATTATATGCCTTTTGGAAAATTCTGGGAAAAGGTTTGCTATTATTCCTTGAGGTTAGTTTTTTTCTGGATTTTTAACAATAATGTCCTTAGAACATACTAGATTTAATATATATTACAAAACATGCTATAATTTTAAAAGCTATCACAGCCTTTTTCATTTACATTTTTCACTTTGTTTTTCATCTTCACCAGGTTCAAAATTAATTTGTACATAGAGGGTTGTAAAACTTTTATAGAGTTATATCACACAAAGCTTTATGGAGAAGTGAAATTCATAAAAAAATGTTTGTGACTAAAATCTCAAGATGACGTTTGCAACAAATAAAAGATATATAATGACCAGAAATGTCAATGAACATGTTTACCATTTTAGGAATGCTAACAAAAAAGAGCAAGATGTCACAATTTATATGTATGTCTGTGTTTGTGGAATCAACACATAGTCAATATATAAAATTTTGGTTGTGTACACTTAATGTCAATTCCATTTATTTACTTAACCAAGGACTTACTTTAATTAGGGTCATGTTTAATTTCTTCTAGATGTTGCAGATATAGTAGGTATTAGCTTAGACTTGATTTTTGACGAACTAGAACAGGGATTGGCAAATGTTTTCTGTAACAGGTCAGATAGTAATTATCTTAGGCTTTGTAGACCATGTAGTCTCAGTCATGACTACTCAATGTTGTCGTTATAGCCATAAACAATACATAAAAGAAGGGATGTGGCTGTGTTTCCATAAAATTTTATTCACAAAAATACACAACTGGCTGAATCAGACATGAACCACAGTTTACGGATCCCTGTTCTACATAATCATATTTTTGATTCCAAAAATGAAACACTAAAACAGGATGTGATTGTGTGTAGCTTTGTGCATTGTCTACTTATCTATAACTAGAAATCTCAAACTTCTTTTCTGGTATTTTAAATGATGCGTTTAGTAACAACCAAACTGAACAACTAAATATATCACTGAAAACACTAGGAAAAAATCCTTTGATCAATTCTAGATCAATTCAAAATTGAAATTCAAAATTTCGGATCAATTTTTTGATCTGAAAAACAGATTAAATGAAAATCTCTTGCCTCCTCTAGCCCCATACCATTGACTGTGGGCAAATTTCTAAAGTTTTCTGCTCCTCAGTTTTTTATGTGGACAAATGAACTCCTTCAATAGAATAATATAAACTAGAAAACTAACTTTTAATATCATATCTTTACCTAGAGTCAATACAAGTAAATCCATGAAGTAAATTATTCAATTTATCTGTAGGGCTTCCTAGGGTGTAGTGCTTTTATCCTGTCTCTTAGTTCTCCAGGGCCTTTATGGCAGTATCTTCTATCAAAAGAGAGAAAGTAGCTAGTTGGTTAATGTATTCTAATACCTAACACCTACTTTATGATGTATTTAGATTCCATAGGCTTTCTTAAGACAATTCTAACCCTAGAAAGTAAAACTCTCATTTATTTATACTTGTATTTATTCTTACTTATTTAGATTCTCACATACATACTTCAGAAAATTCTATGGGCACAGAGTAAATCTCAATGCTAGCAATACCGGGTACCTTATTAAGGTGATGTGAGAGATTTGGGGTTAAACTTTTAGTTACTCCTCAAATCACACTTCCCAGCGAGCATGGCTACTCTGGGAAGCCAGACAGCATAAGAAAATATGAATTAATAAAGGACCAGCTATGAATGCAAGAGAAAATATGCATTAATAAAATTTCACCAGTAGATCAGATATTAGGAAAATTTCATTTTATTGTCAAATCAGTACACTGAAATATTTAGTTTTAAAATTGGTTTGTGGCTTTAATTGATCAGTGACATGGTTATAAAAACCTCTATATTTTTGTACAGCTATTTTAGTTAATTATAGGAAGATGTAAAAACATTTACTATATACAAAATTTGACAGAAACTCAGATTTCTCAAGTTGTAAATCTCATTAGGAAAGTATTCTACTTTACATTAGTCATTTATTCTACTTCTCTTTATTCTTTATCTTCAGAACCATTATTAGGGTGGCTGTGTAAAAGCATTTGAGAGTTTTAAAAAAATACTATAGAACATAACATGCTAGAGAAGTAATGTTTTTGATCAAGACTGTTTTTGAGTTAAGGTAGGTAGCGAATGGTGATCGTTGCTTAAACTGAAACGTATTTACACTAGTGTGTAATGCATATGTAGTGTAATTAAAACCCACAAAAATTAAACCCACTTTCCAAAGTGGTTTGGGCATTTAATTCAGAATATCTCTAATTCACTTCTCTGTTCAGATCATGCACTTATGAGGTATTTGTTGGCTCTGAAATGTAGCAAAGATAGTCAAATGTTGGTCATTAGTTTTCTTTTGCTATGTAATAAATTAGCATCAACTTAGCAACTTAAAACCACACGAATTTATTATTTCGGTTTCCATGGGTCTACAGTAAGGCCACCTCTTCTCAGGGTCCTCTGTTCAGAATCTCACCAGGCTGTATCAAGGTGTCGGCCACATTGTTGTTCTAATCTGGAGCTGCAGGTAGTTTTCTAGGTCCAGTGAGGTTACTGGCAAAATTCACTTCTTTGTGGCCGTAGAACTGAGGTTCCCATTCTCTCGACTGCTGTTGGCCAAGGGTTGCTCTCGGCCAGGGGTTGCTCTCAGCTCTTAGGGGCCACTTTAGAGCCCAGACATGTGGTGATCTCACAATATGGCAACTTAGGTCTTCAAAGCCAGCTGGAGAAAACTCCCTCCAGTCTGCTACTAGGAAGGCTTGTGTAATGTAATGTAATGTAAGCAAGGGAGTGACTGTTTCATCACTTCTGTCAGATAGTAGAACCTAAGCAAGAGAAAGCCTATTCTGTCATATTCACAGGTCCCCCACACTCCCAGGGAGGGATTTTATCGGTGTGAACACTGGGGACAAGAGTCTTGGGGGACGTCTTAAAATGTGCCCACCACAGTTAAATGTGCAGTTTACACCTCTTTCCATGGCTTTGAGGTGTGTGCAGTTTAATGGGTTTTAGCCATTTTGTTTATAGGTTTTTATCTTAGAATATGATTAAAATCCTGAATTTGATTGACAGTCTTTACTTTTGTCTTTGTTACAGGCTCCATATTAGGGCTAAAAGTTAAAAATGTTTAAGGATTAAGGGGTCAGTTTGCAGAAACCAAATTATTATTTCCACTCTAGGTTTCCCTCTTATTAACCACCAAAGTGCAAAACAATCATACATATACTGATTTCAAATGTTTAACGTACACTTGAGGGAATTTTATATACTAAGAGATTGGGTGAACAAGAGTTTAACAGTCTTGTCAGAATCCTTTCTTAGAATGTAAAATATGTTAAGACTACTTTTCCACAAATTATATGCTCACCGTTTCTGGCTTTTCCTTCCTTACAACATGTACCTCTTCGATATCCCTTTAATTTCAGCTTGACAATTCCTTGCCTGTGTCTTTATATTCTAATCATGCAATCTTTTCTTATTTTCCTAATCATTCTTCAATATACACTGCATGATATGAATTGAACTCTAGTTAATATTTTTCTCTAAATCAAAGGCTTAAAAGGAAAATTTGATTTCATTAATAATCATTGTATTTATATTCCTAATGCCATCTATTTTGTTTCTATTCATATTCATTGGGTATATTAACCATAAAATTATGCAAGCTTATACTTTCTATTTACAAAACAAAGCTACCAGCCTAATACCTAAATTATGATGACCTACCCCCTTCTCTTTTAAAGCCATATGGCTCATTATATTGGTACTTTAACCAACTTTTTTATATCAACTGAAAAAGAAAACTTCTCTAATTAGAATCCTTCAAGGTTTCACCCTAATAAATCATGAGAAAGATAAAATTATCACAAAATTTATCCACCATAGTCACACATTTCTTTAAAAAAACATTGTTATGAAAGATACATCATAGTTAAAGTTAATTTCTTTGATACTCTAGGTCCTCTAATTTTCAATAGCATTCCTTGTTATTTCATTCACTTCATAAATCACTCCATGTAGGAATTTTGGGCAATATCCACAAAATTTTAGTTATAGGATCAAATAAGTTGCTTGCCATAATTACACAGATTCCCAGTCTTTTGCTTTTTAGTTAGGACCTGTATAAATTCATTTTGAGAAAGTTAATTTATGTAAGCAAAAAAATTCTTAATTAGTATGTAAATGTGGTAGCAGCTGTCTTGTTCATTATGTTGGATATTAAAATTTTATAGCTGAAATCGGACTTACAGTTCATTTAATTCTATTTTATTATTTCACAATTGAGGAAACAAATACCAAGGGAGTTAACATCTAGTAAAAATGTGGTCAAATACTGAGGATGGTTTCCTGGCCTCAGATTTCTGTTGGTATATAAATTTCATTTTGCTGCACGAGTGTGCTCCTGTGTTGAATGTACTACCCTAAGCCCTCTGAGCGTCTTTCTATTATGAAGGTACATCATAGTTAAAGTTAATTTTCCAATATTCGAGGTGCTCTAATTTTCATTAGGAGTTCTAATTCTTTGGTTTCATAGAAAGAAGCTTGCGTAATAGCTGTTACTAGGAAACAACTATGTTCTGCAAATGCACCTTGTTCACCTTTGAGGGTCGACACCATGTGTCAAATATCCGTTGGTAGCTGAGTGACACAGTGTGACTAGATGAGCACAAATACATCAATACAGCCAAAACAGCAACACCACGAACACCAACAACGCAAAGGTTTCTGTTGGCAACATCATTGTTATGATGCCAGATTCTAAGTGGATAAAATAGCAAATGTCTTCTATCCAAAAGGAATATTTCTTTCATCATTAAAAATTAATTAGCATTTCTTTCAGGCATGATTTTCAGAGAAGAGAGATAAAAATATAATTTCTTAAATTTTTAGAAGTACAATAAAAATCTTTGATGTAGAAAAATGAATACCGATAATTCAAAAGCTTCCAATTACTCATTTTCTTTTCTGGGAGAAAAATATCCTTTTAAAAATAAAAAGTGCTCCTAATGAGGCTTCAGAATCCTGCAGGCTTTCCTGGCAACTGAGAGCTCCATTTTCTCTTCATGGAAAAGCATTTTGGCTCACTACCTCTTGATCACTCTTCAGAGAACCACAAAGCAGATTTAGGGACATATTTTTCATGACTTTGAAACTTTATCCATTGCCATTACACTGAGCTTTTCAAACTTCTGTGCAAACATTCATGTTTGGGATGCTTTTTCTCTCATTTCATTCTCCTCCTTTGTCACACTCGATGTGAGTACCTACTGTCCTGGGCACAGATTACTGTGTGTTTGGCTTGCTGAGTTGGTTAGTTGAACTGGCAGGATTCGGTTTAGGTTAATTGATCATCTTGTATGAATACAGTGATTACTATCATTGCATATTTTTGGTTAAGGAATGCTCTTGACAGAGTTACAAGACCATATCCATAAGGATGTGTGTCCATCTCCCCTTTATGAAATGACTGGTCGGGAATAGAGAAGAGTATATTCTGTCTGGAAAGGAAAGGCTGTTTGGGACATAGTTAATGTCTTTAGTATCCTTAGCAGGTGTATTAGGCAGCTGAGCCAACCAGCCACAAAGAATATGTGGACATTTTTCCTACATTTGATTAATTTTTTCCCCCTTTGCAAACTCCACGCAAACATAGGAATATAAATAAAGAATGAAGCCAAAAGGTATCTTTCCCCTGAGATCCTGCCCTGCAGGAGTACTTGCCAAAAGAACAAAACAAAGGAATAGAATGTAACTATAACTCTCATTAGTTTAGCTAAATAGATCTAGATTCACATTCTGAATCCAAATTAATCACTTATAGAGTTAATATTTTTCCCCGTATCTGATAACATTCTCTAGTTTCTAAATGGAAAACTATCCTAGATTTTGTCCATATATCCTGTAATGAACTTCCAACAAAAATTAGCTTTAGAGTTAAGGTGCAGAATATAAGAGACAGATCTTGTACCCTGCACATTGAATGCATTTCTCTGGGTTTTGTTTTTCAGTCTCCTGATCCTTAGGCTTCCTGCCCAAGCTTATTTCCATTACATGTCTAATTTGAAGATGCAAAAATAGTGGAATAGAATTTGAAATGATCTTGGTGTTAGGATCAGATTTAAATTAGGAATAAATCTAAATCATTACTCATTTCTCAATCCCCACTGAGTCTTACTAGGGTGGTGGAGAGCAAGTGACAGTGTTTTTAGGCTTTAGTTCAGTTTTTCTTTTGTTATTGTTTTGACTATATTAAATGATTTTAGATTTTAAAAACTGGTGTTAAATGAATTCATAATCAAAGCTTTTTTTTCATGTTTAATTAGTTTAAAGGAAAGATAAATGGCAATGTATTATCTTTGGCTATAACCTAGGATATTCATCAGTAAAGACCTAAACAAATGTTGGCATTTGAAACTGCTGGTTCTTTTTGGAGAGAACCTTTGGGATGGTGTGTGTGTGTGTGTGTGTGTGTGTGTGTGTGTGTGAGAGAGAGAGAGA
>NW_006436298.1:24470820-24478317 GCF_000325575.1 Pteropus alecto | reverse complement strand
TCACAGAGGGACCAGTAGGTAAGGTACCCAATGCAGATTCTCTGATTCCAGAGCGTCTGCTTGTCCGTTCCTCTGCACTACTTCCATACAGAAGAATGGATGTCAACTCTGCTCACATGAGAGAGAGAGAGAGAGAGAGAGAGAAAGAGAGAGGGAGAGAGAGAGAGAGAGAAAGAGAAAGAGAAAGTGGTCAGAGTCTAATCGGGGGGTGCTGCTCTCTGGTTGGAGGCATTGAGTAAAAGGATAGAACAGAGAGGAAATGCCAGGTAGGAGACCATTGCTTATGTGTGTAGAGAAGGATTTTGCTTGAAAGTTAAAACAAGTGGCAAATGGTAGGATCTCCTAATCCCAATAGTCAAGTCAGAGGAGAAGGCAGGTAAGTGGGGAAACTGGTCGAGGTGGAGAAACAGCATTGCAGAGAGTCCAAGATGGTGTCAGTAGTGGGCTGTATGCAATGATTAAATCCGTCTCTTTGGTGGATCTGTAAAATAATGCCCCTTTCAGAAGCTATCACATGATAATAAGCTTAATCCTATAATATTATATTTAAAAGTATATTCTTCCCATGACATTACTTTTAGAGGAGAAATTCAGCTGAATTTGTTCTTTTTACTTTCTTAGAAGAAATGCTAAATAATTTGAATTCTAGTACTTTTGTGGTATTAGAAAATTATATTAGAACCATATTTTCTAGTAGAAAGATATTCAGTTTATTCATAAACTGGATTATGTTGTGTTTGTTAACTTTAAGTCTTTGCTTTAGTTCAAAAATAGTTGGATAAGACTGTTAATAAGAAGACCCCTCAGCTAAAGTCAAAGTTTTTACTTCTAGGCCTCACATATAACCCATTGATTATTACTTAGGATGCACATTATAAGATGTAATTATCTTTTTTTCCAAAACTCATGAGAACCAGCTGTTTATAAAGAGAATTGTTCTGCTAGAGGCTGGCTCCATGAGAGCAAAAGTTATAGTTCAATGTCAAGAGAAAAGAGAAAGAAATTAGAAGGCAGAGACATTGATATATTAACTAATAAAATAAAGGTGCTGATAGCATTATAGTCATCAACAAAAGTTTGAATTATCATCATTAGGTTATATACTGAAAACAAATATGGAGAAGGGATATATTTTAGAAAGCTTTCATCAAAAGTGGTTAAAAATAAAAGTATTCCTTTTGTTATCTGAGGTGTTGGGGTTTGTTTCCTAGAACTTTTATTTATTTAGAACAGCTTATTGGACAACTTTATAGCAAAATGTGTTGTCTATAGAGAATTTGGCGTATTTGAGGCCTATAAAATAGAGAAAAGTTTTTGTTAAAACCTATGAGCCTATAGGTGAGGATGGAACCTATAAGGTTCACATGAATAATTCAATAAAGAGCCACTGAGCTACATCCCGGTTCTCTGTGTCCTTCTGCCAGAGATGAAACAGAGTATCTGGGTGAATGGGTTTATGAAAGCAGAGGCTGCCTATGATAATCATATATAGCAGGATAAGGAGAATGCTTCTTAGTAACCCACAGTTTTGGAATTTTTTGGCATTGGCCCTCTCTCGTTCCTATTAAAATTTCAATTTTCTTGTCATTAGGAAATATAATACCTTATAGTCACACAGTAATATTTATAGTTTATATTCTCTTCCACATCTGTCTACTACTTAAAGCAGTAGCTTTTTCACTGGTTTGAGTCATTCCATGACTTTAATCTGCGTAGTTACTATCTCTTACCGTACCATGGCTCTTCTTATCCTTTTAAATATTATTTTATGTTAGGTTTCCTGTTAAACACACAGAACCAAAGGTGAAAGGTCAGAGCAATCACTGGCCAGAGCCCAATAAACTCTTCTATTACTATTGGTTCTATGCAAATAGGCTCTAAATTGTGACTCAGAAACAGGCTTTTGTTAAGTTTTTTCATTAAACAGAAATAAAATTAACAACTTTTCATGACTATGTTCTTGCCCACAGTCCCTGTTTATATTATATATTTATTTTATTTTTTTACCCATGGTGACTAATAATGGAAAAAAAAAAGAATGACTTTTTTTTGGTTTTCTGGGAACTAAAGACTTTGATTACATATGCTCGCAAGGAAATATGACATAGGGCCTAAACTGGATGAAATTTCCAAGCATGCTGGAGGTTTACTCCTTGTGTAGAAATCCCATGTTTGATTCCAAATGATAAGCACAAGTTCTATTTGTAAAAAGTTATTATCTTTCCCGTTAGCTTTACTTCTTGGCAGGCAGTTCAAATTAGTACTAACAATAGAGACACGTAATAAGCCAGGATTCTTGTTAACTGGAGACTTGGCAACTATGAGAATCACATGGTGTCTTTCTGGAGACAATGACCAAACTGAAGTCTGTGTTTTAAAATTTCTAAAGACTGACATTAACTCTGTGTACAGCCTTCATGAGACCTGAGGTAGAGGCTTTAGACAATTATCTAATAAAAAAAAATGGGGAAAATTCTAATGGCAAATCAATCTGAGTCAATGGTGAAGATAGAAAATTTGAATATATTTGAAAAGGAATGAAGTTTTATTTCCTTTAATTCATAGTAGCTCTTCTATAAAACCATTTTTTAAAGCATGCAATAGATGACTGTGGTCATTATTATTGAAAATGAGTACTAACAATAAGTCAAGTTCACATGTGCTTATTCAGGTAGTTTTTCAAAGTCTTTTTCTAAAGAAAAAAAATTTTAGCAGACATCTTACAAAGTTTCTAACATGCTCTACTCAAAATTATTTTCTAAATAAAAGGTATATTCCTATATGAAAACCAACACTGGTATGAGAGACAGAAGAGAAGAGAGAGGAGGGGAAGGGAGAGGAAAGGAGAGGAGGGGAGGGAAGAGGAGAGGAGAGAGAAAAGAAATCAAGACAATGAGGATGAGCAGAAACAATGGTTACCTGGCACATGAAGACACTCTTTTTTGACAATTAGGTATCGGATGATAAAAAGGAATAAAACACAATCCAGACATCTGGGACTTTCCTTTAAAAAAACAAACAAACAAAAAACTCTCAGGTCCTTGCACACTAATAGCAGTGATCTAAACGGAGCCAGGATCTGGAGAGTCCCCCAACCATGTGAATAAGTGCCAGACCAAAGGAGTGTTATCAACGAAAACAGATATCCTTGATTTAATTTGCATAGTGACTCTAGGTACTTGTGGGTTTTTAAAGTATTTTTTTAAAAAAAAAAAAAACTGTTCTCTTGAGTAATCAGCATATTCCCATTGGAATCTTTTCACACTTGGTTAAGTCCATTTAAAATGCCCCTTATTAAAGCAAAGGTTAACTTTCCAATAATAAATTCCAAATCTGTAGGAACCAAACTAATGAGACTTTATTAAAATGCCAAAATTTAAGTATCTCAGCAAGCCTGAGTAAGTTGCAACGAGAAAAGTTTCAACTCGGTACAATCCCGTCTTTAAGGTTTTCAGAGGGAGAGAAATAGCCTGGGTAAAGCACTCTGCCCTGATGTGAAGGGGAGTGGATGATGTTCTTGATGAGAGTAGAGAAACCAAGACACTTGGGTTTGTCTTTTGCTGCTCTGTTGAAAAACACCTCCATTCTGAAACTATTGTTAGGAATGGAAGGAATGCATAGTCTTTTCTAGTACATTCTCATTAAATTGTTCTTAAAGCAAAATAATAGCAAAGATTTATTGTGACAACTGTTTTTAAGCGTGCTGCAAAAAAGAAAGTGATTTTACCCATTGAACATTTCAAATCTTCAAAATAGTAGTCTGTCTTCAAAGTTTCTACATAAAATAATTTGATAAATGATTCCTTTTGTCTTCTCAAGTTTATTTTGTGGTGTAGAGAACCAATTGTGTTCATTTCTTTTTTTACTATTACTAATTGGCCTAGAACACCTTCCATATTGTGTAGCAAAGTTCCAGGTGGCAGACAAGGACATGAACAGTAGCTGGCACTTTGGAAAATAGGACTGGGGTCAACTGAACAAATCACCAAAACACATTTGTATGGCAAATATCATTTTTATGAGGAATATGATTACTGTCCTGAAAGTAAAAGCCTTTCTATTCTCTTGAAAAATGAGATTCTTTTCTCAAATTCCAAGTTATAGCTACCTCTGGGAGCATGAGGGTGGGAGGAAGGCAGATGATCAGGCTGAAGTGAAAGCTGATTTAGCTCTTGATGAGGGCGTTGCATGGAAGAAGGGCTGGGACAAGATGACAGTAAAGGTGCCTTTAAACATTAAATTTTGCCATTTAAAAAATTTTGTTCATTCTTTGGATCATCTTCTCATTTTTTTTAAAGCAAAGCTTATAGATGTAAATGTTGATTACCATTCTCTTATTCAGTTATTATTCAACCATCCATTAAGCCCTGCTGTGTGTCAGGTTGTGTGCCCATTAATAAGACAAAAATTAATGACCATTTTCACTCTTAGGGAGCTCTCAGTTTAGTGGAGAATGAGGCTAATACCACCTGATGTTGCTCGTAAGGAGACAGCTTTTGTGAATTTGTAGATTTTTAGCTTTAGGCTCCTGTTCCCGGATAAGTAGCTACAAATAGAAACATTTGGTCTAGAAACTTGTTTTTCTCTGAGTAAAAAGAATTCTTCTTATCTAGTATCAGGCTCAAAATATCTTTTTTATTAACTTTTTTATAATTTAATAAGGTCAATTTTGAGACTTCTTTAAAATCCTGTTGACTAAAATAGTTCTGGGAAAAAAAAGAAAAATGTAAAAAGAAGCTCTCTTGTTCACAGAGTGAGAGGCAAAGACACTGCAATAGGCAAATCTTGCTCTCACCTGTACTCATTTTCATTTGACATGCTGCAATTTTTAGATCTTTTTATTTCCTTAAGCAATTTGCATTTGCCAAAAAGAACACCATGCAAATATCTGTAAATTGCTAACCCTTTTCCTGAATGTTCGGTATATTCTCATAAAGCTTCCAAGATAACAAAGACATTAAGAGTAATATAATTTAGTGTTATTTTTTGTTTATTTGTTTTAAGCAACACATGTTTTTGGCTGTTAGCATACATGCATTAATTCTTCTATTTTTGGCATTTGTATTTTGGGCTTTGACACGAAGATCTATTTTTTATGGTGGATGTGTTCAATCTTGGTTATTTTTCTTAATTGATATTAAACTAACATGAATATTGAAAAAACATTTTAAAGGTTTTAAACAAGCTCTAAAATTTTAACTAGTTTTAAGATAGCACTGTAAATAATTCTTTAAATATATATGCAGACATATGAATAAATTTAAATGAAGATGCTTACAAATTCAACACTTCAGAAAAGGATCTCTAATTGAAAATAACTGATAATGGATTGTCCAGATATAAGATACTAGTTAAAATACATTAATTTTGTATATACAACATATTGTAGTATATATTACTTTGTCCATATATATTACAGATACTGGTTATAAATTGCCCATCCAGCTAATGGGCAAGGTCTACATTTTACACTCTAGGGTTAATGCCAGTCAAAAACAAACAAACAAACAAAAAACCCAAACACCAACACAAAACAAAAAATAAAAAATAACAACAACAAAAAAACAAATGGAAAAATAAAGAAGATAATTGTACATTGTGATAAGGACTCTAAAGGGTGATATGATAGGGAATGGCTGGTGGAGTGCGTGCAACATCAGGATTGTCAGAGCAGACTTCTGAAAGGGGGTGGCGTTTATTTCGTGAGCTGAGAGGTGAGAAGGCTGACTATTCCTTTTGTTAGGAGACCTTTTCCTAAGGCCCTGCCAGACCAACGCACCAATCCCACAGAATTTTCGTTTAAATAGTTTGTTGGGTACATAATATAGATTTAGAAAGCAGACTTGAACTGAAAGAATGGATGATTCTTTCTTGGTATGTGTAAGTAATTTCATGTTCTGTCATGATTCTTGCTCTTTTAGAAAATTATAGGCGAGTATAGTGAGAAGAACATGGATGGAGATCGGGGAGCCCATGTTTTTATTCAGCTCTGCTGCCGCTATCTTCATATATAAATTTTCTGACCCTTGTTTTCTTATCTAGAAAGTGACACACCTGGCTCTCTACATTTCTATCCAGCTCCAAAAACTTATCATTCTGAAGGGGCATAATAGGATAGTCTATGAACGCATCTTGGTATATAATCATGGTAAATTCACTAACCAACACAGCATAACAGTTCTCCTTGGAGAATGAGAAAAGGGTATTAAAATTATTGTGAAAGATAACCAAAAACTGGGGAAGAAACACTCTCCATTGAAAAATAAATTTGAAGTAATTTGAAAATATTGAAACTTGCATGATTATCTAGAACTGGAATTATAATGTTTTTGGTAGGACTTTCATTAAGTATTGTATTCCTTATAATTCAATATTCATATATTAATTCAGTGAACATTTTCTAAGAACACGTTGGATACAGATCATTAAGTCAATTTTGGAGGAACCAACACATTCCCACTTTAGGGGAATGGTATTTCCCAGTGGCTGGATACACGTAAACAAGCAAAATCATTCATTCGGTTATTGTTTCTACTTTATCCCATGAATTTGAAGCAGCTTACAATAATGTATATGCCAATATGAATAAATGGTCAGGATGAAACTGATGGAATGGAAGCAATGTTAGATGAGACATCAACAAACAACAGAATTCTACAAAGCTGCTAAGGCTGAGGCGAAATTTTGGTTCTGATTTTAGTAGTGACCAAAGCTAAAAAAAAAAGAAGCTCAGTGTCCATAACAAGAAAAGTATGTCAACTCTTAAGGACAAACAAAGCCTTTCCTAGGGCGCGCATGTTATAGAAATTGTGTGGAACTTTTGTATTGGGAGATACTGCTTGATGATGACATTTATTGAACAATTTCTGTGTGCTAGGCATGGTTCTAAATGTTTTACAAGCTTTGTTTTACATAATCTTTACAACAACTCTATGAGCTAGGGACTCTCATGCTATTGATGACAAAACCAAGGCTTATAGAATCCAATAAACTTTACATGTCACATAGAAACAGTTGGGTTAGGGCTTGAATAACTGCAGAGCCTTCTTCTTTCTTCATCACTGGGCTATAGCTCCCCTGTGCAGTGCTCCTGCCTCTGCTAGCAGGGAGCAAGATCATAAGTAACAAGCCAGCAACAAAGGCAGCATTAAGTTTCACAAGGTTGTTGTTTATAACATCTCTGGAGATAAGCTTGGGGCATCACACTGAAGGAATTCAGAGAATTTCTGATGCAAACTGAGAATGAGTAAGCCAAATAGCTTAGTAATTGTTTTTGTTGATTGAGGTTTGAAATCTATGCTATCTTGATGAATAGGGATGTACTTCACAAATAATCTTTGCAAAGTATAATTTCTCTTAATATGGTCTTGATGAAATTGATCAGAAGACAGTTCTGAGAAAGAGTCTGGAGTTGCTGTTTGTTGATGTGAGGGCAGATTAATGTCAGTCAGGAAAGCTTAATGGCTATTGCTCTGGGTGAGGGTGTCTAAACCTTTG
>NW_006436298.1:24434855-24470796 GCF_000325575.1 Pteropus alecto | reverse complement strand
TCTTACCTTCTTACCTGTGGGATTTTGAAGGAGGTACTCAATATCTCTGTGCCTTACTCTTCATAACATAAGGGTACTAATAGTATTTACCTTATGAGCTTATTGTAAACATAAAAAAGATAAGGTCTGTAAAATCTAGAGCTGGGCACATTGTAAGCTTTTTGCAATGTAGTACTGCTTCTCTTCCTTACTTCTTCTTTTCCCTGACTTCCTTCTTCCCAGACTTCCTTCCTTACTCACTTTCCCCTCCTTGATTTTCTTTCTCCCAAATTTTCTTCCTCTCACTTTCCTTCCCTTTCATAAACTTGCCATTTTCTATCTTCCCTCTGCTCTGCTCCCTCATCTCAAGTCATCCTCCTGTCTTCAGTTGAGCAGATAGCTTGAACTGACACCATGTCATGAACCCAATGTATCCAACGTGAACTTTTTTTGAGTGGACAGAGCCATCATTCAAGGAAGCAGGCCAAGTGGGAACAAGCCCAGCAGCAACTATTGGGAAGACAAAGGGCATACAGCTCTCTGAGTGTAAGACCTTCAGAAGTAAGTGAGCAGTTATCTCTGTTTAGGGGATTCACGTAGGAGGTGACATTTCTTTGGGTCTTCAGAAGGAAAAAGAATGGGTGAAACTGAAAGGAGAATGAAGAGATATCAAAGCATAGAGATCATCATTATCAAAATGTGTATGTGTGATCTCGACACCTAAAAAGGTACCTAACACCTAGTTAGCACAAGATAAAAATTTAAGTGAATAAAAAATTGAACAAGCAAACACATATTGAGCATTTACTATATACTAAGCACCGATTATGCACAGATATAAATGTAAGATTTTGGCCTAAACTCTTTCATCATAGATATGTTACTCACAAACATGGTATCTGCCCACAGTTTTCTAAGATTCTTAGAAAGCCAATGTGATAGACAGACTTTAAGATGCCCTCGATGTTCCTCACCTATCTCCTGGTATCCACATCCTTGTTTAATCCTCTCCCTTGATTGCAGTCTGGCGTAGTGACTTCTATCTATCTAATATAATATGTAAAAGGTGGTGAGATGTCATTTCAATGATTAGGTTACATAAGGTAAGAGTATGGCTTATATCTTGGTGATTGACTTCCTCTCTTGCTGGCTTTGATGAAGAAGATGCTATACTGGAGAGGCCCACATGGCAAAAAAATGAAAGCAGACTCCAGCCAATAGTCAGCTAGAAAGTGAGGCCCTTAGTCCATCCAGCATCCCTGAAGTAACTGAGTCCTGCCAAAGATCAAGCGAAATTGGAAGTGGATCTTTCCCCAAATAAGTCTTCAGATGAGACCCAGTCCTTAGTCTCCTTGACTGGAGCCTAATGAGAGACTCTGAAGCAGAGAGTTCAGGCAGGCAAGCTGTGCCCAGATTCCTGATCACAGAAACTGTGAGATGATAAATATGTGTTGTTTTAAGCAACTAAGTTGTGGTAATTGTTATACGACAATAGATGACTAATATAGGCAGCTTTCCATGAATTCCAACAGAGATGCCTCTCATGAGATGTGCTTTTTTTGGTCAAGAAAGACAGTCCCTTTGTGGATCATTTCCTCATCTATGTATGAAATTGGACCAGAAACTTCTAGTGCTTTGTAAAAATTCATGATTATATTAATTAAATGCCTTCACAATCATATCAAATACAGAATATTCCTAAGAGAGGTAACTTACTCAAATATGAAATAGTTACAGGTAGCTGTTCCCGTTTTCCACCAAACCAAATAGTTATTTTCAAGAACATTTTTTATTATAAAAATAATTTGGAAGTTGCTGTGATAGAGAACCTTCTGATAGAGGTTCTGATATGAGAGAGAAAATTAAAATCACCCATAACTCTATCACCTTGAAATTATTTTTGGTAACATTTTGATGGCTTATTAATCTAGTCTTTGGATGTGTATATATTTAAATATATATGGATTCAAAATTTATGAGACCATACTGCATATCCACTTTTGTATTTTTATTTTAAGTTAATATATGATGAACATTTTGTCATGTCATTAAATATTCTTCCAAAAAATGAAAGATATTACATGTGAAAGAGCCAAGTGTCTTAATGTACTTGGAGGGTAGGAGCTTGGGAAAAACATATGGTTGGGAAAACATATCTGGCAGAGAAAAGAGCCATTAACAAAGGTACTGAGGCCCCAGAGCCACAGAGGGAGCAGTCAGAGATCTGTAGGCAGGAGAGTGTGCCTGGTGAGTAGAGAGAGAGAGTGCAGGTTGAGATGAAGCTGTGCCCACCATGCCTTCCTCACATTCATTTCTTGCACATGGGAAAATTCCATCAAAACACTTTTCTGTTCTTCTATGTGTCTTCCAAGTTTTCTTCATTGAGCATATAATACTTTTGGATTGGAAAAAAAGTTGTTTGCAAAACAAAGCCACATGAAATAGCTTATAAAGACGTGTCACTTTGCTAATTTTTCATGCCTTGGCTTCTTATTGTACTTAATGTCCTACCCAGATCAGTACTTGATTTAAAAATTTAATTAACTCAGCAAGAGATGGAAAAACACAGGTATAAAAGAACAAACACACCGTCAGATATGATTATCCAAATGCTTCTTGAGAAGCAAGAGTTATGTGTCCTGCCCAAGATGTTATATTGCAGTCTGTACTGATATTAATGACATTGTAGAATGTTTGTTACTGGGACTCTCTTCAATTCTGGTGATTGTGCAATGAAAGATTTCTGTTGCTGTTAATTCTCTATGGAACCATCACAAATCTTTGCTCTTTCAGGTTGAATTTGACTTGGGGAAATAACTAAAAGTCGTTCGGAACAAAGTTTGAAAAAGAAAATAGATGATTGCACTGAAAAATAATTATATTGAAAAATAAAATATAACTATAAGGTAACAAGACGATTTCTTATGTAGCTATTAATCCAAAGATCAAGAAATTCTAAATAATTTTTGAGTAATAGCATAACTAGAATAAGGATAGAGCCCCATAATGTGACTATTTCAAGAGACAACACACTTATGTAATTATGAATTCTGGAATGCATGTTTAAAAAATCAATTTACTTCATTTAATGAAACTCATATACTTGACTCATTCATTCCCTCGGTGAATCTTTATTAAATGTGTACTATGGGACCAGCTTTTTTCTATGTGCTCGGAGTACAACAAAAAATAAAACAGTCAGAGATCCTTGCTCTAGGGGAATTTTCATTTTAGTGTAGTGTAGACAGATAAAAAAATAAGTGAAATTAAATGAGTAAATTGTATCGTATGTTAAAAGTGGTAACTACTAAAAAAGTAGAGCAGAGTAGGGGGTTTGGGAATGTACCCAGACCTATGCACCTAATGCTATAAAACCAAAAATGAGACATAAACCATAGTAAATAATGAGTTTACTTAAAAAATTTCTCTTTATCATTAAAAAGCCTGACCCTGTTTGCCTTGTTCCATTTTATGATCACAACCTTGGCCACTAATTAGTCTTAACTCTAGGGTTATACTAGTAACTCTCAAAATTTTATGACCAAGAGAGTGCTTGTCATTGAAACCTAGCCACACCAATAGAACTAGGTCTATTGAATCAAACCCAGCCCCTTAACTCATGTTTTATGGAGCTCAGCTTGGCTTTATTAATAATTCTGTCTCTTACGTGGTTGGCCTCACCCAATCTTTCTTGATCCTGTTTGCAGTGTCTTAGATCTGAGAGTTAACATGTGAGATCTGAAGTAATGTGAGAAAAGGAGGGTTTCCTTCCTCGTTTTAAGAGGCAACCCTTTGACAACATCAAAATCTGGTAAAGCAATTCTATTTGTTCCTCTGTTACCCCTCAAAAGCGCAAGAGCACTTCAGTATGGCAAAGGGACGTAACTGACACCAACTTTGGCCACGAGCAGTCCACCAGACCAGGTTGAATATAGAGTGAACCCTCCCAGTTTCTGAATATTGGAAGAATAATTTTGATTAAAAGAAAACATAATAAGAAACCCCTGGAATTTTCCTTAACAAATTTAAAGATAATAATTTTTTGAGTGAATTATTCTTACCCTTTAAATCCATTTCCTTATACCAAGTCAAAGTCTCTTCACAGTGAAAGGGAAGCACCCGTGCTTTCCTTACGGACGTACTGTCAGCAGCTCATTCCCCCAGTTACCTGAAAGTTCCTGGAAAAAAAAGACTTTTCCTTACAGAAATATTGGAGACCCCAGTCTTTGTGCCCCTTATTTTACATATTTGGTTCTTACTCTTCGTAAAGGTTCAATGAAGACCAATGGTGATGAGCCATCCAGGACAACACACTTTAGTCACGTTGTTATGCTGATCTGATGCACTTGATGAAAACTGTGAAACTTGCATCCGATAAAGGAGTGCTGCAAGTTGTGAGCTGGAAAATACAAGGCTGATAACTCGGTCTTTTTATTTTTCCCCAGAGCTTTCCTTCTCTAGTAAGATGTTCCCGAGCTAGCATTTATTTTAATCTTGCATGATTTAATAAAGAGTCTTTTTGATCTTTTGTAGAAACTGGATATTTAGTTTTCCTAATAGTTCTTCATAAGTATGGATATAATTTCATATTCCCAATATAATAAACTTGAGTCATCATTTTTTAGGCCATCGTTTACTCTCGATTTTTAAACATTCTGATGTGTTTCTTTTTTCTCTTTTGGGGGATTTTGCTTACTCTACCTGGTTCTTATATATTGGTGTTCCCTAGGCGGCCACTGTGGGACTAGTTTACAATGTTTTTGCTGCTGTTGTTGGAGGAACTCTTACTCACTCTGCTTGTTTACCCATTTAAAGCATGCAATGCAATAGCTGTAAATGTATTCATAGAGTTGTACATCCATCACATGACCAATTTTAGAACATTTTCATTAACCCCCCCAAAAATTCTGTGCCTCTGAGTCATTACCTTCCAATCTCTTCATTTTGTTCTTCCTCCCAAGTCCCCACCCCTGGTCCTAGGGAAAGCTAATCTACTTCCTGACTCTGTAGATTTGGCTGATCTAGATATGTCATATAAATGGAATTGTACAATATGTGGTCCTTAATGACTGGCTTATTTCACTTAACATAATGTTTTCAAGATTCATTCATGTTGCAAAATGTATTAGTATTTCATTTGCTTTTTTTGCTAAATGTTATTTTATTGTATGGATATATCACATTTTATCCATTCATCAGTTGATGGACATTTGGGTTTTTCTACTGTTCGGCTATTACAAATAATGCTAATATGAACAGTCATGTATCAGTTTCTGTGTGGATACATGTTTTCCTCTTTCTTAGGTGGAATTCCTAGGAGTTGAATTGCTGGGTCATATAATTACATTTAACCGTTTGAGGAACTGCCAGACTGTTTTTCAAAGCTCTCATTTACTCTTGTGGTTTGAGCCACCATAACTAGCTGTGGAGACGGTCACAGGGCTTTAGGCAAGAGCAGGGTACTTGCTGCTGACCACACTTCTTTCTATGTGGCCTTCCAGCCTTTAGCCTTTACCTCTCTAAAACAACTGCTGCGTAGAAACCAGAGGGAACTGTGTAAAAGGCATATCTAATCACACAATTTTCCTGCTTAAAACCCTCCCATGGCTTTCCATCATACCTTGGATGAGTCCAAGCCCTTAGTCACAAGGTGTACAAGAATGCCCACCATTTGCCCACTTCACATCTCCCCAGCCTTGTCTTACTTCATCCCCTGCCTCCCATTTTAGGTTTCAGCAGCACCTTGTTGCTCTGGTTCCCCTCAAACATCATGCTTCTACTTTTGGACTTAAATCTTACACATCAACTGGTTCTAGGCCTAGTCTCATTTATTTCTATCCTATGGTTTAAGACATTTGATTTGACTTTAAAGATAAAGAATGGAAGAATATTTTTAGTTTGGGAGTAATCTGGAGAGTAATTGAAGAATATTTTGTTAGGTAATTAGATATTTGGTATACATGGGTTAGATCAGTGTAAAATCATTGAATCGAATCAGATTTTCTAGACCTGATAATTTGTGAACACTGATTTCAAGGCAAGTATAGTTTATGCATATTGTTTCATTTGTTTGTTTATTCACTGAGCATTGATCGAGCACCTGTATGCTCAAGTACTATTTCAAACCCTGAGGATATGCCAGCCAATGACACAGAATTCCTGTCTGTATGGAGTTTACATTTTATTGAGAAAAACACAATAAGAAAATAAATGGAAAACATTCAGATAGTGATGAGTGTTAGGAGTAAAATAAGACAATCTGATTTCATAGTATTTTTGTGTGGTGGTGGGGAAACTTAGATGGCCAGAGAAAGCCTTGCTGAATTGACAATGTTTGAACTGCTACCTACTACCTAAAAGACAAGGAGACAGCCAGGTAAAAACAATCTGGGGGTATCAAATTCCAGATGGAGAGGTCATCAGGGCAAAGGCATTGGGACTCAAGTGGCAGCTGAGGTTTGTTACCTAATAGCAGGGTTTAGGATGTAATCATATTATTGTTCTGTCCTCAATATAACAGGTTATATATTTTAAATTGCTCCATCAAAACTCAAACCAGACAATTGACGTACCTAGAATTAAATAAATATACTTGTATTAATCTGTTTGGGCTGCCATAACAAAATGCCATAGACTGAGAGGCTTAAACAACAGAAATTTATTTTCTCACAGTTCAGGAGACCCAAAGTCCAAGATCAAGATGCCAGGACATTCAGTTTCTGGTGAGAGCCCTCTTCCTGGCTTGTAAGTAGTTGCCTTCTTGCCTTCTTGTATTTTCACATGATCTTTCCTCTGTGAATGGAGAGAGAGAGAGAGAGAGAGAGAGAAGGAGAGAGAAGGAGAGAGAAGGAGAGAGAAGGAGAGAGAAGGAGAGGGAGGGAGGGAAGGAGAAAAAGAGAAACAGATGGAGAGGGAGAGGAAAAGAGAACGCGCTCTGATGTAAGGACATCAATCTCCTTGGGTTATGGCCCCATCCTTATCACCTCATTTACCAAGAATTACCTCCCTAAAGACCCTATTTCTAAATATCATCACATTGAAGCTTATTACTTGAACATATGAATTTTGGTAGGATTCAATTCAGTCCATAATAATACTTGAGTCATTTGAACACCCTAAAAAATAAATACCACCAATTAAAGAAGCAATTTGATTTGGAGGTACAATTTGGAGGAATCATATATTGGACTAATTTCCTAATAATTCATGGACATTATTCCTCTCCCAATGCACTCCACTTTTTTTATTAAATTTATTGGAGTGACATTCATTAATAAGATATGTTTCAAGTGTACAGTTCTGTAATACATCATCTGTATATTGTATTGTGTGCTCACCACCCAAAGTCCCATCTCCTTCCATCACTATACATTGACTTCCTTTACCTTCTTCATCCTTCCCCACTCTCCTTCTCCTCTGATAACCACCATACTGTCATCTGTATCTATGAGGTTTTTTGTTTGTTTTGTTTGTTTGTTGCTTTTTCATATCCAACATATGAGTGAAATCATATGATTCTTGTCCTTTTTTATCTGACTTATTTTGCTTAGCATCATGCTCTCGCAATTTATCCATGTTGTTACAAAGGGCAATGTTTCATATTTTCTCATGGCTGAGTAGTATTCCATTGTATATATGTACCACATCTTCTTTCTCCAGTCATCCATCAAAGGACACTTAGGTTGTTTCCATCTCATGGCAACTGTAAATAATGCAGCAATGAACATAGGCATACATATATCTTTACAAATAAATGTTTTCAACTTTTTGAGGTAGATGCCTAGAAGAGGGATTGCTGGGTCATCTGGTAATTCTATTTCTAACTTCCTGAGGAACCTCCATACTGTTTTCCGTAGTGGCTGTCCTGACTTACATTCCCACCAGCAGGATATGAGGATTCCCTTTTCTCCATATCCTCTTCAACAGTTGTTATTTCTTGTCTTATTGATGTTAGTCGTTCTAACAGATACGAGGTGGTATCTCATTGTGGTTTTGATTTGCATTTCTCTCATAGCTAGTGAAGTTGAGAATCTTTTCATATATCTGTTGGCCATTTGTATGTCCTCTTGGGAGAAGTATCTGTTCAGGTCGTCTGCCCATTTTTTAATTTGATTGTTTGCTTTGTTGTTGAGATGTATGAGTTCTTTATATATTTTTGATATTATCCCCTTATCAGATGTATTGTTTGCAAATATCTTCTTGTTTACTTGGTTGTTTTTTTTGTTTTGTTGATGGTCTCTTTGGCTGTACATAAACTTTTTAGTTTGATATAGTCCCATTCATTTATTTTTGCTTTTACTTCCTTTGCCTTTGAGAGCAAATTCATATAATCCTTTCTGAGACCAAAGTCTGTAAGTTTAGTACCTATGTTTTCTTCTATGTATTTTATAGTTTTGGGTCTTATATTTAGATCTTTGATCCATTTTGAGTTAATTTTTATGTATGGAATGCACTCTAATTCTTGATTGCTATTGAAGGATATTCAAAGAAATATGGTTTAACTATAACCTGTTCTATGTGAAGTGATGTTCTTTACATACAGATAAAAAAAAAAAGCACTTTTAAATTCTAACAAAACAAAATAAAAAGACGTGCAGAAGATGAAAGTCATGAGGTAATATAAGAAGAGAAGGAAAATATTGGGGTAAATATCTTTTAGGATAAATATCTTTGAGTATAAGTATCTTTGAGATCTCTTAAAGATATTTAGATATATTGAATAGTTTGACTTAGTAGTTTAGTCATCATAAAATCCAGGAGAGCAGGATCATATATTTGTGGGAAATAATATAGTGTGTAAGTTCAACAAACACAGGAATTATGCTGTTGCTTTTCTGTAAAGACCAGGATGATACTCTACTTTCAGCATATGTGTCACAAATGATAGTGTTGAAAGGAGCAAGGATTGCTAATACTGTAGGTGTCATTTTAAAGGGAAAACATATCAGAATGTTATCTGGAATCTTTCTCAGATTCAAACAAGCAAGTACTGCATTTTAGAACCTCATGTCATACAGACATCCAGTCACTGTTGTACTGAAATATATTCTCAGAGCGGATATGGCTCTAATGTTAATTTATTTCAAAAGTAATCTTCATCTTTGAAAATTTTGTTACCAGTATGAAAATAGATGTTCTAATTAAATAATAAAGTGTTTATATGCATTGTATAGCTCCCTATGTAGTAAAGAAATAGATTCTCAAGTAAACATATAGTTTAAATAGTTTTTAAACAAATTATATTAAAATGGAACTAATACAGAGAATGCAGAAGAAAATAAGTTATATATTTTCTTTATATAAAGCACAAGAAGTGCTTTTGAAAGGATATTTTGGAATAATGCTGACTGGACTTGCTACAAATTTATGACCACAAATTTGAAATAAACACCCAGTACGGCCAGAGGATCCTATTCCTCTTCTCTAATAAAGTCACCTCCTCTTGTCTTTTCATTCTTTCTACTCAAATCTCCATAAACCTCTCCCAGTTGATCATTTCTCTAAATACTTACAGAGAAAATAAATATTCTTAGACAAGCTGTATTACTTCTTCCCATTACCAAAATCTATTGACCTACACCCTTGGCTGACTGTCCTCTTATGATGGCAGGTATATTTCTGCTGCCGTTTAGGCCCTGGGTTTCAACCATTGCTCAAAGACTTGATTGACTCTTGCAATGATCCCTTTTCTCCCCTGTTTCTGGATTTTTTTTTTCCTTTTTACTGGATAGTTCCTAGTTGGCATTTAAATATGTATTAATGTCACCCATTTACAATTAAATGAGCAAAAATTCTTTTTTTTTTTTCAACCAATGTCATTCACCAGCTACTCCTCCATTCCCTTCACACCTTAAAGTGTTTCTTCATGTTTTATGCTTTTCTTCACGTCACATCATCTCAATCCAGTAAGGTAGGTTTTTATTCTTACTACTCCACTAAAATGGCTTCTACCAAGGTCAACATCTTGCCAAAGCCAACAGTGAGACACCACCACCACCACCATTACCTCTATAATGCTTACTTATGTGTCAAGCACTATTCTAAATTGCTTAATCTATATTAACTCATTTAATTCTTACAACCACCTGTATAAGGTAGATACCATTATAACACTCATTTTATAAATGAGGACACTAGAAGGTTAAATAACTTGACAAAAGTCTTACTGTGGATAAATGGTAGAGCCAGGATTTGAACCTAATATAGTCTGGTTCAGGATTTCTCCTCTGAACCACAACACTATTCTTTATAATACCCTACTTTGCATCTCAGCAGCACTTAACATGTTTGACAGTATCCTGCATGAACTTTATCTAGGCCCTGTGAAGCATACAGAGTTTTAAATTTTATTTTAATTAACTAATTAGTTTTAATTTCTTGCTTTCTTTCCTATTCTCATTGTGTCTCATTTGCTGGCTCCTCTTCCTCCATTGGCCTTTCAAAGGTCGTAGTTCCGTAGAGCTCTGTCCTCAGCCCTCTTCTTTACTTGTATCCTGGACTCATAGCTCAGGATACCAACTCTACCCTGCTTACTCTCAAATGCACATCTCTAGGCTGATCTCCCATGAGCTCCAGACTCACGGAGTCAATGGCCTACCCAGCTTCTCTACTTTGATTTCTATTAGGCATCTCAAACTTAACATTGGCCAAGACAAAAGTATTGATTCCTCCCTCTAACACACTCCTGCAAAAATCCTATAAGTCTTTCAAGTCTCAATGACAAAAAGGCCATGGAAAATGCATAACTATATCTAATGAAAGTTGAACCACGTTCTCTTTGGAGTTTTTTGGATTCTTATGGTCAGTTTTTGGATAGGTGCTGAAAGCCTATAGAATTATTCTGGTAAGAGTTAGTGGACATAACACAGGAACTGTTTTTCTGTTGGACGTGTTTCAGCCAGCTACATGCTGCAGATACTTTGAAAATATATACTTGGCCACAGCATCACAGTGAAATGTTAGGAGGGGATTAGAAATCAAAAGCTGAGAGTAGCTTTTAAGGTGGCAGGAATGTTTTAAAGCATTTGTTTTTGAGTCTTTTGTTTAATCCATACATTTTGCATCAGATTTTCCCATTTTATAAAGTGCCTTTTCCCATTTTATAAAGATAATATGACAGATAGTATGTGCTTTCCCACACAAATCTGTCAGTTCACTCATCTTTATCCACCACCCCCACCTAGGGTTCAAATTTGAAAACTTTCTAAAGCAGAGAATGCTAGTCAGCTAGAGACAGTTCTGTGAAAATTCAAAAGTAAAAATTCATCTTAGACCTTTATTTATCTGGAATCCTAAACTGCACCACAGTAGGTAACTGCTGGATGGATAAAGGCCAGGACAAAAGTATAATTTTGTTCTGTCTGGTAAATTCTGCCTCTCCTGAAGAAGTCCAATGATGTCTTCACTGAAAAGGGGCAACAAACATTTCTCATGCAAAGAGGTGGGTGTTTTTTGGTGCAAATTTCATAATAGATGTCATCTCTTAAAGGAAAAGTATTTTCTCTTATGCATTGCACTTAATGGATCCTCAGTGACATCTAAACTTTGAGTAAAGCTTGCAATGAGTCTAAGCTCATGAATCTTGTTTATAGTTTTTTTTTCCCCCTTAACCAGTGGATTAGGAAAATTAAACTTTTTACATATTATATTTTATTCCCTCAATTTTTTAAAGAAAAGAGGCTATTTTAGTTTGATATTTTAATTTGCATAGTTAATACCTGGCACTTCTCTTTTTTTTAAAGAAAAGAGGCTATTTTAGTTTGATATTGCATAGTTAATACCTGGCACTTCTCTCAAAAGACATTAAATGACACAGTAAAATTTCTCTTTTTTATACTGTATTTTATTACCTAGTTTTCTCTGGAGGAACCAGGGTTACCAGTTTCTGGGGATTTACAATACTGTACTCTTGACCCTTAAAGTTACACTAAAAAAACAGTCAGTGTAAATAACTAAAAATTGGAATATACTTTATACTTTTAAAAGTATATATACTATAATTATATAAGTAATGATATTAATTGAAGATTGTAGACATCATAAAAAATTTAGCTCTTAAAAAGTATTGCTTTCATTCTTCTTATATCACCATAATATGTTTATTGCATCTCACATGTTCTCTGCTAAGTATATCATTTCATTGATTCTAAGATGAACTTTTTACTTCACATTTTAACATTTTAGAAATTAAAATGTTTCTTATAATTGTTTTTTATAATCATACAATTAGTTGGCAGTGTTTTTATTTCTTAATGTCACAATAAATAAATAACTATGTATCTTAGATTAATGAAATATATTTTGACCTTTCATTATTTCTTGGAAAAAAATGACAAAGTAGATAAAATAAACGAGGGGAGAGTTGCTAGATCTCTATTTAGACCTCCAAATAAAAATTAAAAATTTTTTAAAGTTTACTCCCAATCATTATTTTTAGACATTAGGCTACAGTGTAATGTATATAATTAACATTTTAAAAATATAATATCCTGATTTTCAAATGTCACCTAATGATGTAGATGAAAAAAATCCGTGGAATAGTTTTAGCACAATGTTTAATGAGGCAATTAAATCTATGTATTTTTAAAATGGTAGTGTTTGGGCATTTATTCTAGTTACAGTTCCACTGACGTTAACTTGAGAACTACTCTCTGGCATTATTCAGAGGAGTTTAGTTACTAGGGAAATGCCTAGCAGCACCTGCACTGTAGCTACCTTGTTATGCAACATACAGAAATGATATCCTCACCTGTGTTAATATGTGGATAGGAGATTTTTTTTTCATAAGACATTACAGATGGAAGTCCAGTTGATAGTGTTCTACAGTGTGTGTATTTGTCTTTAAAACATTTGATTTTAAAACATTTGGCCTAGCACTACACAAGGTACTGAAGTACAAGAAAGACCAAGATAAATCAGATGTGATGCTTTCTCAGAGCTTAGATCTATTAGTATAGATAATCAGTGTGCAAATAGCTAGAAAAACAGATTAAAGGGGTAGATAGTGCCCTAACTGGTCCATCAATAAAGAGAAAAACATAACATCCATCAGAGAAAGATAAGGAGAACTTCATGAAGAGAGTATTCCTACAAAACTGATTAAAAACTAACAGGAAATTAGTTCTTTGGTATCAATTATTGGAAAAACCATTTCACTGACTTTTCATGTTCAACTTAGTTGAAATAGATCCTTTTCCAAGATAATGGTATTTTTTGTATGTATAGTTTTAAGTAAAAAGTTCTATCTACATCAAAAAGCTTTCTGGATAATCTCACCTCGTTCTTTGATGAATATGACATAAAGTTAAAAGGGGTGAAATTGCTTAACAGTTTAAGAGAGTGAGCTATGTGAGCAACATCTGAGATTACGAACTATAAACTAAGCTGAAAATAGATTTTTGGTTTGGTGTAAAGCAAAGGATCTCAAACTTGGTCATCCCATCTGCCACAGCTCTGATAGTAACTTTGTGAGACTCTGTACTTCCCATTTTTTTCAAGCCTTTGTCCTTAAGCATGCCACTGAAGGGAATGCACCTTCATGGTCACATTTCCCAGTTTAGTCAGGAATCAACAACTAGCTCCCCTATTCTTGTTTTCTTTTAAGAAGGTATCACCATCTCTAATTACTATAAAAACAGATGCAAAATAGACAATAAACATTTCCACTAGAATTTAAGTCATCATTGAACAAAGATTTATTGGCCATAGGAGATTTATATCTTACGTTTTTTTTTTTTTTAATTAAAAAGGAGGCACAACTTTAATTTTAGTCAGAATCTTGACATCTGGACGTGTTTTAGGACCTTATTTATTGCAGACTGTAAAGTGTCTCCAAAGGAATCTTGCACATTAGCACCAAAAATTGATGCTTCCCCGCCCTCCACCCCCTTAAACAATAATATGCCCTCTCCTGTGGAGCCTACTACTGGGGAAGATGGGTTGTTTCACTGAGATCTCAAGATAAAGATTCCCAAGGAAATATCTTTGGATTTCAGAAACTTAAAGAGACATTTTGACAGCAGAAATCTGAGATCAGGTGCCATCACAGCAAACCTTATCACCCACCACGGTGATATAATAAAAACTTACAGAATAAAAATGTTCAGCTTGACCATAAGAACTTCTGAATTTCGGCTGAACTTAGTTTAGCTTAGTAACTGTGATCTTGGGAGCAAACTTGACAGAGGAGACATTTAATAATATAATGAATATATTCTATGTCATGTTTATCGGCATCTACTAACATCTAGATGGCTGCTTTGCCTATGGATGTATCACTTAGGGATCTGCTAGTAGCTATAAAAAATAGACTCAAAACTTTCAGTGGCTTAACACAATAGATTATTTCTCATTTACATAATATCTCACATGTGTGTGTTTCTGAGCTTTCCTAGAATCCAGGTTCCTTCTAAATTTGGACTGTGCTATTTGCTGGGAGTCTTAGAGTCTTCTGTGTTCAGGCAGAAAGAGAAAGATAAAGGTTAGAGAAAAGACACAGCCTTCTTTCATTCGCTTTGGTTAGTGACATACATCTCTTTGCGCTTACATGCCATTGGTAAGATAGGACCCTATCTAGGTTCAAGGATTGTTGGAAAGTGTAACTGGCTGGGCAGCTGCTTTCTAGTAAAACACTCAAAGAACAAGGTGAGAGTGGGTAATTTCGCTGAGTTCACAGTATCAATATTATGGCAGGGATTCCACAAATTTTGTTAGAGAGTAACTTGTCTCTGCACAGTGAAAGTAGATCACAGCAGATTAGAAAAGATGTGAAAAGCTCAATGGTAATTTGTTTTGAAAATTGTGTTTCTTTGGAGAAAAAATTTCATGCCCACTAGCTGAGTGTTCGTAAGAATTCCTTGAGAGAGATAACTAGGATATCATGGTATTAAACACTCATTGGTCTACAACACACAAGTTAATAATGTACTTGTTATAGGCGTAGTCTATGAATGGTTCTGTTGGGTGATTCTGTGAACCCAGTATAGCTATCTACTGTTTGTTTGTTTTTTTTTAATTTTGCATATTCCTTCTAAAAGGAAATGGGAATTTATGCAAAAGTACCTATGACTTGTTTTGCTTGTCTGCAAACATTTGAGTTGACAATGTATTGATATAAGGAAATTGTCTTCTGACAAAGGTATTAACCTACAGCAGAATGTAATGACTGAGAACTTTTGGGCTCAGAGACATAAGTGTAAGAAACAACTTCCTCATTCAGGTCAGTAGATTTGTCTTCTGATCTTATTTTCTGCCTATAGTTGACTCTAGGCAAGTTCTTGCCATCTTCAATTGTAAAATTAGACTTGAACCTGATGATCCAGCTTTGACTTTCTGTACTAAAATTTTTTTTCAATCTGTAGTTTGAAGACTCTGAAATTTAAAGGGACAGGAGTTATAAAGTGTTCACTATATCAGGAATTGCCTGAAAGGAGAGTTAAGAGTAAAGAGAATATGGCTAGCATATAAAGCACTTCACCTGGTGAGCAAGAAAAGATCCTCATCATCTGAGAATTTGTGTTCAGAGAAAAAGATATTTAAAATATAAGTGAATCTGATAATGATTTTATAATTATCGTCCACTTTGGGGGGCTTTTAGAATTTTATTGGGCCTCAGCATTGTAAATTGACTCTACTTTGTATCATTCTTAATTTTCCATTGATACTCTGCCTTGCTTTCTTGCTTTCGCCTAAAGAGTACATCCTCTTATACTGGGAAATAGGTGTGTTTGTTTTTTTGTGTGTTAAGGGAAACCTAAGTGGTTGAGACTGAATGTGCTGAATGTACATCCCTGAATTCTGGGTGATCTATGAAGGCAACTGAGCTTCCTGAAGGAAAAATGCCATTGACCTCAGGTTGTATGTTGATTAGTTCATGCTATTGCTAAACTTGTAAATAGAGTGAACATGTCCTTGTCAGGTAATCCTCATATGCCAGGCATCGACTGGTTTTACAATGAAACAATTTTACTTCTATTGAATTCTTTTGTAATTCTTTTGAATGCCATATTATTTTAATGTTTTTAAAGTATCATCTGTCTTATAGTAGATACCAAACAATAGATAGCTACTTATTGTTTCTACCTATAAATATTTTTGTGAATTTTCTTCCTTTCAAGGCTGTGTTGATTATTTTGAATTTCTTTCAGCCCATGCTAAGACCCCTTCACAAATATTTATTAGCATTCACTAGGCGTGAAGGACCTTATTGCCTGTATTGGTGGGTGTTATAACACATAAGAAACAATATCGGATGGTGCAAATGGGAAAGGTATCTGGATATAGGTGATTTGCCAGTTGTTATCAAGGCCAGCTTTCATTTATGATCGGTGAAATTACTGTTATGAAATTGATTTGATTTGAAGGCTGCTGGAATGCCTTATTGGTCTACAAACTTTACAAGCTGCCGAGGTCTTTGAGATTCCAATGTAATATTCCATCCCCTTTGCTTTGCTCTTTTAAAATATATTACTGGCTTGTGTTTGAGCCATAACACATTAAACTAGCTATTAATCATTAACTCCTTGTTGTGAATTATTTTATGAGGTTTCTTTGTGCCAGTGAATAAGGCGTGTCAAAGCCTGGGACCTGGCAGGAGAGAGCTGCCTTGAATTTTAGCAAAGGTTCTCAGTTCATCTGGACCTCCTCGTGGAGTCCAGAGTCAGGCTGGCCACTCCTATAACTGTATCTGGAATGAAGAGCACTTGAGGAGATAGTAAAAAAAATCTCTTTCCTTAGGGCAGCCGAGGTAAGGCTCAGTCTTTAAAGAAATTGTTACTAGGAGACTGGGGAAAGGAAAATAAACCCCAGTGTATGGAAATAAAGAATAATGCAGAGCACATATGTCTTATCTTTCTTAACTGTGGTGCACACTCAGATTGGTTTGGCTAATTCTTTTACATTGACTTAACCATGTTATTGGAAAGTGAGCCCCAGAATTCCCTTATTGTATAACCATTCATATTGCCTCTGAATGGTGAGACTAAATAGACTGAAAACTGATTGAAGTTTTCCTAGCCTTATCTTACCTGAAGAAATTGGCTTTTCAGGATACCTAGTAGCATATCGTTCTTTTCTGCTTAAGAATTTTGAATGAATGGTCAATACTTGGACAAAAGGAGAGAAATACCTTTAGAATTTAGAGAACTTGCCAGATTAATGGCTGTGAGGGGCATATGCCACCTGAAGAATGTTATAGCAAAACTCAGGGCTCAGAAAAGTTAGGGCTAAAGGCAAACCTTACTTAGTTTTATTTCAGGTTTGCTGTACACCGCAACCTTTGTATTCCTACTAGATTTATTTCTGTAAAATTTACATGCTAATTCTTATTTTTTTATAATGACTTTCTTAAAAATCTTTTGTAATAAAGTGTTAATATTTATATATGATAAATGATACTAATATGAGATCTTTGGAAAAGATCTTCTTGATTCAGCATGATGGTCTCATCTACTTCCTTGAAGGATGTTGCTATATTCTTAGGAGGAAATGCTACTCTTCATTTATTAAAAGCAGACGTCTTGAATCGTCTTAATACTCTGTCCTCCAGAGTACCTGATGCATTATATGAACTAAGTAAATGTCAATTTGGAAAGATAATCCCTTTCCTCATGCATTTTTGGATTGAAAATGAGTATTGATTAATGCTGTCAAAGTAAATTATTTGAAATAAAAAACCAAATGAACTAAATTATTGTGTGCCCGTGTTTCATGCTCTCTCTGGGTTTATTTGTTTTATCTCTGTCATAACACTCAACTAAATTTAGTATGAGTTTATTTTTCTTTCTTTTTTTTTTTTAAATGCCTACAGCACCTGGTATTCCTAGGTAGTCATGGTCTCCCATCCAAGTACTAACCAGGCCCAACCCTGCTTAACTTCCGAGATCAGATGAGATTGGGCATGTTCAGGGTGGCATGACCGTAGATGCTATATTGTTATTTTTGGTCCAGTCTGCTTTTTTTTTTTAAACTTACTATCGTGTTTTAGAATACTGTTTTTAGATGATAAATGTTCTCATAGAATAGTTTCTCAATAATTTTATTCTTTTACTATTAGTCTGTAAAAATATACTTCCAGTCTTACGTTTTTAAAAGCATGCTTACTAATTGGGTATGTTCCTTTTCCTTGCCCTTCAAAATGACTGTTCTGGTCCAGTGAGGTGGGGTCAGTATAGACATCCATGATCTGTGCTTTCAAAACTGCATGTGGCTTTCAAAACAGCACATGGCCTGCTACCCTGTAGGGAACTTCTAAATCTTAGGTTTACTGCCAAGCATAGAACTCTGGTGAGATCAGCAACTATGTTTCGCTCATATTTGTAGTCCTAGTACCTAGCACAGGGCCTGTCCCTCAGTAGGTCCCCTGTTAATGTTTGTTGTATTGAGGCGAATAGAAATATGAGTAAGGTAAGTCATGACTCTTTGACTTTCAAGTGTTAGAAAAGCCAGCTCAAATCCAACTGAACAAGACAGGAATTATTGGCTCAGGGATCTGACATGTCCAGGGATATATGTGGCTTCAGACTTGACAGGATCCAAGGATCTCTCCAATGCCATCAGAACACCGTGCTTCTCCCATTCTCTTTCTGATCTGGATTTTTCTGTCCTCAGTATGGCAGGTTCCCTGCATATGGGGGCAAAGGGGACTTCCCACAGCTTCAGACTTATGTCACCCTGACAGCTAGCCTGCTCAGAAGTGTCTCTGCAGACACCTTAAGCACAAGTCCTGGTCCGATCTTCTGAGTCTCAGTGGCCTGCCTTAGGTGGCCTTATGATCCCTGAACCTATTACTTTGTGCAGGGGAATACTGTATTCTGGCCAGACCTGGGTCAGGGACAGCCTACCTATGGTCAGCTTCACTGAAATTGTGTGTTCTAAGAATGGGGTGTGTTGGTTCCCCAGGGAAATGTTAAAAATTAAGAATGGTAACAGTTGGCAACAAGATCACAAATGCAAATATACTGTAAGTTTGAAACTAGATTAACCTCCTTCCAATGGGCTATATGCTTCTGGTAGATGTGGTGTTTTTAAGGACTCAGTAATAGATTTAAGCCTCCACTTGGAGTTTCTGTGCCTCTAAAACTGTAAGATGTGGTGGGGAAAATGTATTCTCCCTCCTCAGCATGGAGAATATTAAAAGCTTAATCATCATATTTGTCTTGGATATTATGCCCATTGTAGACTGAATTATTTTTCTCTTAAAGATGAATCATGCTGGAATGGATACATCCTAAGACATGTTTTGTTTAGCCTGACATTCTTCCCTGCTATTCCTGATGGTAGCTCTCGTAAGGGACAATTCCTGGACTTCCCTCTTAGCAGCATTCCCAGAGCTCCACCCTGGTGGCAGAAGCTCCCTGCATGTCCCATCATTCTCAAGAGGGTCTCTGGAGTGTAGAGACGAGACACATCTTTTCTGCACCCTGGCCCAAGTTTCTACGGTACTTTACAAAAGTTCCTAGGATGCTTTAAAAAATGTCTTTTGAGTTACAAGTGCTCACATGAAAACTAATTCCAGAACTCCCCAAGACATGGCAGACAAGTGAGGCCCTACTAATGACTCCAAGTTCTGTGAGAAAGTCCATTTCTGAGTTCTCACTATGCTGGAATCTCCTTATAAGGTACTGTCATAGAGTCATGAGGTCAGGCCAAGGTGAAACTGAAACTTGCTGTAGAGTCATATCAAAAACTCTTTAAAACCTAACAGCATACCTTCCTCTTTCTCCCTTGGTTTGCAAATATGATTCTCTGAGGCCCTCTATTACTCTTGAGATATTACTTCTTGGTAACTTGGATTCACATTGTGTTTTTTGTGAATGTCTGGAAAAATCATACTAGTTAAGAATATTGGAAAGCAAGGTTCTGCTCTAACAGAATATAATAAGATTTCAATGAAGAGTCAAATAAACTTGTTTTCATTATATTGAGATGTTGGGCAAATTCATATATCAGTACACTACTCTTATTTCATGTTATGAATATTTCAATTTATTAGAAAAGATTAATTCACCTTTAAAGAATTTCATATCAATTACTACTTGAATATAAATAAGCTTTCACTAACTGTGATGGAATATACAGTTATAATCAAATAATAGTCTTCTTTATATTTTTATCTAAAAATTAATTTTATTAATATTTATATTTGCATTAAAGTACTAATACACTGGAAAATATTTTTTTCAGCAAATTAATTTAAATACTAGGTAAGAATCTTTTATTTTACACAGAACCTTTCCTATAAAGTTTAAAAGGTGAGTCTTCATATTATCATTTACATTCGCACATGGGTGTATCAAACCTACACGAGGATATGATTGTGAAATGTGTAGTGCTGGGTAGACCTTCTAAGAAATAAGTAGTCTCACCATTGCTTAGTAGTAGTTGTTGTTATTATTTTGTTTCCTAGATTTCCTAAAAGGTTACTTGAGCCTCTACAAAATTTCATCTTAACATTCAACATGATATTCTTCTTTTATTTCTTTGTGGAAGATCTGATTCAGCACTATCCCTTTTGTATTATTTTTGCAGTCATCGTGGGTCAGAACTATTCACCAAAACAATAAATGGTCATAGTAAACCAAAGAAAACACATGGCAGAAATACAGCTTATACCTTTTATTTTTTTTATTTCCTAATTTACTAGTAATATTTTAATTTTTTCTTACTCCTCTGTTTAGTTTTTTTATTATATTGATTTTCTGAAATTATCACATTTATAATATATAATATATTATAGATATGTGTGTATGTATATATCTCAAGTCAAACAAAAATAATAATAGCTAACATGTACTAAGTGTTTTCTATGTTTTCTTGGGATATCAACCTTAGCTTCAATGATAGTGAGACATAGAAAGTGGTAGTTAAGAGCAAAGACTGGAACTGGACTGGCTGGGTTCAAACCTTAGTTCCACAATTTACTAACTGGCCAAGAGCTGCTAAAGTTGTTCTCAGTCACTGAGAATATCTTTAGTATGAGAATGACACAGACTGTATGCAGCATACTGGAATGAAGCATTACAGGTCTATTTTTAGGAAACTTTTTAGCACCACTTGAAGTAGCCTTTAATGGGGCACATGAATATGTAGAAAAAAAATTTTTTTTTCATAATAGATCATGGTAAAGGAGGAGCTTAGGGGATTTTATTTATCCAAAGGAACATTATTTTATATTCATCTCATTTATAGTCCTGCCTATTTATATGTGAGACACTTTATGAAAGCAAGGAAGGGTCACTAGATATTGAAGATAATGACTTAACTTTCCCAACCTAGTCAGAAATTTGATAACTGCTGAGAATTTTTTCTTGTGTTATAGGAAAACCCATGGTATAAAAGGGTCAAATATGTGGTGACAGAAAGAAGTCTAACTATGGGAGGTGAACACTCAGTGCAATATATATATATATGCTTTACTGTTAAATTGTACACCAGAAACTTACTGGATTTTGTTAACCAATGTCGCCTTAAAAATAAATAAATAAAAATAAAGAAATTTATGCATGGAAAAAAATAAATCTAAAGCTAATTCTTAAAAATAAATAAATAAATAAATAACCCATGGTATCTATTCTTTAGTGTATACTTGCTCTTGCAGTAGATTTTGGTATAGCAGCTAAATTTAAAACAGCTAACATAATAAAAGTGCACATTGTGGTGTAGATGAACACAGACTGAACACAAATATCAAACTTAAAAATATGGATACACTGGACAGGGTTTCTGGTAAGAAGGGTCACTGTGTGCCACCATACGTGGTGGCTGCTTATGCCTGGGGATTGGAGAGGTGGCCAGTGGGTGCTCTTGCTAAACTGAATATGGTAGCTCATATGATAACAAAGCTATTCTAAAGTTTTCATATTGGATTTAGCTTAAGTTTTCACTGTGGATTTACGTTTTTCCAAACATTCAAATTTCATGGGATAAATCATAACATATGGCTTTTAATGTTCCATCTGACATTGAACAAAATCTCAAATTGATGAACTTGAGAGCCATAGGTTCAAAATTATCAACTCAGATTTTTGTGAAATTGTGTGATTGATTAATTAATTGAGTTTAGAGAGCTATTGTAAGTTTGAGTTCTCTGAGCAACAGGTGAAAATACTAACTTTCATTTCTGGGATTTGGGAATGGGGTAAATCTAAATAATGTTTGTAATTTAATTCTATTGGGCCCAGGTTATATAATATTATTAATAATTCTTCATTTTATAATTGATATCTAAGGCATTCATGTCAGTAATCACAAGCAGCAGATGCAGGAATAGACATGGTACTCTGATATGATGGGCAGGGTTATAGGAAGGCTTGGCATATAGAGAAATTAGAGATCACAGAATTCACAGAGCCTGGGGTCATATTTCATTTAGTACACCACTCAAATCTTAGTTCTTAAAGCTTTGTCCTTAATATCCCTGCACCTCTTCATCTCCCAGAATATAATGGGTTAGCACTTCCAACCCATTATATTCATAGAACTTGATCTATTTCTCTATCACAACAGAGTGTATTAAATTATGGCACTTTGCTTCCAAGGCTGTCTCATCTACTGACCTGGAAACCCTTTTAGAGTAGAGGGTCTTAATACTTGGAATCCCTTATGCTGGAGAAGCGCTGATCTATAGAGAAAGCACCCAAAACTTGAATATATAAAATGTCCTCATCTCACTCTTACTTAAATAGTAAGTGTATATTTTCATTATTTTCTAAGACTGCTACATATATAATTCCAAATAAAATGTAGCAATGGCTTCTCATTGCCTTTGAAATAAACTCCAAACTCTGCTTTATATATGAGGTCCTTTATGACCTAGCTCTTGTTGTTTTCTTTGCCTCATCTCTCAGAACCCCGTTCCTTGCACATCATGTTTTGCTCATATTATTTGCACTCTCACGTATGTGCCATATAGTTTCACATTGCCCTATCTTTATATTTGCTGTCCGTTCTGTCTGAAAAACCTGTTCTCCACTTTTATTTATTTGATTTATTATAGAAACATGTAATATAAAAATTCAGATAAAAAATTTGCTTCTTTCCAGGGTTTACATATATATTTGTAGTGTTCGATGATCTCTTCGATTAGTATTTATTTTCTACTTTGTTGACATACCTTTAAATTCAAAGAAATATGTGCTTATGGCAATAAGACAATAAAAACAATAATAAACATTCTTTATTAAGTACATATTATATGCTGGCACTGTGCGAGTACTTTACATAGATTATTCTATTCATTGATCAAAACAACTCTCAGTGCCAAGTACACTTCATACCCTATTTTGCTGATGAGGAAATGAACACTTAGAGAGCAGAAATAATTTGCTAGGTCCACATAGCTAATAATAGAGTGACCACTAACAGTAATCATCTTCCCCTCTTACTCCAGTCCCAGTTTCCTGAGCAGTTTAGTTTATAGCTTTCTTTACCTTTCTCTGGTTGTACAGTACACACACACCCACACAACCCCCACTACTTCAGCTAGTTACTTGTGCTAATTTTTTAACATTTAGTTAATGAATCACCTCCTCACAGAGCTTTCTCTAAACCTTACACCTAATCTGGGCCTGGACATCTCCCACATTACCCTGAGTGGACCACTGTCATGGATTGCTGCAATAGCTTGTGCAAATAGCATCAAATTGTTTGTCTCTTCTAGCCTGAAAGCTTTTTGATGACAGACAAGGCCTGTTCTCTTTGTATCTTAGTACTTAGCACACCACTGGCATACCATGGGCATTATATTAGATTAATTTATTCAACAATATGTTTATCCAACTTGTGATGTGTGCCTTCTAAATGTCTGATATTATGGTACTCACTAGGGATGGTACTGTATCAGTAAGCTTTTGCTGCATAGTAAACCACCCCTAAACTTTGTAGTTTAGAACAATAGCCATTTATTTAGCTCATAATTCTACAAGTTGGCATTTTGGCTGGGCTGAGCTGGGCTGAGTTGGGCTTTTCTTCTGGTACTGGCTTGACTCACTCATGAATCTGCAGTTAGCTGTTGAGTCAGCTGAGGCTGGCTAGACTGGGCTTCCCTTGAGTTTTTAACTCTAAGACATTCACATTGAGCTTCCAGCAATGTGTCAATTACAGTTTAGGTTTATCTTGGTTTGGCACTGGTTCCATAGAGGTTTCTGCTGGTGGATTTTTTTTGCTCCATTAGGCTGTCATTCTCTGTATTTGCCTATTGACCTCTAAGTTTAGAAGCAGTGGTTTGCCCTGTAACCACATTTTTCTGCCAGATTAAGTCATAGATTTTTTTAGTTTGTTCAGCTTTTTACTTGCTGTGATGACATAATGAATTCCAAGCTTCTTATATGCTGGACCATAAACCAGAAGTCTCCCTTCTGTGTCTATTGGCAGGGATACTTTGCAAAGAAGATTTTTCTCCTCTCGCTCTCGCGCTCTCTCTTTCTCTCTCTCTCTCTCTCTCTCTCTCTCTCTCTCTCTCTCTCTCTCTCTCTAATGCTACTATGGACTCATAGTTTGGAGATCTTTTATTGGATCTTTTATTCTTATGGCATGACCTATTCATCTTTGAGTGTGTTGTCACTTTCTGGCATAAAATGTCCCAAATTCGCCTTGTGCTTTCCCTGCCTCAGACTGGGAGTCAGTCATTTATTTAGGAATCTCTTATCTCTTTAGGTGGGAATACTTGGAATAAATGTTTGCTTTATGTGGCTATGTGATCTATTTGGCAAACTGTTAGTTTAGTTCATTTCTATCTGTATTCGAATTTAGTTCTTGCCCTTTTTCATTGCTTGGTTGGGTTTGTTTTGCTCTTACCTATGATGAATTGACTCGATGTTTTGAACTGACTTGATAATTTCATTTCTGAGATATGCAGTGATGAAATAACAACATCACTAGTTGTGCTAGGTGTTATGACCTGTCAAGTAAGTTGGCAGTGAAAATCTTGGGAAGACAGAACACTCAAAAGTGGAAGTGCCAGAAATAATGCAGTTATGTAACGAAAGCATACTGTGTCCCTAAGACCAAGCCCACAATAAACCCCATTTAATGAATGATTGATTTAGTCTGAAATAGATTGGAAAGGCGAGTGCAAAAAGTGAATATTTAACTGGCATACCATTATGACAAGAAATCATGAGGGAAAATATTGATAAATTTGTGTGAAAATGAAGTATATTCATGTATAAGAAAACACCAAAAACAAAACAGAAAGGCAAATGAGAAATCGAGATTGCATACAGATCGAGGGTTAATATTCTTAGTATTTTTTAAAAAGTATGTGTTTTTTTAATTAAATTTATTGGGGCGGTATTGGTTAATAAAATTATATGTTCCAAGTGTACAATTCAATAATATATCATCTGTGTATTGCATTGCATGTTCACCACTCAGAGGCAAATCTTCCATCACCATGTATTTGACCACCCCTTTATCTTTATCTACCTCCCCTTTCCCCTTGGATTACCACTAAACTGTTGTCTGTGTCTATGAGTTTTTGTCTGTCCTGTTCATTTGTTGCTTTCAGCTTTATATCCCACATATGAGTGAAATCATGCTTTTAGATTAGTGAGGAAATACACACGAACACACACATTTAAAAATAGGCCAAGGACCCAAGTCAGCCATAACAAAAGAAGAAATAAAAGTGACCAATAAGAATAAGTATCGCTCAGTCTCAGAATCTGGGATGTGTCCTTGTTTGGGATCATACTTTTATTAATAATAACCTTAACCTGTTAAAAAAAGGTAAACCTAGTATTACTTATAAAATAGGACCCTAAATAAATAATGAAAAAAGACAAGAAATTATTTAGGTGGATCAATAAAAATATGTCAGAAATCTCAGATACTGATAAATATAATTTAACACATTTTGTCTCTGAGCTTCTTAAAAGCTAACAAAATGAGTACAGTTTTGATAATGTATCTTACTGTGTGATAAAAGGACCTTTATTTATGAAATTTCGCACTCTGCACATAAAACCACTAAGCACACAATTGCTTAGACTAAAAACCTAAGAATCATCTGTAATCTTTTTTTTCCCTTTACTTTCTGATCTGTCCTATTAGCAATTCATATCACCTTTACCGAAAATACATCTTGAATCTTAATACACTTTCATCCAAGCCACCTGGATTCCTGCAACAATATCCTGACAGGTGCACTCATGTTCACCCTTTTGTCTCCTGTGATCTAACCTGCACACAACAGCGATAGTGTTCTTCCTAAAAGAGATCATGTGATTCCCATCATGGAAATCACCAAAATAAAATCCAAAGTTCTTTCCACTATTTCTAAGACCCTGTACTATTAGGCCTCCATCCAGCCCCTCTCCTTTGACTCTACCCATCTCTTACTACATTGTGGCCACACAGGCCTTCGCCTGTTTCTTCCACACCAGAAGATCATTTCTTGCCTAGAGCCTTTGCTTGTGCTGGCCTGTGCTACCAAAATAACCTTCCCCAGGTCTCGCCACAACTGCTTCCTTCCCACCAATTGGCTCTCGCTCAAGGGTTACCTTGTCAAAGTGACGAACCTTCCTTTGCTTGTTCAAGCTCTTCATTCTCTCTACTCATCAGCCACTCACTATGACATTAACTTATTTTATTTTCTTCATATTACTTTTTTAGTTTTTGGTATTATTTATTTGATCATAGGTTTATTTTCTGGCTCTTCTCATTAGCTGTATGGAAATGTTGCTGTATTTTTATTCTAAGACAAGAGCCTGACACAAAGTAGGTATTCAATAAATATTTGTTGAGGACATAAATATGTTAACATTAGTTACTTGTAAGAGTTGATATTGTAGACAATTTTTAAGCTATGTTTTTAGTATTTTCCTAATATGTAAAATATTGATTACCATTATAATCAGAGGGAAAAAGGTATTACAAATCACAATTCACTGTCATGGTAGAAGCCACCTGACCTACCACAATTATAATGCATGACATATTTAAACACAACGAAAAACAAAAACGTAGTGGAATCACAAAATTGTGTAGCAGGGGCTCCCATTAGAGTTAGTTAGAATAATATTGCATATAATATATATTTTAGAATAATATAATATTCATTGATGGGTTGGGGAACTATTTTGAAAATTCAACTGATTCTCTGCTCTACTCAATATTCATAAAAAGACTTCATAATTAAAATCTTGCTCATTCTAAGAAAAGGTATTTCAGGCCTTTTATGGTGTTTAGTTTTTGTTCTTAAAGTTCTGCTCCCATTTATTTCACTTAGCTCTGTAAGATGTGCAAAGCTACTGTGCTTTAGCATACTGCAAGAATGAGAGCTTCAACCATTTATGGAAGCTCTTTTAAGCAGGCCTATTTTCTCAAGTGGATTTTGAAGCACATCTTTGCTTTACTCGTTCTTGCTTCACATGCATTCTTTGTCTTTCTTTCTTCTCCTTCACTACTTTAAGTCTCACAACAAAGCAGAAGCCGAGTAGCATATAATCACTTCTCTTGGAAGTTTCTCTGTCATTACCAACTGAAGCTATATTGGTTGTAAGAGGTTTATTTTTTTATCATAAACTTAAAACTATCAAATTGAACAAGCAATTAAGAAATTCCTTTTTAGCTGACTGAGAATGAGAAAGTTCTTTGGTGTTTTGTCCACTAACTATAACGGGGTATTTAATACCCTCTTTAAAAAAGCTGTTGAAATACTTTGCCTTTTTTTGTCTCTATCAAATCTTTCAAGAAGTCACAATCTCCACAATGGAAATACTGAATACTCTTGTGAGGCACAGATGGAGCACTGGCATGTGCTTTTATAGGTTTGTTTGGCTGAAGATGTGGCACTTTTGAATGAGTCTCTGCCCACAAAATCAATGTGTGATAAATATCATATTACTTCAGTGTCTTTAAATCAGCTTAATTTTAACTCTGAGTCCCCATTTGGAGTGTCTAAGGTTCCACTTTCATAAATGGGACATACCAGCTTTCCCCTAAGAGATGTTGCCACCCCTCAGGGCAAGGTACCCACAGAAGTCTCTTCACCTCCCACTTTATTTCAAATCCACTGTCACAACCCTCCTCCCAATGTGACATATCAGTTCATTTCTTCAATGAATTTAAATATAGCAAAAGTCAAATAGAGTCATCAACTTCAGGCTGCTTTTCCACTCAGCCTTGCCCAAATCCAGCATAATGTACAAAGACAAGGGACTACTACTTAATTTCTTGTACTTGACACAAATGTAAGAGACTTACAGAAGCAGAATAACCTGGAACCAGGAATCCTAAAGTTAACTTAAAAATGAGAGAGCCAAACACCTTTTTTCCCCCTAGGGTAACACTGTAAAGTGGAATTAGATTTGGATGTAGTTAATTTCACAATTCCCTGAGTACTCACTGTCTACAAATAAATCAAACCGTATTCACTTTTGACCTTGCTCTTCACTCTGTGATCTTTTCCTTCTAACTTTGTTGTTCTTTGCTATCGCAAAGCTTGGGAGATGTTCATTAAAACAAACAAACAAAACACATACACACACACCTAAAACTCCTGGAAGAAATGGGTTTCATAAAAAATCTAACATAAATAATAAAAGAGAAAGTAATCTGCCTTGGACAGAAGCAATCACTAAGAAACAAAACAAAATAAAGCAAAAAGTACAAATACCAAGAATTTGTTTCAAGTAGAATTTCAGAGTGGTTGTGTGTTACAGACAAAGTAAAGGAATATTTAGGATAAAAAATATTTAGGATAATATCTTGTGCTAACAGAAAAATTAGAAATTCTCAGAAATGATAACAAAAATTATACTTTGATATTGAGAAATGCTTATAATGCCGTGCTTTTATATAATACAGGAGAACTATGGTTGTACTTATAGTTCAGTGTTAAAGTCAGCTTCTTAAGGTTTAGGCAAAAGTTTATCAACTGCTTATGAAGAAATGTGTGTAATTTTTCCGACTGTATTTCCTTAGTCATAAGGTGTTTTCATCAAGGTTGTCTCTCAAGTTATAAGTACAAACTATTTTAACATTGGCAAGTGAATTAATTCTTTAAAAATGTTTACCTTAGATTCATTTAAGGGAAATCAACAGTATTGTCAATTTGGTAATTCAATTTCATAGAATTTACATATTATAAGTCAAGACTCCATTATAGATCCTGTTAAAGTTCCAGGACCGAAATACTTTGATAATTGATTTATTCAGTAGGTTTTTAATGCTACTTAATGCTAAGAAATCATTTATGACCTCGAGGTGATTACAGTTTGATGGCAGAGATTCAAATGGAAAAAAAATAGAGAAGTTTGAGACATGACTTGATCAGCTTTACGTTTTATAAAAGTCATGGGGAATGCAGAGAGAAGACAACAGCCAAAGGAGGGAATAAGAAGATACTTGTTGCAGCATGATATGCTACCCCAAAGCTTAGTGGCTTAAGATATATCAACCATTTATTTTGTTCATCAATATGCAGATTTGGCAGGGCTTGGCAAGGGCAGATTATCTCTGCTCCATACTACATAACTCATCTAGGGGCTAGAGGATCCACTTTTAAGACTTATTCAAACACCAAAAACTTGGTGCTGGCCATTTCCAGGAAGCTCAGCTGCGGCTATTAGCCTGGCTTTTTCTCCTTGTGGGCCTCTCCATGGGCTGGTTGGGCTTCCTTGGGTATGGTGACTGGGTGATAAGAGCATGCCCTCAAGAAAACCAGATGGATGCTGTACCAACTTTTAAGACCAACCCTCAAATGTCACACAACATCACTTCTGCAATAGTCACAATCCTCTCCAGATTCAAGGAACTTTCCATCACCTATCGATGGGTGGAATGTCAAAGTCACATAGAAGAGCATATGGAGTGGGAAGGATTTTTTTGTGTGTGGTCCTTTATGGAAAACACAATCTTCGATAATCTGCCGTGCAGCTCTAACTCACATCAATCTCCCATGCAAAATATATTCATCCTTTTCCCCAAGATCCTTATATCTAAACATCCACTTGAAGTCTAGTATTTTATCTAGGTGAAGATTAGGCACCTTAAGTGCAGTTCTTTGGGTACAGCGGCTAAATCTGAGGAATTCCGAACTGAAGAGACAAGTTATCCCCGCCAGCACACACCCACCCAACTTTCCTTTCTCCCAACCCCAGCTCTACTGAGGTATAATTGACAAATAGAAATTATATATAAATGATATATAATATGATGTTTTGATATATGTATACATTGTGAAAAGATTGCCGCAATCAAGCTATTAGCATATCTATCACTTCCCATAGTTATCCTTTTTTGTGTGTGATGAGAACATTTACAATCTTAGCAGACTTCAAGTATACAACATAGTATTAATTATAGTCACCATGCTACACGTTAGATCCCCGGGACTTACTTATTTTGTATACCTGAAACTTTGACCAACATCTCCCCATTTCCCCCACCCCCACAATATCCAGTTTTCAGTGACAAGGCAGGCAGGGGTAAACAGCTACAGACATATTCATTTAAAGTGACAGGGGCCGAAAAGCAGGAGACACACAGCAATCAATGTCACATAACGAGCATGAAATCCAGCCAGGCTCATACTGCCAGTTTCTTCATTAGGGTGTGGTCCTACATCTGGAAATTGCCCTTTCAGCTCCTGGTTCTGTCCTCTAGGCTCTTGGTTCTGCCTTCTGAGTCAGCCCTTATTTTCAAAAAACAAAAATAAAAATAAAAATAAATAAATAAATAAAAGAACAGAAAAGAAAAAGAAAAAAAGAAAAGAAAAAGGCTGCAATTGCAACTAAATATCCTTCTAGGCCTGTTTACTATCCACAGAGTGTCAGTAAAGTATCTAAAGTTCACTTTCATTTTGTGCCTAAATAAATAAATAAATAAAAAGAACAGGAAAAAAAAGAAAAGAAAAAGGCTGCATTTGCAACTAAATATCCTGCTAGGCCTGTTTACTATCCACACAGTGTCAGTAAAGTGTCTAAAGTCCACTTTCATTTTGTGCTGTCTCTATCTCTTTTAGTCTAAATTGGTGGTTCCTATTCCAGAACAATTCTCTTAAATACTTTGTGGATTGTACTGAGAATTCTATGAAGTATAAGACCAGGAAGCAGTATTGCCAGGGCGGGGAGTAAGCTATGTTTTGATGACCAGACTATATAAATTGTGTTAAGCAAATTGGTTGGACTGTTTTACAGAACAGATGGCTGGAAGCAAAAAAGGATTGTAGGTATGGTCCCTTTTTGTTCAGTGGCACCTTATGAACTGGTTCAGTAGCATGCTCAGTCTCCCAGGATGGTGGTTTCCTGAAAGAGTTTTTGCACTAAATCAAACTGCAGAGAATGTAGGAGAACTTGGATAGATCCAAGACTAAAGAGATTTTCTGAATTCAGGATAGAATTACCTTCTTAGACCCTGGCCGAAAATGTCTAAGTTAGATTAAGTGGCATAGGAACCAATGAAGGCCTTTTCTCACTACTTAAGTAGAAAAGTTTTCACATTTACAATATGAGTCAGAAGGTGTTATTTTTACCAAATCAATTCCAAAGTATTATTCTTAATAAAAGTCGGCAATTTATGGATCTGAACATTCCATTTTAAGTTTAACAGAAAGTTTGGCTTAAAGTAGAAGGTAGCCACATCGATTTCTTTATGTTCGATATGCTTTTATTCTGAAATTAAACTTACTTGGTTTTTAAGAGAAAATGACCTCCAAATTAAATTCTGTAATATTTGCCTCATCTTAGATTTCTCAAAAATACCCCAGTCATTACCTCCTAGGATTTATAAATTCAGAAATAAAAGGTATTCATTCCTTTCATTCCCTCTACAGTAGAAAGTGAAGAAAAAAAAAATGTAGATTAAATTTGTCACCCTCCTTGGATATAGCCAGACCTGTAGTATTTTATGGTTATTACTTGCTCTGCATTCCTCAGATATCTCTAATCGGTATATAATCAAGAGAAATGGTATGACATAAGAGATTTCTTTCCCTTGTGTTTCTATCCATTCTCTTGAAAAATTGTACTTACAATAGTCCTGAAATTAGTATTGAAAATTCAATCTTCATCAATTCCTCCTAGGGAACATTGTGAGAGTAGCACAGAGACAGGGAACAGGGACGCTGGAGCCAGACCACCTGAGTTTGAATCCTGGTTATGCCACCTACTAGCTGTATAATCTTAGGCAAGTTAATTAACTTCTCTTTACCTCAGGTCCCTTATCAGAATTTTAGTGCACTTGTCATAGGGTTATTATGAGGAAGAAATTAGTTAATGTAGGTAAGGTATTTAGAACAGTGCCTGGCATATTAAGTGCATCATAAATATTTGACGTTTTAAAAAATGTGAAATACAGTATACAGATGACATAGTACGGTGTTGGAGTGTTCAGGTTCTAATCCCAGCTTCACTGCTTGTGTAGTCAACTTAACCTCTTTAAGCCTAAGTTTCCTTTGTAAAAGAGAATAATTGCCAAAAGTAGTACCAGCATCACAGTTTCTGAGAATTAAATGAGATGGTCTATAACAAGCATATAGCATAGTTTCTGCTTCCTAGCACCAGTGATTATAAATATATATTTTATTTTTGTGACCTTTCTTTCCCTGTTCTTTGAGTTTTATTTTTGATTCTCCACTTCATACCTCTAGGTCACTTTTTGGACCTCCAGAGAACCATGTAGGGATGCTTTGAAAAGGATGACCGTGGGGGCAGAGTGAGGGTAAGGGAGGCTTTAAGATAAATCACCTAAGTTCTCAAGAGGCATTGCAGGGTGAAGTTGTGTTAGGGTCTGGCCCAAAGCCATGTGGACCCAGAAACAACACTTATCGGCAGTTCCGGAGCCCGTCTGTCCCCCAGAGCCAGGTGCCTATTAACAGAGCTCATACAACTAAAGAACAGAATCAGAATGCCAGTGTTTCCATTTACAGTGAGCAGCGAAACTGCTGCGGCCTGGCAGCTCGAGTTCCCACCCAGCCCATTTTGTGCCTGTAGGCAGGCTGCACCTCTAACCTAGCTATCACTTTATAAATTTATAATGAAACAAGCTGCTGAGTTGCTCCTCAAGTCCCTCAAGTTTCCAAAAGTTCTTCCTGAATTCATGCCGACTAGATACCAAATTCTAATCAGGAAGCAGCTTGGTGAGCTTGGACTAAGAAGGGCAGTTTGTTCTCAGACTCATGGGTTTAACAGAATAAGAGGAGGATGAACAATAAAAAAGCAGATGCCACCGGCCCAGAGCACTTTCTCTCAGCGTTTGAATGGCCACTGCCTATGCTTGCTTCTGAGACTGCTTTGTACTTATTTCCTCGTCTAACGGATGTCTTTCTATCTGTAGTGTCAGGATGTTCAATCAGATTATTGCCATGCCAGAGAGAGTACTAATTCAGTCTCAGGATCCAAGACTAGCTATTCCTGGGGCAAATTTGGCCTTCAAAAACTTTTGCTTACCTCTTATACTGTACAGAGGCTAAGATTTGAATCAGGAGTATGTATATAACCAACCTGATCTCTAGCCTCTCTTGAAAAGTTCAGAGATCGGGCCTTCCTGGGCCTTTCCCACATTAGGTCAGTCCTCTGGAGATGAGAGGCCATCCCCTTTAGATGAGTCTTGAGTCCTGCCCTTCATTCAGTTCCCCATGTCCCTCACTGGTCCTTGACACTGATCAGCATTACCTGCTGGTAATGTATGTGTGCCTCTAGACATTTCAGTTTGCTCCGTTCTAACAATTGAAGTTGCCTTCATTTATCTGTATGTACTGTATTTTTATTTCAAATTTTAACTCTCAGATGGCAGTCTTATTTTCTCATTTCCAGATTCATTTCACTGTCACCCTCAAGTATTGAAAACATTATACATTTTAAATCCTAGAGGGTTACAGTGATATGAGGACTGAAGTGTAAAGCTCATAGCTTCAAGGAAGTGCGATACCCTTAATTTTTCCTCAGGAAATATGTAATGCTGCTTGCCATCCCTTTCTGTTTCTAGCCCAAGTCTTTTCTTCCTCCTGGGTGAAGAATATTAAATGCTCCTATATTCTACACTTTTTAAAAGGCTATAGTTATTACCTACACTGAGAGAAACATAATGTGAATATCGCATTTATAAAACAGATGAATTTAGATGCTTTATTTACAAATGTTTTACCACAGAATCTTTTAAAGGAATGAGCTTATTTTTAACTTCAATGTTCTAAATTATTAATAATTCAATATAGGAAGAAGTACTATTTGTTATGATTCTTAAGAACTACTGGCTTTTAAAAAAACTTTGTGTCTAATGAATGAGACAATGTCATTATGTAATTGGATCACCAATTGTAAAAATGAATTTATTTCCCAAGGCAGCATTTTTTTTTTAAATGAATAATCTCACATTTAATTCTTATTAATCTTCTAAATAAATTAGGATTAATTTATGAGTGATTTACTTGGAAAAATAGATATGCTTGAGAAAATTGAAATGTCAGTTGTAGGTCTTACTATATCTCATAGGTTCATACTTCCTCAAATTTCACTACTTTATGACTTGAATGATCTCGTGGTGCAAGGTAATAACATAGTCTCTTTATGCTTCCATAACACCTTGTATGTATCTCTTATAATAGCATTTACTCCAACTTATTTAAACCATTGTTAAATTAAATACTGAATTAGCACAATTTCTGGGACATGGTTACTTCTGCATTTTATCATCATTGTCGTCATCTGCTTACAAGTTTTATTCCTCAGTTGGACTGTATATATCTTGATTCTATCGGCTGTTTCATGTTTATACCTTCTGATACAGTAGAGGGCATATAGCAGGTACTTAATAAATGATGAACTGAACTTTTCATTGGAAATAGGAATCCTTCTCAGTTCCCCTTTAGATATGCAGATTAATAGACATTAATGTTGGGAATGCTTTAGAAATAATGACTAAGGACTACTTAAGTTTCACCAGATTTTTAACTAAAGAAATATAGATAATTGAAAAAATAAACTTTTAATTAAAAACAAACCATAAATTTTAAAATAATAAACAAATAGCAAAAGACATTATAAGCAATGGAACAAACCACACACTGAAGGGTGATTTACAAAGACCTCCCAAAAATAAGTAAGGGAAAGACAAACAACTCCAATAGGAAAAAGGCCAATAATAATAAGATAAGACACTCAACTTCAGTGTAATCAAAGAAACCAAATTAAAACATTAAGATTCTATACCAGTCATACACAATGGCAAAAATGTTAGAGACTGGAATATCAGTATTGTGGAGATTGTTTGCAAGACTCTAGTGTGACAACACCTCTCATACGTTGCCAGTTGAATTATAAATTAGTCTATGTTGGGATGTGGTTTGGCAATATCTAGTAAAGGTAAAGCTATGCATATTCTATAACCTTATAATTCCATTCCTAGGTGTATATCTTTCAAGAAATTCTTGCACATGTACGAGAATTAGAGTAGTTTAATACTAGCAATAGATTAAAAACAACCTAAATGTCCACCAACAGGAGAGCAGATACATGAAGTAGAATGCTATATAGCAATTAAAAAGAATAAACTGCAAAACTACATGTAAATCCCAAGAAGATAATGTAAAGCAAAAATTAATTAAAGGCTCTAAATACTATGTACCATTTTATAAAGCATAAAACATGCATCAATATCTTGTTATGGATATACAAATATTTCACAGAAGTATAAAAAGATATATGGGAATGATAAAAGATAACCCTGGAGAGTATTTACCTTTGGAGAGAAAGGAAGGAGCATCTGGGTGTTTCAATTGTGTCTGTGATCTTTTATTTCTTCCAGAAAATCTGAAGCAAATTTGGCATGTTAAGATTTTAAGTGGAGGCAAGGAGAATGAAAAGAGAAAGTCAACAGACTGTGGGAGGTTTAAGTTATTAGGATAAGTGGGTTTTGAGAATAAAATAGAGCAGTACTCACTGCTTGACAAACTCATCAGTTTGTTAGCAGTGTATCAATTCAAATTCTGGTTAGCTATACTGAAAGTCCGAAGGACTCAACT
>NW_006436298.1:24416606-24434822 GCF_000325575.1 Pteropus alecto | reverse complement strand
TGTAATATGAAAGAGGTAATACTGTAGAAATCTAGGCGAATACAAAAGCATGAGTGGTATGCAGATATGTAAGATAAGATGAAGATTTTTGAGGACTAAAACAAGCCAAAAAGCAACAAAAGATTTAGATTTTATGTTAATTAGAAAAGCAGTTATGCCTAATTCAGAGACTAGATGTTTTTCAGTGAATTGTAATAAGCAAGGTTACTGTGATTCAAGATTAACTAGATTAAGCCATATTATTATAAACATTTAGCTGTTAATGTTGACAGTTGAATAAATCCAAGCTGCATTTTACTGAAGTCAATAAAAGAGCTTTCCAGAGGCCAAGAGGAAAAATAAATCAAAGCCCTTGACCAATGTTAGAAGGTGCATTGGAGATTTTAATGTGGCTTGCTGTCTATTTCTGTCTCTTTCTGTACTGTTTGTCTCTATCTCGGCATATTCTTTAGCCAGACTGAAAAATCAGAGAATACATACATTTGGACTGGTAAAGAATGGAGACAGTGGGGCAGAGAAGAGCACTTTTATGTCTGTTACATTGTTTTAAAAAAATAATAAAAAAGAGTATCCATTTAGAGTGGGAATAATATAGTATAATATGGAGATATAAAAACCGAATTGTTATCTTACTTTAAAGAGTAACATGTTCCTTTCAGATTACCTAAAGAATACACGAATTCATTTTAATTTTATAAGATTTATGCAATAGGTAATAAACTGAGCAAAATTTGTCCCCCATGACTCTCTTTTCAGATGTCTTTCCCAGAAATAACCACTTGTCTACAATTGGTGTACAGTCATCCAGGTCCTTTTCTATGAATTTGCATATAAAAATCCATGTACCCATAACTGGGATAATGTGTTTTTCTGCAACATGTTATTTCCATTTAAATAAGGAAGTTTTGTTAAGGCAGCTTTTGCATCTAGATAGCCTGGTTCTTTTTAATAGCTACGTAATATTCTTTAGTATGATGAACCCGTTATTTAACATTCTACTGTTCCTGGCCTATTGCAAAGTTTCCAGTTTTTCACTATTACAAAAAATTCTGTGGTGAACATTCTAGTACACCCATCATTATGACAGAGGGCAGATGTGACAATGTATGACCAGAGCTAGAAACTACAGTGGTCCATAACCTGCCTTTCATATCTTTGACTTTGTTTTTCTCTTGGTTGTGGCCCCATTTTCTGACAACCTTACTTCATGTGGTAGCAAGTATGTCAACCAGCAGTTCCAGGCTTATATTCTACAAACTTAACAACCTTTCCCCCAATATCAGCAAAAGTGGAGGGGTCGGCTCTCAACGAACCAGTTTAGGTTGCCATTCTTGACCCTATCACTGTAGTTCTGTGGGTAGTGTACACTGATTGATCAAGCACAGGCCACATGCCCACTTCTGGGGCCAGCTCCTCATGGCCCAAACCACATGGTTTGAGAAGGAAGAAAGAGTGGGTGATTCGCTGGATAAAAATGGGGATAATGACACCAGAAGGCAGAGGCACGTATGCTGGTCAGGCAAATATATCAATGTCCTTTACAAATATCTTATAGATATATTTTATGGTTTTGTGAGTAGGAGATAAATAGACATCCTTATGATATCCAGATTTATGCCATAAAGAATAGAGTAGTTTTATAAGTATCTTTCTAAATTTTTGCTAGAGTAAATGAAACAAGCATATTGTTTTTACATAATATTGTATATGAAAATAAAGCATGTTATAGATTGAAGATTATGAACATTATAGAAAACAGATAACTTTTCAATGTAGGAAAGTGTTAATATATTTGCTAAAAATTTAGCAATATGTTCATTTGCCAAACCATTCCACAAATTCTGTATTTTATTTGTTTGTTTGTTTGTTTATTAAACAGTATTTATGAAATTCTGTTGTGTAGTGATCACCACGCCAGGGGCTGGGGATAAAATATTGACTATACCAAGATCTGTGCCTTCAGGTTTGTTACATTATTGTCAGGGGCCACTTATGATAAATAAACAAATGAGTAAAGGAGAAAATTTCAGGCTGTAATGCACTATGTTGGAAATAGAAAGGATCAGGAGATAGAAAGTAATAGGGCAAGATCACTTCAGGGAGATGAAGCCTTTCCGAAGAGAGACTTCTGAACTGAAACCTGAGGACTAAGATTGAACCTCAAACTTTAGATTTATGCTGTCCAGTATGGTAGCCATGTACAGCTGTTGAGCAGTTAAGTGTAGCTGGTTCAAAATAAAATGTGCTATATATGTAAAATACACATCAGATCTCCAAGACTAGTACAAAAATTATAAAATATTTAATCAATAATTTTATATTTATTACATGTTGAAATTGAAATATTTTAGATATATTGGAGTAAATATTAAAACTGATTTTACATGTTTCTTTTTACTTTCTTCATGTGACCACTAAAATGTTTAAAATTACATATGTGACTCACATTGAACAGTCCTAGTTTAGATGATTTTTTACTATTTGCTGTTATCGACAATTTTTTATCTTTTTGTTCTTGTTGATGGTGTTGGCAAGTGAATTTAGGTAGTAGATTTTTCTCCAAGGGTCTAAGTCTATCATATTTATTGACTGATGTGTCCAAATATAATAATTCATTGTGTTATCAAGCTTAACACAGCTCAGAATTAAAAGGCAGCGGGTAGTGGTGAAAGCGCAGCAAATTGCCACTTCACTGGAGGAGTTGTGTCATTAGTCACCTTCCTTCAGAAATGTTCACAAAACAGAGGAAGGAGGGCTTGGAGTTGGAGAGGTGGCAGAGTGAGCAACACAAGATAATGACAGCGTGGGACAGCATGTCTATGTGAAACATGAAAATCTACTTCATTTCTCTACTTAGTGAAGGAGATGCTATTGTGTTGTGTAGAATTGCCATTTCTTGCGTGTGAGAATAGAGTTTTATTCTACAAATTGTTTTTGTACTGATGGGAGTGTTAATGACTTTAGGGTGCCTTTTATTTTTATGCCACTGTCAGGGAGATGCTGATAAGTTCACACATCTTTAATAATATTAAATTAGTTCACTGCAGAGAACCAGCAGAATAGTTGTTCTTTGTGCCATGTTATTCTCATTTCTGTTTGCAGCTTGTGCCAAAGGGAAGAGGTTAATTACTAAAAATTCATGTTTAACAGGTGAAAATTTTAAGTTTTAGTTTGTAAACATTTTAGGACCCCAAATGTGATGTTTGTTATCTAATCTAACAGTTTTGCGAGGAGAAACTCTACCCCTACTGGTTTGAGAGAGTGTTGAGTCATATCCTGTGAATGTGAAGCAATGGTATTTAAACATCACGGGTTCTTCTGACTTTCATTCTAAGTCGCTGCAGTTCAGAGCAGCAAGTGCTCTCTGGGAGGAGGCTATTACTGTTCCTTGGAGGTGGATGGCTTCCCTCGCCCGGATTCAGTAAGGAAAACCTGAATATGTAGTTCTTTGACTGGGGTGAAAGATGTTTTGTTTCTTTCTAATCAACTATGCTAGATAGCTGCAAGCTGAAAAGTGCCTGCAGTTTGCCACTTATTTATAATAAGGTAAGTTCCATATTTTGGTTTACTCATTGTACTGTGGCAGCCTTGAATTAATGTGGCAATTTTAGTTTGTGATTATGCCTCAGAAAATGCCTTCTCACAGGGTGTTGAAGGTAGTGTTTGAGATTCTAATGCAAGTAATGTTAAATTTACAGTATAATCCATTTGTGAGATACTTAATTTAATAGATTGATATTCTTTTTATAGTTTTTCATGAAAAATATGTGCCTGAGATGTGGAAATATAGCAGTTTTATATATTTTTTTTGGTTTGGTTTTTAAGGATTGTGTACTACTAGGATCTTATTTTTATTTTCTTTGCTACTGTATGATCTTGGTTAAAGGTAAAATATGCATAAAATGCATATGATTATGCTTGGATTTTATTCTAAATAACCATAGCTCAACAACTATATTTCTCTTTTGACATACAAAGTGAACTTACTAATTATTAGAAAGTTTAAAGTTGAAAAGTAGTGAAAGTCTCTTGCCTTTTCATATTTGACTTTTTGTTTAAGTGAAAGGCCACCATGGTTATAAACTGATTGATATGTTTGTTTTAAACACATATGAGTTTATCAGAAAACCAATTCCTCAGTGGCTATTGGAGACACTCATGTATAAGTTGTATGGATAGAGAAATCTGTGGAGAGAGAAGTGAATGGGTTTGTTTTTCAAATTCTTTATGCTTGCTGCCAAGTAGCTGGTATGAAAGACAGAATGCTGTCTTGGTATTTTATTGATTAAGGAAATAACATCAAATCAGAGGTAAAGGTAGTGTCTGGTTTCATATAACTTTGGACACTTATGTTTAAGCCCTTTGAATTCTTTTGAGGTCGAAAAGGTTAATTTGATTTTGAGAGCTCCAGCTTTAACTTTATTAATGAATTGAGGGGTTTTTGTATGTTTAATGACAGTTGGCTTTAGAATCATTTCTCTTTTTTTAATTGACTCATTATTATGCTTGGAGATTGTTTCTTTCTATTCAAAATTATGCCCATTAAAAAATTGCTAGATTCAAACTACAATGTGAAATTATTTGCATTAGATGTGTTTTCATAACTCAAGTTTTTGCAAAAGTAGAAAGGTTAATGAACTGATGGAAAACATGTAGTTTTCCTCTTCTTTGAAGGGTAAGTTAAAATTAGTTTAACTTCCAGGTATATTTGAAGACAATATTCCAAATTGGAAAAAAATTTAAGAAAATGACTTAGTACTATGCGAGACTTTGGGATGTTGCATAGTGAAAAGACACATATTCCCAAAAGATTAGAATATCAGATGTTATAAATAGATATCCCAATGCTAGATATGTATCAAACTCCACTTTTTTTTTTACCAGGGAGGGAGGAAGTTATTCTGATTAGTAAAGTATTCTGCTTGAGAATTTTTTCTTATATGTGAATTATTGAATGTCCATAAAAAGAATAGAATATATCTACATCAAGACAGAAACACGTCTAATTGCACTTTGCATTATTTCAGATTCTTAGCTATGGGTTATAATGGCCATACAAACTGTTGTTATGAATGACAACTCAGACTAAAAAAAGTGTTGTAAAGTCAACTTTTTATACTATGCTTTGTTTTGAATATGGATTTAGTTATTTATGACATCGTACAGCTAGATACCTGATTTAGATTATTGAGACATCTTGTTTCTCTTCCTTCCTTTCTGTTTTCCCTATCTTTTGGCTGTTTTTCTGCTTCTTTGGACTTCTGGAAGAGGTGTGGTAATAGCATGAAGAGAGAAGGATAGTGAGCAAACACAAATAGTGTAATATTGGTCTCACCTTTCATAATGGTTTTGATGAGGAAAGAAATCTGAACGAGGTTAGGTTTAATGGCAAAAATAAATGAGTCTTTTAGATATCTGAGCATCTCAGTTATTCAGGAAATTCTTTGACCTCTGAGATGAAGAATAATTGGGACCTTGGTTGGGACAACCTTACCAGGGTTGTTGCAAAGATGAGATAATATCACATCTCTTGTTATATTTTATTAACTGTAAAGTGTTAGACATATTTTTAAGGAATTGTTTTTGTTTCTTCTTCCTGAAGTAAAAGAGCTGACAAGACATCGGAGATACTGAGGATCCCACAACAAATTCAGAATATTTTTTTAGTAATGAGGGTCTCCACTTTCTCCTCTTTGTAAACTATTTTACCTGTTAATTTCCAACTTAACAGAAAAATATTTTGTGAAGATAAGCTCCAAAACTAAAAGCTCAATTTTACCTAAGTCCCAGTGCTGTTTTAAAATTTCCAATAATTCAAGGAAACTCATTCTCATTCAAAAGATATTTATCAAATGGTAATTAAATTTTATTTTCAACCTAAAATAAAGATAATTTCCTTCTTAATGTAGTTAGAGACTACGTTAGCAGAAGCACATAGCATGACATTTTTTTCTTTAAATATTTTTCTTTTAACTAAGGCTTTGAAAGTTTCATGATGAGGAACTACAGAATAGGAAGAAATATTTAATATAGTAATTGTTATGACTCCTGAAAATGAAATATTTCCAGTTGATGCTTTAGATCCTACTGTCTCTAGTGAGTCGTGCTGGATGTCAAAAGCAGCACACTTAGTGGGAAAAATAATAGTAGTGAAAACTGTCCTACCTACCTCTGAAAATCAGTTATGAGGATCAAATGAGACAGTTTGTATGAAAGTGCTTTTGAACTCCACAGAGCTTATAAATATCACTAACACAAAATAAGATATACAAAATGATATATATTAGGGGGAACTTAGATGTCATCTCATATCTTCTCTTTTTACAAAGAAAGGAAATAAAGTCCAGAAAGGTTAAGAAAAGTGCTTAGCCCCACTGAGCTAGTATCTGAGCCAAGACCTAAATCTGGGTTTTCCTGTCTGCCCACTTAGCTAAAAATTGATTAGAAGACTAAAAATTGATTAGATGTTCCTTGAGTCTTACTGTTAAGGGTTTTTTAAAAAAATAAATAATACTTTTCAGATATTGATGAAAATAAAATTTTCAGATATTCTTAAAGGAAGCTATATCCTTGGAGAATGTTTCATAGACAACATATTGTCTTGTCTACAGGTTTGTGAGCTGAAGAGTCTCTGTTGGATCTAGTTTAATGGAACATGGTTTTATGGAATAATTATCATCAAACTATACCACCTGACTTTTGTAATCTCTTAGCTATTGCCACAGTAGAAGCATCCAAGCCCTTACATTGGGGAATTAAGTTATAAAAGTAAACATGCATAATGGATAGGGGTAGATTTTGTAGCTTTTAAAATTATGAATAGTAGAGTAGATTGTTTTGATATGTTTGTTGAAAGTGATTAGTAAAAAGGGATTCTCCAAAAGCTTACACTTGAGAAGAGATTAGGAAAATTTAAACAACCAATGAACTTCTAACTATTTCTTTTAGAATTGATCTGGATATTTTATATTTATGGAACATTACTCTTTTCAGGGGGATGAGATGGAAGAAAGATAACTTTTCATAATTATAGATGTTAATGACATATATCCTATCATACTAATGAATGCAATAGGTTTATAAAAATGTTTTTCTTTAAAACCTCTTAACACTAAGGTTAGAAGGCAGAGATTAATTAAAATATCCTTTTTATTTGTGTGTCGATGGTATTAATAAAGGTTATTTCTTACTCCTAAGAATTTAAAATATGGTCATCATTTCTTTTAATTAAAAATGTCAGTCTTATGAAAGGTATATGCTATTTTCATATCCCGTGCTCCAGCTTATATCTTTGTTAAATAAGTAGAACTTATCATCATGCTATCTTATGAACAAATCCTAGCCTTACTTTATAATAAAGTTTGTTTACTTCGATTCCAGTTTCTATATGAATCTGCTATGTAACCACTAAGAGATAAAGGAAAACAGATGCAATAAATAGATAAGGGTTTTTTAAAACTTTGCTAAATATAAATTCAGTGGGGATAGTGTATAGTCTAAGGGGCAGAGCCCTGGGCTGTAGGAGTGTGGTGGGGACAATCAATATCTTTGTAATTTTGACCCTTCCTGTGGTGTCAGTGGTGACAGTGAAGCTCTCGTTTTCTTTTGATTTTGTTTTCCTATCTCTAAAGTTGAGAAAGCACTTTAATGCCAGATAAAAGTCTCACATCCCATAGGTTCTTGGTAAATATTGAGTAATAATCCTGTAAATATCAAGGTGGATGAAGCACTTTGAACTCAGTTGAAGTGCCAAAGATGTGCCATTCTTATAGGTTTGTAATGATCATCACCTTGAGAGAAGCCCAAATAAGAAAGCTTTGGAGATGGTTTGTTGGGTTTTAATTTTGTCTAGCGATACTCAAATTAGTCACTTGGTCTCCCTTGAGTCATTTTACTAGCGGGATGGCATTAGTAATATTTATTCATGGCAATTTACAACATACCCAAATAAACGAATCAAGTTCCAAATCTCTCACTCTGTAAGTGTTTCTCTCCAAGATGAAAATAATAATAATGATTAATATTTCAGTCTGTCTATATAATAGATTTTTATGAACTATTTCTTAAAACTATCTTGAGATTTGGGAGCTATTAATATTATTCCCCTTTTATAGCAGAAACTGAAATAATGAGAAATTAAGTGACTTATCCCTGATATTACACAAGTGGCAGTAAATGACCAGACTTGAACCTAGTCAGTGAGGCTTCAGAGCCAAGGTTTTTAACTACATTCTATGCTGCTTCTTGTTAAAATGCCTTGATCCCAGTAATATGAAATGACTGCTATAAAGTGCTACAGACAGAAAAAGAAATCTTTTTAATGCTACTATATTTAATCATTTTGATGACTTTAAAATTCTCATTCTTAGTGAAACCTAGGCTTTTATGAACTGGGTAGACCAGCCTGTCACTGAGTATGTGGGCACAAGGGAATAACATATGAGGTGTGAAAGAGTTTACCTCAATTTATCTTATACTTTATCATCTGAAGATGTTCAGTGTAGAACTGACATAAATGTAAGTCATTTTTTGCCACAAGCCTTTCTCACTATTTCATATTAGAGTTTCTTTAACACACATAGGAACAATAATTGCTTTACTCCCTGGAGTCAAAAGCTAAATGTATGCAGATATATACATATATAGTTTATATACATTATACTCATGCAGAGAGACATTGGATAATAAAATTAAAAGGTCAAAATAATTTTGAATGCCTAAATTAATAGAAATTGTCAAAGTTTAAGTATTTTAGAATTTACTGTGAAAAAAATGAAAATGCAGAAGAAACAATTGAGACAGAGTATCAAAGGAAAGAACGGTATTTGTAAAAATCATTTTAAAATGCTTGTATACAAAAAAATTGTTTTTCAATCTTTATACAGAAACTTTTTTTTGTCTACAAAATTTCACTAGAGAGTTCAAACTAAGGAGTCTGGGAATGAAAATGTATTTGGCATAATCTGTCGATTGTGAGGACGGTTTCCAAAATGTCCTCATGACTAGTGACTAAAGGCTTGGATTAGGAAATGCTACGGATTTTGAGAGAGTATTAATGTGGTTATTGTTTCAACTTTTCCGGGGGGTGGGGTGGGGGGGAGGGTGGACACAGAGAAAACTTTCCTGTAAGAACACTCAAACGGACATAAAATATATCCAGCTTTAGACAATGGAAACAACTCTATTGGGAAAATTTAACATTTGGTCTTGACCCAAGCAATCATTAAAAACAAAACAAAAGGAAAAGAAAAAAAAGTCCCAATCAGCACAAAATCATTGAATGCATTTTCTTTTCCCTGGTCCTAAACACAATAGCATATGATCACTATTCGAGAATGTTCTATTCCTTGGTGTACAGGTTCCCTGCATTATTTGAAATGCATTTGGTTCTTGTGGCTGACTTTTTTCAGCGATGATTTTTCTTCCTTAGAAATGGCATGATCCAAGTCAGCGATCGGTGGAAAGCATCGCCCTAACAGCAGACCTGAATTCTATATCGTATACTCTACGCCTTGGCTTCAGCATCCCTCAAAAAGATTCATCCTCTAGCCCCTCTCACATTTCCCAAAGACAAGGAATTATTTTAAGATAAGATCCTTTTATATTTAAAATTTTTTTTCATTTTCAATACAGTTGTCGCTGTGAATTTTGAAATCAATTTTAGAACAGTTACCTCTAAGTTTAGCTAAAGTGGCTGAAAACTTTTGCTAAGCCCATACCTGGAGCTTGAGAAATATTCGTGCAATAGATTGATAGATAGATAGATAGATAGATAGATAGATAGATAGATAGATAGATAGATAGATAGATAGATTGATAGATGATAGATAGATAGATAGATAGATAGAATTCCTCATAGCAAATGTACTCTAAATATGTAAATAGCTACAAAAAAATCATTAATACGCCAGACATAAGAAGACTTTGTAGCTTTATTACTTGTTTTAAATAATTGATAGATCACACAAATATTGATATTCAAGAGTTTTTGAAAAGCACATTGCAATTCCAAAGATATCGAGATTACTACTGGGAACCCACTGATATCAATGAGTATTACTACTTATACACTTTCAAGATAAGATATTAAAGTGTTTATTGTTTCAAGTTTTCTAAGGGATGAAAAACAGAAAACATTTCTGCAAAAATACTTAATCAGAGCAACTAAATAGGGTCAAAATATATGCAAGTTTTAGACAATGGAAACAAATCTATTGGAAGAATAGTAGTGTTTTCAAATCCTACATGACCAGTACTTTACACCAAAGAGCAGAGTCCTCATTTGGGTGATTTTTATATATCAGGCACTAATATATTGATTTTAGAAATCAACTAAGTTCTGAAAAGTGTATTTGCTGTAATAAAGTACTTTTTGCATTACATCCTGACCTCTTCTTCACTGTGTCTATTATTTTTATATGTTTCCATGAAAGAGAACTATTACATTTTACTATTTTAGTTGAAGTTTTTTAAACAAAAATTAAGACATTAACTAATAACTAAACATTATTTTTATTTAAAAAGTATAGTTCAATAAGTTAAATTCATTCAAAGTATTGTACCAGCTGTAAAATTTCCATCATGCCTTTTTTTCTACCTAAGGAGCATGTAATTTATATTCACAAAAATTTAGAATTAAAAGGTTTCTTAAAAATCAATTAGCTCAACTCTCTCATTTTGCAAATGAAAAATATTCTGGCACAGGAAAATTAAATGACTTTTCCAAGGTTATACATACATAGTTCCTGACAGAGCCAAGTCAGACGTGAGGTTCCTAACATGCAACTTTGCAATCTTTTTTACTATATCAGTCAGTGAGAGCATTATCTGAATTTAGTATTTTAATGGTGCACTGGATTTTTACTTCTTATTAAAATGTTAATCATGTACAGCATAAATCAAATTGAGTTTGGCCTAATTTTGTTTTGGCCACTAAACATTTTTTTAACCATATTTTTTGGAAGGGCATATTTTAACCACAGATTCTGTGTAGAAGCTTTTCCTAATACCTGAAGGTTTACCTTTGTTCTATTCACTTGGCATTGAAGATGCACTTGTAATTACAGAGAGAAGTTCACATTTTACCACTTATGCACATCTAAGACTAGTCACAGTTTTCTACCCCCTCCAACTTGCCAGATTCTCAACATAAATGCATACATCAAATTGATAGAAAACTCCATAAATGCATATTATTGTATTAGTAAACAACATATACACCTATTTGGATCATTTAACAAAATAAATGGAAATCATTACTAAACAATGTTTTGCTCTAATACCTATACTTTGTCATCAAAGTTATAATGCACTGGAAGTTCTCAGCCCCTTTGCCTCTCTTGGTGGCTCCTTCAGGAGCTGGGTGGCCACACCCCAGCAACAGCACTCAAGGTGAAGGATTCTGTACCTCTCCAGGTGGAAGCTCCCGTTAGGAAATGGCCCACTTGTAGACCATGCCAGGTAATATGATCTGCCCCCATTCTTTTTTAGAACCATCAAAGAATGTGTCTCATTCGACTTCTCATTTGCAACTGCAATGGGGAATGAGGAAGGCAAATGTTTTCCAGAATATTCTTCGGAATACTAGTTCTATGAAAACAACATTCTGTAATCAAATAACTTTGGGAAACGTGGCATATTGGATTCCCCTTTTGAATATTCACACTGAAGGCAAAAGGCAACCACTTTAAAAGAGGGGTTTGTTTAATATTCTATTAACTTAGTAATTTCTGAGCAAACCCATTTTCAAAATATTACCTATTGACATCATGGAATGCACTTGGGAAGCACAGGTTAAACATTCCCCGCAATGACTGTCTGTCCTGGAAAGAGAGTAGGTTAAGATATGTGAATATGCTGTTCCGATGAGGTCTTTGTCCCTATAAGCCTCTTATAATGTGAGCTCAATACTGAGTATGAGGACAATTTGACTTTGAGATTTTCATCTCATTTAACATTGTTAGAACCACGTAAGACACTAGTTCTCTGAACTGGTTTGACCACAAAACAAAGGTAATTCAGTGCAGGGTTGATCACGAAACAAAGGAAGCTTAGCTCTGAAGTGGAAGGTAGAGAAAATTTCACAGAAATACTCCTTAAGCTGGATCTAGAAGGATGTATTGGCATTCTCTAAGTGGATAAAAGCTCAAGAGCAGAGGCATGACTTATCATAACAGTTCAGGAGGCAGGTTGAAAAAATAACAGTATCTTTGGAATCTAAGGTAGAAAGAGGAGAATGGCTGATGAGGCAGGTTGGCCCAGGTCAGCTCATGAAGGTCTTTCACTGCTCTGCTAAGGAGCTTGGTCTTCACCTTAAAGGGCAATGATTCTTCAACTGGATGTTGCATCAGATTCACTAGGAATCCTTTTCCAACTATACGCACCAGGAATCTTTTTCAGGCCCTATGCCTAGGAGATTCTGATTCATTAGGTTAAGGTATAGCTCAAGAATGTACATTTTGAGAAAGGTACTCAGCTGCTTCTAATGTACACTCTAAGCTGAGAAAACTTGGGGCACCAAGAAAGGGTTTCAAGGAGGGGGATGTTATAGTTGGAATTTTGAAGGTTTGGAGGAGGAAGGTTTGAGAGGAATGATCCCAAACACAGGGACACCCATTTGGAGGCTCTTACACCTGTCTGAGTGAAAGGCAACTAGGGAAATAAGGGCAGTGATGTGGAAATGGGAAGAGACTGGGTGCCACAGGTGTAGTCCAAATCTGATCCGTAGTATTTGGTGACTTACCAAATACAGGTGTGAGTGAGAAGGAGCATCTGGTTTTCTGGCTAGATAATGTTGATGAAACACTAAAAAGGATGCACCCAAGCTCCTGTTCATTCCTTGCTCTTCCCTTTCTGTCTACAATTTTGGTACCTTGTGGCACATCTGATATGCTTCCACCTCATAGCTCTGTCATCTCCCATAACTTTACAGGCTTCAGACCTTTGGTGCCACTGAGCACCTCCTTGTTGAAAAGAACCAGAGAAGTCCTGGTCTATTGATGAAGCTGTCCTAGGACTAAGAGGGCACATGGAGTATGGGAGTAATCATTTGAGAAGACATAGGTGAATGAAAGATACCGCGCACTGTGAATATTGTCAGAGCTGTCATCAACCACTTCCCTACTCCATACTCAGTGAGGCTGAGAAGGTGGGATTGGGAAGTGGACGAAAATAGTCACAAAATGCTTGATGATAGGTGACCCCAGTCCTCTCCCAACCAAGCCTCAGCAGCAGAGAGTGAAGAGAAAACTAATGAGGTAAGGAAGCTGCTATTCTGCTGAACAGCCAAGAAGAAAAGCTTTGGCAAGTGTCATGATGTGAGCTTGACCCCTCCTCTGCCCAAGGCTAAAAGAGAATTAAGAGGACCCTCAGGTGGGGCTTGATGTACTCCCTGAAAAGGAGGATGGCTCAGCTGTACAGGGTAGCTACGCTGGTGAAAGAGGGTTCTGTGAACTGAGATGTGACCATGGGGTAACGTAATGAGCTACATAACAAGGAGCAGAAAGGTTCGGTGGAACAGGCTTGAGAGTCTCTCATTATATCCCATGAAAACAGGTGATGAGTGGAGTCCAGATTTGGAGCTAGAAGACCTGGGTTCAAATTTAGAACTCACCACATATTATATGACTTCGAGAACATTTTTTGACTTCTCTGGACCTCAGTTTTCTCCTCCTAAAATGATCATAAAAATATCTTCTTTGTAAGTAGTTAGCATATGTCGGATGTGGAGTATACTGTGGGCCCCTCATTCTGCCAGTATTCCCATCTGATCACGGCCCAAGCCTTTTCACGTTACTGTAATTCAAGCACACACTAGTCTAGTGGTCTTTGGAACAATCAATTTATGTGAGACAGTCTTGGGTGAAAATCGAAACAGTCTGTACTATGCAGGATAAATTTGGCAGTTGAGTGATTGATTAGAATCTTGTTTACAGGCTCTTGTTTATATTTCCTCAGCCTTATGTAATTTGTTTTGTTCAGAGTTTATCCAACTAGGGTTAGCATAATAGGATTTAATATACTGCAGAACTGACAGAATGTTTCTTAATATTGGTTTTACTGGACCACAAGAGCAACTAGTCAAACTAGTCTAGAGAGGGGAGAGGAGTGGGGTCTATTGGTGCCACTGGAACCAAAGCCAAATATGCTTAGCATCAATAAGCCAACTGACCCCCAACCACAACACACACACACACACACACACACACACACACAAGAATTGCAATGAATAGTCTCATATTAGGGTCTGAGAAGTCCAATAGTTAAGAAACCTGTGTTTCAGTTAAACTTGTTTATCCTAAAGGGAGACTTATTTTTCTCATGGACCTATTATAATTTCTCTAGCAGTTTTTTCTATATGGAAATGCTGGAAAAGAGCACAAATAGATGGACTTTAACATGTACATATTTCTACTCATTCTGTTTTCTTGGAAGTTCAGCAGAGAAGTAAAATATAATACCCGCCTCTTGTATGATTGCCAGATTTTAATAAAAATCTCATCAATGTTAAATTTTATTTAAGTTAGTCTCATTTATGTGATCATGGATGTCATTCTGATTTTCAGATACATTGGTCTGTGCAGTGGCCATAATCCCATAGAATGAAATTTTGAATCTACATGGGCCTCTGTAACACATATGCAATTCACTGGTTGCTTCAGCATTCTTCTCCATGCATTCAAGGGTGCAAAAGTATTTTTTGAAAGCCTTTGTGCCAGATACTTTGAGGACACAGTTAGCAGATAAAATGAACACAATATATGCTAACAAAGAGCTTTAATCTTATGAATATCAAATTATAAGTTATACTGAGTGGCATTAGATAAAGTAGAAGCTGGTACAAAGTATAATAGGAGAAGTTAATTTAGATTATAGGCTCAGGGCAGTCTGCTCTAAGAAAGTGATTTTAAGTTGAGACTAGAGACATGCAGAGTTAATGCGGGGTTTCCCTATTGTTGGAAAGTTTGTGAGGATTAGAGAAAATGTACATAAAGCACTCAGCATAGTATCCAGGAGATTCAAATCCTAATCTATGAATATTGAGCCAGATAGTGCTTTAGAGACCAGCTGGTGGGCTGCAAGTGCTGAATCAGCACTGGAATTGGTGACTTGTAGGTAAGCCTCAGGTTATCTGTGGACCCACCTGGCCCACAGCCTTTCTGGTTAGCCTTCAATGAATATGCTCTGTGTATGAATTTCTGCATATATCTGCTTTGTTAAATATTTCTCTGCAGAGATAAGCAACCTTCCTCTCCTTTTCACCTTGTTCCAGTCCATTCAGCTTGCTCGGGTTCTCTGCCTCCTCTCTTTGGGAATAGGTTCATTTCCTGGAACCCCACCTCCACAGAACTTATCTTGAATCAAGACCTTACTATCTATGTCCTCAATGAGAGATGTCAGCATGTTCCCCCTGTATCCCCAAAACTACCCTAACCAGGCTACGTCCCTCCAGTGCAGTTCATAATTAAGAACGAACTTTATTTGCACCTTACACTTTGTGGTTCCTACTTCTACATTCACTCCTGGGAAGATGGAACTAATGCCGCATGAATTCTGCTAGTCCTCTCTCCCACAGCCAGCCTGCTCTTGATGACCCAGCCTTGAACATAGCCAAAGCCTCGTGGGCAACTGGTGAGGTCCCAGAATGTTGTTCCCTGGGCATGGCAGTACAGGTCACCTCCCAAGGCAGAGGAGATGGTAGCAGTGCTTATATTGAGATCAGACCATGCTGGGCTTCTCTGAGGAGAATGACACCATTGTCTTGAGTGGGCTAGAAATGGACTGGGTTTGAATTAGTTGTCAGAGGATCCAAGAGTATCTATGAAGGAACCAGAGTTATTGTGGATGCTTGGAGATTTGGAGCTCCCTAAAGGTTTTCCCCAATCTATACTGTAGTATTGGAGTCCTGCCTAACAGACTACAAGGAAACTAGAGGAGATGGAGCAGGGCTTGCTTTCAAGAGTCATCAGAGGACTGGAGGTGCTACCAGCAGCAGAAAGTAGGCTCACTTCTAGCAGTATTGCTCCAGCGCCTGTTCCCCACCCAGGGTGAGAAGCAATGCTGGGATTCAGGGTATCACAAGCAAAACTGGCTCGTGACTACAGCCTAGTGGGCCTTTCTTGGATCTCATGTCAGTGCGTTGGTAAGAATTAGGTGCCAGAGAATGCATTGGCACGGGTGTGAAAACTTCAAACGCCACCCCAGAGAACAGGAAGACGGTTTTCTTCTCTCTTTGTGGTTTCTAAAGTTTGTGGTTTCAAGGGTGCTGGGACCACTTACAGGAAGGGACAGTCTTATTTTTCTGTCTGGAGCTCCCATAGTGGAGAAGAGCTAAAGGACAAGGAGCACCGAGAAGAGCATGCTTTAGGAGAGAATGCCTCTGCTGCTCCTCGCATGTGCTTCCTATTTTCAGACACATACATAGACAAGCATATCAGATTCTGCCCTGGTCTATATCATCAAAATATAGCATATCTCTATAGAAGTTAATCTATTTTTTAAAAAAGAAAGCCTATGCTTTCGAAGGCTGGATTGACCAAGGGAAGGTCCTTGTTAGCTTTTCCTTTATTGTTTAATGTAACCAGCTTGGCTTCTGTCATGGAAGACCTCACAAAGCCAGTGAAAACTGTGATCTGCAAAGTTAGGAGTGCATAAAAATGCATATGGTATGCAGACTTTAAAATAATTGTATGGCCAATTTCTGTTGTACCTGTTACCATTCACTGACCTACCAATAATATGACGGAGCTCTTGCTATGGCATTAATACTATTACATCATCCCTTTCTGAGCAATCATAGTGGATGATGAAGAAAATAAGACACATTTGAGAGAAAATAGGTGACTACCAAAGATAGGTACATTTCTTTGGCTGTCAGAATTAGCTATGGAAATTAAGATTGAGAACATCTGTTTTAATTATGTATGTAGCACAGACTGTTCTGTTGTTTCAGTTTCTCTAAGAAAAAAAAAAAGACAAAAGTTACCTGCTAATTTCTCACGATCTTCTAAGTCTAATTTGCTTTTAGCTATTAAATGCTACTATTGATATTAAATCATGTTCTAATGTGGAAATACGTAAAATTCTTACAATTCCTTTTGCAGACTCTGTATGGTAAGACTGGAGAGGACAGACTAAATACAAGTAAACATAAATTTCTAAATAGAAATGCCTGCCAAAGTGTTTTAGCTCAGTGTTTAACTAGGCATAGATAGAAGCTTTATTTTTTGACCCAGTTGTGAAAACTGTAGTAATGCAAACTGACACCAAGAAAACTGCTGGGAAAAGCAAAGGAAATGGAAGTGAACTAAGTAGAAAACAGATCCTGGGCCATCGGGCAACTGAAGAGTTGAAATATTTACCACTTACCAAGTGTCCACAGAGTGCTACACACTGTAGAAAATTAACCCATAAAGCTACAAGGGCCTATGCAACTGCCGTCTGCCACTGAGGCTGTTAACATACTAGATTAGACCCTCTTGTGTTTTGTTATGTTTTGTTCTCATTTCCTTTTTAAAAATAATTGTGGCCAAATCCTTACATTTACTGTTCTGGAGAAGTAAATCAATTAAAAAATTTTTCGTCTTCTATCACTATATTCTCTCACTTGCTCTCTTTTTGCTGTGAATTAAACCCATGTTTTCTACTGGATATTTCTTAGGGGCAACCTGCCCAAGACCTTATCTCTGTCTTTGAGAAACTTATAGTCAAATGTGGCTGTTAATTTTCTAGTCTTGGTGCATGTGTAATTCATTTCAATTTGATTTGAATGAGGCAATAATAAATTTAATAGAATAATTGCCTCTTTTCCCTATTAAAAAAGAAATTATTGAAAGATTAAATTAATTTAATGATTAATTTTTAAACTGAGGATAAGAAATTGATTGTCTAAAGTTTATTCTCACAAAACACATGTTTAAAATATTTGAAAATACTTGTAAATATATTTTGCAGGTTAATAGTAAATATACCTTAGTTCATTTTTGTATAACCATTTTTCAGCAAATTACCAATTTTAATATGTTATTTATAAATCCTTTTGAATTTTTATAGACAATAGATACAATCAATATATAGATTAGAAACAGTTTAAGAATAATGTCAATTTTATTTATTGTCTAAATCATGTATTTTATATTTCTTTTTTATCTTTACTGCTCTGGTCAGAGCCTCTAGAAAAATGTTGACTTGATGATAGTGGGCATCCTGTTTTTCTTG
>NW_006436298.1:24396632-24416553 GCF_000325575.1 Pteropus alecto | reverse complement strand
AGAGAATTCTCTTCTATTGCTGGCTTGCTAAAATTAAAAAAAAAAATTAATAGATATTAAAATTTCCAGATATTTTTCCTATATCTTTCAAGATGGATTTCTGGATTAAGTATTAGTTTCGGCCTATCATTAGTGTCATTTTTAATTGATTGTGTTTGGCAGTTGCAACTCTTCTTGCATAAACAGCCATCAGTTTTGCTTCACTATCGACTCTGTCTGTAGTGGGTTATTGGTTAACTCTATAGTATGTAGAGCATATGTATGAATAAAACAGTTTATGGGATCCTATAATTTTCTAATAATTAGACCTTAAGACAAATGTTTGAATATGAACTATACGTCCCGTTAGCGCTAAGACAGATTTTTACATGATTTGATCTGCCTCGATGTTTTATTGTTATCACAGTCTTCCTTGCACCTCCATCTTTGTGTCTCCTGTTAGAAAATGGGAATAGGTAGGGAAGATTGGCTGTGGAGTTATTTGCCACATAATTGGGCTGAGATAACAACTTTTTGTGGGTCGTACTTTAAAGGATTGTAGGAGTAAACATTTTATAATTAAAAAATAAAGTGATCATGAGTGAATACCCTGCATCGAAATTCTTTTTTATCTTCTCGTGAAAAATACAGATTAAATAAATGTTTCCTGTGTCCTCTCTCCAAAAGTAAGACTTCTTTGGAATTAATTTCTGTGATAATGTATAACCTTTTGATTTTGGCAGACAAGATAAGAATCTTACAGCTCAGTTAAACTTTCTTTAAAAGAATTAAGGGCTGCCTCAGCACCATTAATGAATTTACTGTAATAGAAACAAATTGCACAGGATACAGAGAGAGTACAATGAAGTGGAAATAGAAACAGAAATGAAGGTTGAAAAATCTCTGAGCTCTGCTCTTTGAGGGTGGGAGGTCAGCTTTCCCAGTGCAGCTATATTCTGTAGGATCATCCATACACACATCTTTCTTCGTCTGTAGGAGAGCTCATTTTTCTATGGATGTTAGGGAAACTTGTTTTGAAAATTGAGTGAGAAATAATAACATTGTCCTGACAATCACCATCATTTGAAGCACACGTTGGAATTATTTCTGTATGTCTACTTGAATGTAGGTGGATTTTTCTTTTAACATCGTAATATATAACATTACACTTTTTTCCTAAAAATCAACCATAAATAATTTATATACAGAATTATTTAGAAGAGCTTTAACAGAATAAGAGAAAAGAGCTGAAGCCTCAGCTACTTTATTAGAATATGAATAGCGAACTTAAGGCTATAAAATTGCTGGGTTGAAAATGATTTCAATCTGAACACTGATTTATCTTGGGGAGTCTTTTTTTTGTAATTTAATTAAAACAATCTCGGTTGATAGAAATAAAGTTGTTTTTTTATTATAAACAAGCCTCTAGTCATTGGAAAAAGTCCTATGCAGTGGAGATGGAGAATAAATGTTGTTTTTCAGGGGATGATTATCTCTGTTCTTGTTTCTCATTCATCTTCCGTTTTGACATTTTGCTGCTCATCAGTGTCCTACCAGAGGTTGAAAATAAAACACTATGAAATAGATAGAAATCACAGAGCTCCACTTGTCACTGCATTGACTATTCTCAAAAAAATTTGGGAGTGTGAAGGGAACACTTTAAGAGACACCTAAAATATATATATCAAGATGAAGTTTGGGAGTATTTATAATTTGGGACTATTTCTATCCCAAATTATCAAGAAGTTTGGGAGCTATATGCTCAGAGTTATCTTCTGAGAGACAATCTCAATTTCTATATACATAAGTATTTTTTAAAATTTAATTATTTATTTTACTTAGTTTCAAATATACAGTACATTGGTTAGATATTTACATAGTTTATAAAATGATCCTCCTAATTGCTCCTTCTCTTCTATGACTTTCCACCTAACCAATATATTAATGCTAACTGCATTCCCTATGCTGTGTTCACCATCCCCATGACCATCTATCAACTACGAATTTGTACTTTTTTAACCCCTTTCTCCCAGTCCCTCAACCCCACTCCCTTCTGTCCATCACCAGATTGTCCTCTATAATTGTAAGTCTGTTTTTTGATTCATTTTACTTTTTGTTCCTTAGATTCCACATATAAGTGAAATCATATGATATTTATCTTTCTCTGTCTGACTTATTTCATTTAGCATATAACCTCTAGGTCCATCCAGGTCATTGCAAATGGTAGGATTTCATTATATTCTATTGTATATATGAACCATAATTTCTTTATCCAGTCATCTGTTGATGGGGATTTAGGTTGCTTCCATATCTTGGCTATTGTAAATTGTGCTGCCATGAATATTGAGATGCATAGATCTTTATGAATTATTATTTTGGTTTTCTTTGGATAAATACCCAGAAGTACAATTGCTGGATCAAAAGGTATATTTTTAATTTTTTGTGAAACCTCCAGACTGTTTTCTATAGCCTCTGTACCAATTAGCAATCCCACCAATAATATATGAGGGTTCCCTTTTCCCCGCATCCTCGCCAACACTTGTTCTTTGATTTATTGATGATAGCCATTCTGGCAGATGTCAGGTGATTTCTCATTGTGGTTTTAATTTGCTTTTCTCTGATGATTAATGACCTTGAGCATCTTTTCACATGTCTATTGGCCATCTGTATTTCCTCTTTGGAGAAATATCTGTTCAGGTCTTCTGCCTATTTTTTAATTGAATTGTTTGTTTTGTTGTTGTTGTTGAGTTGTATGAGTTCTTTATATATTTTGGATATTAACTTCTTATTCGATGTATCATTAGCAAATATCTTCTTCCAATCAGTTGGTTGTCTTTTTGTTTTGGTGATGGTTTCCTTTGCTATACAAAACTTTTTAGTTTAATGAAGTCCCATTTGTTTATTTTTTCTTTTGTTTCTCTTGCCCGGGGAGATACATCTGAAAATAAATTACTGTTAGTAATATCAGAGAGTTTACTGCCTATGTTTTCTTTGGGCAGTTTTAAGGTTTCAGGTCTTACATTTAAGTCTTTAATCCACTTTGAGTCTATTCTTGTATACAGTGTAAGAAGGTGGTGCAGCTTCTTTTTTTTTTGCATATATCTGTCCAATTTTTCCAGCACTATTTATTGAAGAGGCTGTCTTTACCTCATTGTATATTCTTGCCTCTTTTATCATATATTAAGTGAGCATATAGGCATGGATTTTTTTCTGGGGTTTCTATTCTGTTTCGTTGATCAATGTATCTGTTGTTATGCCAGTACCTTGCTGTTTTGATTACTGTAGCCTTGTAGTATAGTTTCATATCAGATAGTGTGATACCTCCAACTTTGTTCTTCTTTCTCAAGATTACTATGGCTATTCGGGGTCTTTTATGGTTCCATATAAATTTTAGGATTATTTTTCTAGCTCTCTGAAAAATGCCATTAGTATTTTGATAGGGATTGCATTGAATCTATAGATTGCTTTGGGTAGTATGGCCATTAATTCTTCCTACCCATGAGCACAGTATATGCTTCCATTTATTTGTATTTTCTTCTATTTCTTTTTTCATAGATATATAATTTTCTGAGAACAGGTCTTTTACCTCTTTGGTTAATTTTATCCTCAGGTATTTTATAGTTTTCAATGCCATTGTAAATAATGGGATTGTTTTCTTAATTTCTCTTTCCAAAAGTTCATCATTGGTGTTTAAAAATGCCACTGACTTCTGAATATCTATTTTGTAACCTGCTACTTTATTGAATTCATTGATCAGTTCTAACAGTTTTTTTGTGGAATCTTTAGGGTTCTCCATGTATAGTACCATGTCATTGGCAAATAATGAGAGTTTTACTTCTTCCTTTCTGATTTGGATACTGTTTATTTCTCTTTTTTGTCTTGTTGCTGTGGCTAAGACTTCCAATACAGTGTTGAAGAGGTGTGGAGAAAGTGGGCATCCTTGTCTTGTTCCTGATCTTAAGGAAAACGCTTTAAGCCTTTCCCCACTGATTATATTAGCTGCAGATTTGTTATATGTGGCATTTATTATGTTGCGGTATGTTCCCTCTAAGCCCACTTTGCTGAGAATTTTTAATCATACATGGATGCTGGATTTTGTCAAATGCTTTTTCTGCATCTATCGATATGATCATATGGTTTTTAATTTGTTAATGCGGTGTATCACATAAATTGATTTGCGGATATTGTACCAACCTTGTATCCCACCAATAAATCCAACTTGATCATGGTGTATGATATTTTTAATGTATTGCTGAATTCAGTTTGCTGATATTTTGTTGAGGATTTTTGCAGCAAAGTTCATAAGAGATATTGGCCTATTATTTCTTTTTTTGTAATGTGTTTTTCTGGTTTTGGAATCAAGGCAATGGTGGCTTATAAAAGGAGTTAGGGGGCCTTCCCTCTTCTTGAATTTTTTGGAATAGTTTGAGAAGAATAGGTGTTAATTCTTCTTTGAATGTTTGGTAAAATTTACCCATGAAGCCATCTGGTCCAGGACTTTTGGTTTTGGGGAGGCTTTTGATTACTGATTCGATTTCATTGGTGGTAATTAGTTGGTTCAGATTTTCTGTTTCTCTTTGACTCAGTCTTGGGAGATTGTATGTTTCTAGGAATGTATCCATTTCTTCCAGATTGTCCAATTTGTTGGCATATAATTGCTCATAGTATTTTCTTATGATCCTTTGTATTTCTGTTGAGTCTGTAGTTATTTCTTCTCTTTCATTTCTGATTTTATTTATTTGAGTCTGCTCCCTTTTTTCCTTGATGAGTCTGGCTAAGGATCTGTCAATTTTGTTTATCCTTTCAAAGAACCAGCTCTTCATTTCATTAATCTTTTGTATTGTTTTTCTAGACTCTATTTCATTTATTTCTGCTCTGATCTTTATTATTTCCTTCCTTCTATTCATTTTGGGCTTTGTTTGCTATTCTTTTTCTAGTTCTTTTAAGGTTAGATTGTTTATTTGAGCTTTTTCTCATTTCTTGAGGTAGGTCTGTATTGTTATGAATTTCCCCCTTAGGACTGCTTTCACCGTGTCTCATAGATTTTGAGTCATTGTGTTTCATTTTCATTTGTCTCTAGATATATTTTTATTTCTCCCTTAATCTCTTTGATAACTCATTTATTGTTTAGTAGCATTTATTAAACCTCCGTATGTTATTGTGTTTTCCAGTTTTTTTCTTGTAGTTGATTTCTAGTTTCATACCATTGTGATCGGAGAAGACAGTTGATATGATTTCATTCTTCTTAAATTTACTGAGACTTATTTTCTGTCCTAACATGTGGTCTGTCCTGGAAAATGTTCCATGTGCACTTGAGAAGAATGTATATTTTGCTGCTTTGGGGTAAAACTTATGAAAATATCCATTAAATCCAGCTGGTCTAGCGTGTCTTTTAGGCCCATTGTTTTCTTGTTGATTCTTTGCCTGGAAGATCTATCCATTGGTGTCAATGGGGTGTCTCTGTGCTTCTTTTTATACTTACTATTATATCTTTGAGATCAGTCCCTGGAAATACATATGGGAGATTGGTGGTAGGATGAAGGAATTCATTCCCTTTAATGGAAACCCTGGACAGAGAAAAAGTATTTGGGGATTTGGGAAGTAGTAGTTCCCCAGAAAACTGGCAAGAGTAAGGGCAAGGTCATTAACATAGCAATTATTACCATGAAGCATGATACGAACATAGACCCCAGTGCTAGAGTTGGAATGCAGGTGAGGCCAATGTGTCATGAACAATGCAAATGTGCACTAACCAGTAAAACTCAGAGAGTGAAAGACCAATTTCTGCCCAGCCTACTCACTGTTAAGGAATAAATAGCCTATATCAAGAAAACATATCTACATTATGAATTAGTCCTTGATAAATCACTTAAGTAGGAAAATCATTATATCTATTTTTTTATATTTTAAAATGTCATTTTGATAACACACATTTTACCTAGATTATACACTTGCAAATATTAGGTAAGAAGCCCATGAGTTATAACTACAAAATCACTGATAGCTTAACTACTATGATCTGATTTTCCCGACTACATTTTTCTTAAACATGTTTCTACCCACACTTTTTTCTTTAAAAAGTTTTATATTAGCAAGATATGCCTCAATTAAAGAATTTTGAAAGAATCATTAATGAGTATAAGCATTCATCAAGTGGATGTATTAAGAGCTAATAATTCCCTTTAGCTAGAACATTAAATATATGGAAAATGAAGCCAACAAGGAAATCATTGCATTCACTATTTCAAATAATATTTCAAGTTGTGGATAATCTACTTCTACTCTTTTGTTTGGTAACACTGACTTTTATATTTTTAATCAATGACAAATATATACTATGACTTACATAGTATTCATTATATATAAATATTCACATAGACATTTATTGTCATTTTTATCTTACATAATTTATATTGCGATGAAAGTTGATGTGTACCATGCTAACCTTAATTCAAGTCAAAATATTAATTTTTATTAAGACAGTCATAATAGCTATTGCTTATTCATTGCTTATAAGCCAGGCATCATCCTAGTTTTCTTTTTGTACATTGCTTCTAATTATCTCTCAAACCTTGCCCAATGGATATTATTGATCCTGTTTTACAACTGAGGAAACTGAGGCCTAGTGATTTTAAGTAACTTACCCAAAGTAACACAACTAGTATGTGGTAGATTTAAGATTAAACCTACATCTGTCAAACTCTAAAGCCAGTGCCTTTTCTATCACACCACATTGCTTCTTAGGATCCTGTAAAAAGGCTCGAAGATTAATACTGCCTCTGAGATGTACTTTTAGTCAAATTGTCTAGGTTAGAGTGCTAACTTACTGGTTACGTAAACTTGGGCACATTGCCTAAGCTCTTCTTGTCTCAGTCTCTTAAAGAGTTGTTTATAAAGATTAAATCAGTCAGTATTTGTAAAATGCTTAGAAAAGTTCATGGCACATAGTAAACATACGGTAAATGCTGATTATTAATAGTACTATCAGCTATTTCCCTTGATCTGCAATACTCCCAGAGTTGTCAAAAACTTTTTATGCATTTGTGCAAATGAATCAATACATGCCTGTATATATGTTATGGAAAATAAGTACTGAAAATAATCTTGATTAGTCCAGAAGAAGAACTACAAAAAAGGCAGAATCCAGTAAATAAAAATATCTACAGCATACGAAAGAGCCCATTGGAAAACCTAATTTTTCAAGCCAACACAAAAGGATTCCACTGAACACCTATGGGTTGCTTTATTAGTAATGAACAGCCTATGAAGATGTAGCAAAAGAAATAAATATCATAACTCCAGAGTATGTATCAAATAGATGGTAATAAAAATACACTGTAGATTTATGTTTTTCTCTTGTATCTGCCAGCTCTCTGAGGGTCTGTGTCTCTTCTTATTTGTTCCCATTAGTACCCAATAATTGTATTCCATACAGTGGGCATTTGACAGTCAATGCCTTGGAGGGTAGAGAGGCTTCTGCTGTGATAAAGCATATCACATCAAAAGTTAGTTTGAGCCAAATTGTTCTGTAAATGAGGAGGGGTAAACACTGGAGGGTTCCACTGTAGGTATAAGAATCTTGATTACATTTGTCAAACAGGTGATACCTGGTCCTCAGATATCTAGGTAAGAATTGGAGAGAGTTTTGTTTTGTCTACTTTTATGTCTCCCACAGGACCTAATACTGTCTCTCCTATACAGAATAATTGTTCCTCACTTGAATCATGGTTTATTCTTCAAAAAATTCTCAAGAAGAGTCTTCCTGATTACTGTTCTCTCTTTTAAGATGATTTTATTTAGTTTTACAGTTATGATGAATTGAATTTGGTCTCTAGAGACATGGAAATCCATCCTGAATTCACTAAAACTAGCTGGGTAACCTTGGACAGGCGCCTGGAGCTGTGAGAGCTTTATTCTGCTCATTTATTCTATTCTATCATATCTTATTCTTCGAAAATATTAGAGCAGAATAAGATCAGTTTAAGCTCAAAATATTCAAAATGCCTAAAAGCAAAACAAAATAAAAACCCAGTATTTTCTGAACTCATAGATTAGAAGAATGATCAAAACCAACCTGGGCGATTCAGCAGGTCACTGTGGAGCCTGACCACATGATTCTTATGATAGGGCAAGTTTGGAACATTTAATCATGGATATAGAAGACAATTGATTTTTATCAGCTTGCTAATATCTTTTTTAGTTTTAAGTTCAATCTTATTACATAATACATTCCTTCTATCTTCCTTTCAAGGATCTGCATTTTGCCTTCAAACAATTTGTGAATGGTTGACTGGCTCCCTGATTTCTCTTCTGTCTTTTGAATTGTGGAGGCCACACTTGGGTACAATATCAGGCAGAAGGGTTTGTGTTGTGATTTGTGAATCAAAGTCCATCACTCTCTGCTTGGCACACTGTAGGTACTCAATAAATGTTGCTTTCCTCCTTTTAGTGTTTCTTTAGTTTCTCCTCTCCTCTTCTTTCCAACACAAAGAACAGAGGTTAGAGCCTTGCTTCTCAAAGTGTGGTCTGTAAATGTCCTGGGAGGCCAGGCCTCTTTCCAGACCACAGAATCCTAGTCTGCATTTTGGCGAAGTCTCCAGGTACTTCCTCTGCACATTAAGACTGGAGAAGTGGAAATTAGAGGCTATGGATGGCAGTGCTCACACTCTTTACTGCTACCCCCCCAAAAAACCATGAAGCTCATGACCTGTGTTTAGTCATAGTTTTATATTCATATGTGAATAGCACATTCATAAGCACAATTATACCTTGAATTGATATCTGCTGCATGATTTTACAGGGTCTGTGCTGCTTCTCATTCTTACTTAAAGTGGGCGGATATATGCTTATTTAAGCCCATAAAAATAGCAAATATTATGTTCTTGTAAATATCTGAAAAGAATTCTGTCACTTCAAATTTTCGTTTGTATTTCTCCAAAGCATTGTTTTTATTTCTCTGATTTACATGTAAGAATATGGAACATTCACAAATATATTGTTTTGTGTCTAAAATAGATCTATTGTTTTTTAAAAAGGAGATAGAATTAGTTTAGTATCGTATTCCTTTGTCACATTTTACTTGCTGGGGTAACTTTCTGAGGCAAAGAAAGCTGTAAAATGCTTTTCCCTGTAGAGATTAAATTAGTTTCTTTTAATTTAACTGTTGCATAGCCAGAATTAAGTGAAAACCCCAGGATTTTCTTTTAGTACTAAAATTTGGGTTCAATTGTCAATCACCTATTTAATGAAATTTTGTGTTTAGAAACCACATTAAAACTCCTATAGTCCAGTATCATACATTTAACCTGGGGCCCCTATGCAAACATGTTGAATAATGCTTCCTTCGTTCATTACTCATTTGATTCCTGAACGCCACCACCCACCAGAGCCACAGCTCTTCAGCCTAGGGCCCCTTCACTCCCCTCGCTGCAACTAGAAGCAGAGGACTCTCCAAAGGCTTTAGGATGGTAGCGTTGGATCTTAAAATTGTAGCTATTAGATTGGGAACTGGAAACCAAGAATCTATTTGTAAACACGTAGAAAAGGAGGGTTGGGAGAATGTTTGAAGTTTTAGCTAACTACCAAGACACGTAAAAGCATTTCCAATCTCAAATTCTAATATACATAAAAATCTCACTGGGCCAATCCCTGGGCGCCATCCCCAAGAGACTGAATGATTCAGTGCCTCTGTGGTGGAACTCAAGACACTGCCATGGTAACGTGCTGATGAAGGTGTGTAGACCACATTTTGAGAAGTACCTGTTAAAATGTTTGGAATTAATTTAACTCAATATTAAGGTTTACCTAGAAATGCTGAATCTTAGTTCAAAACTTTATAGGAGTAACAGAAAATAGCCTTCTTACTTTCTGGAAATTTCAAATAAAATTTACTCAGTATTATGCACAAATGCATTGGTCTTAGCTTACTTTCTTGCAGTTTGTTTCTTTATCTTTTAATTTGTACTCTTTTGATCATGTGTAGAGACAATATTTCTCAAATATATATTTTATCATATTTCTACTTAAAACCACTTGGTCGAGGATAGGAGATGGCTGAGACCAAGAGCTCATAGATCAACCCTTATAGATAGAAGACTGGAGATGTCACACTTTTCATAACCTAAGGAGGAAGTCCTGGTGATCAAAGGAATGCTGTCAGGGAAGTCCCGACCTAAGCAGTGGGGAGTCATCTTGGCAATAGGTAGAATCGCTGTCACAGGATTGGGTGTCTTCTTGAGCTGTAAAAGGAGAATTTAACCCTAGTGCTATGGAATATGTCTCCCAGATGTTTCTTTGATGGCATAAGGCACACCTCATTATCTAGGTGACTCCCTAACAGTTCTTGAGGGCTAGAGAGGCTCAGCCAGGACCCTGCCCCTGTTCCATCTCCTTGAGGGCCTAAGAGTTAACAGTGAAGATGTTTTTGAAATGTTTATTTTGAGCTTAAATATTCATTTTTATACTGTATTTCATTGTATTTTTATCCACGTGGCTTAAGAGAAGATAGGATGATAAGGGAGTTGTTTTAACCTGGTAGTTATGGTTAAGCTACTTTGTCCATTTCTGGGTGGGATAAGGTAAAGGGAGGTTTATTTTTTGTGTTCTTTTGTTCTACCAGGTGGTAACACAATGTTGTTTTATAAATTTGAAAATAACATATTTGTACATTATAATAAAGGACATCATCTTTAGATTACTAATGAATTGTTGAAAGCCAGATAGCATGTTGATAAGTGAAGTAATAATTTCTTTCTATCAGGAAAGCTATTTAAATGTTGAAAGACAGACTTCCTGGGAGTTTAGTCCTTTCATAACTACTATTCTTCATTTTAGCCTTTTTAGTTTCTGTGTCTCTGGATGAAATTTTATCCTTTCTTTTCCTTATTTGGTATTATTTCATTTTTTAAAACTATTTTAGAATAATTTTTAGACTTTATGATGGTCCAAAATTTGATTTGTTCTTCTGAGGTCTCTGCTTCAACAAACTTTGCTTTTATTAGTGGACAGTAATTCAAACCTCCTCAAAAGAGTTTTGGCACCCAACTCGGGTTGTTTTCCTTGAATGAGAGTGTTGGTCTTGAAGAGGCAAATGTTATGAAACTTAATGGGAAATGCTATACCCAGAAGTGCCTTGCTGGCATTTTTTGTTTGTTTGTTTTGCCAAGAAATGAGATAATGTTTAGACTCAGCATCGTGAGCTCCTCACACTTGAGTTTGGTGAGGAAAGTAAGACTCTGGGAATTCAGATGCATTATCCTTTAATTAAAGATGATGCTATTAAAGAAATTAGAGGTGAGAGCAAAACAGCTAATGCCAAAACTTGGGAAGCTTTGCCTCTGATGCCTTTTAGAGTTCAGTTGGCCCCGGCACACAGATTTTCTATTAGTGCAGCTTCCTGACTATACATATCCCTTTTCCAATACTGGGATGAAGTTCTTTGGAAGTACACTCAAGCAACCATGTATCAAGAGCTCTTATGTTGCTTTAAAATTCGACTTTCTCTGTCTTTTCTTGAAGAAGGAAGATGGTAGCTTTGATCCTTTGCCACTCTCATCCTCTCTCCAAATCTGCCCTTTACTGATAGTGAATCAAATTGCAGAACTCTATTAGTGACAGTAACTTGTTATAATGAACACTTTTCTCAACTAAGGACACTGAGTTAGGTTTTCTAGTCAATCAGTGAGCAGCCATGGAACACCCATGTGCTTCAAGCCTTCATACTAGGAAATCTAGTACTTGGATATCTTATTTCTGAGTATTTCTTTGGTGTCACCTTAGTTGCTTAGTAAGTGGGAAGTTAATATGTGTTTTGGGCAATGGTGAATTCTTACTTCTGACAACAATTTATCTATTTTATTAGCTTCTCATCTTTCCTCAGGGTAGAGAAGTGACATTTTGACTGGATTCTGTAACTACATTTATCATGATTATTTGGTATTCTCAGCATAACAATGTACATAAATTCTTTATCAAATTAATCCCAGTGACAAAGGATTTGTCATTATAATGATCTATATCTTTTTTTTCCTTAGGGTATACATTCTAGTAAATATTAAGCCAGTCAAAATAATATTTTTCTTGTAAAAAATTTTATGTAAGCCATATGTTATGGTTTACCATCTTTAGTTTATGACAGCAATTACAACTAATGGCAGACAAAGATTAAAAGTATATCAGAAAATTACTCATATTCTGGCTCCTAAATAATCTATTTTTCTAAAGCAACGAATTCTATTCCTTTGAAGTGTTATAAAGAGAGGAAGAGCAATTATGTTGAGTTGTGTTAGTAGATTTGTGTTATTTAAGTACAAGTATGATAAGCTTCCTGTACTTAATATATTTTAAATGCAGTCGTTATCAGAAAGCTTCCTTTGAATATATATCTGATTTAATAACTTTCCTGCTTAATATCTTATTCCATTATATGCAACACCAAATTTATGAGTTATCTTATGGGTGGGAGCCATGTCAACTTGTTTGTGTATACATTCCTTAATGGATGGATGAATGGATGGATGGATGGACAGAAGAAAGGGGATTGGATAAAGAGGAAGAGAGGATAGGCAGGCTATTTGATACTTAGAATTCATATTCCTCAGAAATAGTGATATGAATTCCTAGACTTGATGTCAGACTACTAAAATGACATTGTTAATTTCATAGGAGGTACAATGTTTTCATAGGAGAACAGAGGAACGCAATGGTGATCGCCTTTTATGTTCTCTATTCTTTAAAACTCACATTAAATTATTATTGAGACAAAAAGAACTATAGGCATGCCTCAGAGATATTGTGGGTTCAATTCTAGACCACTGTAATAAAGTGTGTATCACAATAAAGCAATTCGTAATCTTTTTGCTCATGGAGGGTCTTGCCTTGGATTTGTAAAAAATGCAATATCAGTGAAGCAGAATAAAGCAAAGCACAATAAAACAAGGTATGCTTGTACTAGTTTTTATTAAAAGGGCAATGATACTAAAGTTCCTCATTTTTATTAATGCAATGACATAATGTTCAGTAGTGATCTGCCGGTCATGACACACCATATGCTACCAGTTAGGAGCTGAGGGAACCAAAGCTCCTCCTAAGATTTGACTTTCAAAGGATAAATTGCCCATGACATTCATTGGGAGCATTGTGAGTCTGTGCTGTGGTGCCCATGTAGTGCCCCACAGACTTTTTAACCAGGCTATGTGAGGCACTAGGAAGAAGAGATGTCACGGAGGCCACAGTGGTACAGGCTCAGGAGTCACTTCGCAGCCACATTAGGTATCTTTTCTGAAGAATCAAAATATCTCTATAGTTGGTTGCACAAGTTAATCTCTGCTGTCAACAAGCAAATCCTGAATTTTCAGCAAGGAGAATTTCATGCAGCTTGTGCCACCTATAAAACTTCAAAGACAATGTCATGACAGGTTGATTCCAGCCTGATGTTTAGCTACTTTTAAGGCCTTGGAAATCCAATCCAATCTTTGAAACTGTAAATAAACTAAGCACTGTGCAAATTAAGCCATTACAGGAGTATTAAATAGCACACTTTGTAAATTTGAATTCTCATAATTTATACATCTCAGAGTGTGACTTTATGGATGTTCATAGATGATATACAAAGTGAAATGGAGACTAGTACACAGGAAAAATAAATGGTCTGATCATCTACTTCCATACAGTAGTTGCTACTTCTGGTTAATTCTCAGGCCTATTCTAATACAAGAACCATAAATAGCACTTTAGGTTATAAGTGTCTCTTCTATTTACTTCTTTCATATATGTTAAGTCCCACCATGTCAGACACTTTTCTACACACGTGCTAGGGTGAACCAAATAGGTAAAAATCACTGCTCTCAAAGAGCGTAACTTTCAGCAGAATGACATTTGAAATATTGCATTACTGTCAAATATTAAACATGAATATAGTCTTTTGTGAACTTCAAGTCAATTTCATAAACCCTCATCAAGAGACCTGAGAAGATGAGTTGGTCCTGGCCCTGATATCTAGGAATTTAGAATCCAGCAGGGTAAATAGTTTACTGTGGTCAAGAGTTAAAATACAGTGAGACACTAACTGAAGTGGGCCTTGACATAGCACAGAGTGGTGAGTAACTACCTGCAGGGAGAGGAGGAATCAGGGAGAGAGGTTGTTAGGGTAAGGATGGTCAGGAAGGCTTCTCTGAGGATGTGAGCCTGTCTGATGAGCACCTAATTTTTCTTTAAAACACTCATAACTTGATGTTTTAAGGTGAAAGTGGTGAAGTATTATTTATACTAGTGTTCCTAATTCATTTATTTTTTAGTCCTTGAATATTTTAGCATTTCTTCCTGAGGGTTGAGAAAAATGAAGAATCAGGTTGATCAATAGGGAGACGATTAACTTAATGAAGTAGCATCCAAGATAAAAGTTAACATAATAGGTACCTTTATTTCTAAGAGCTTTATCTCCAGAGGTATTGAGGGTCAGTCAAATTAAGAAATTTGATGGTAGAGCTGATATATATTTCACATTCCATTTAGCTTTGTCAAGGTTTCTATGCATCTTCTAAAGAATTGCATGCATGGCTAATTAGCCTTTCAAATGAATTCTTTTCAAGGTAATAATAGCAATGAAATTACAGCATCTCTATCTGTGCAAATTTTCATGAATTGCTTCACACGGTTGGATCCATGGAATGCTATATTACTGAGAGACATGTTCTCAGACTTCATCCTCTCCAAATACAACCTTTTCTGACATTTCTGGAAATACAGCACTAATATCTAACATTTCTATAGTGTTTACTATGTTTCTAACACTGTTATAAACCCTTTACAATTATTAACATATCAAATTCTCACAACCCAAATGAGGCATGACCTGTTTTTCAAAGGAAAACTGAGGTATAAAGTGATTACATCATTTGCCCAAGGTCTCATAGCTAGAAAATGTTAGAGCCAGGATTTCAACTCGAGTAGTCAGGCCATAGAGTTTTGTTCTTAACCACTATATTATACTGTTTCTATAATACAGAATGAGCACTCTTACCATGAGGTTATTCTGAGAACTTTAAATATCAGAAAGTACCATGTAAGCATATATCAGATGTTAGGTATGTGTCTGCATATTAAATACAAATTCCATGACCATAGCCTTTGAATTCCATTTGGCTCACACACAAACACTGACCACAGACCCTTTTCACTGATGATGATGGTTGACACATGACTCAAACCTTACTTCACTAAATCCTGAGACACTTTGCCAAATCCCAAGGCTTTTGTTCCCTTTTTATATTGGTTCTCTTCTTCCTGAGGGCTAGCCCTCTAACCTTCACTGAATCTAGGACATTTTTCATTCATTCAGTTAGCAACTGTTTATTGAGTACTTTTGTGTTAAGCACTGCGCTAAAAGCAGGAGTTATGAGGGCATACCACACAGATATAAAATCCATTAAAATGAGTCGGCTCACTAGTAAAATATTTCCAAATATGATGAATTATAGAAAGGAAACAGCAGATTACTGTGGTAAATAATAATAGATGGAGAACTTTTACAGTGGGTGGTCAGGGAAAGCTTCTCTGAGGATGAGAAGACCTCCAGTATGAGACCTCCAGAATGAGAAGGAGCTAGTCATCTAAATAGCGTGGGAAAGAAAATTATAAGCAGAAGTAACAGCTTGTATAACACTCCTAGTGGAAAAGAGTTTAGCACATTCAGGAAGTTCACACAGGCCAGTGTGGCTAGCATGTAGTGAAGGGGAGAGTGGCTGGAGATGAAATTGGAGAAGTTGGTAGTAAAGATTGTAAAGGGCCTTGTAAGCCACAAGAAGGAGTTTTCAGTGAATGGAAATCCACTGAAAAGCGTTAGGCAGAAGAGTAACATGATCATTTTTATGTTGGCTGATCACTTCAGCTGCTTTAGGAGACTAAATTGTAGAGGTTGGAGGAACATCATTAAGTGGCAGCTGAGCTAGAGGTGATGTTTAGAGGTGATGGGCATTGACTTAGGGGAAAGCGATGGGTATGGAGAAGAGGACAGAGTTAAGACACGTGGAAGTGCACTTAACGGGACTTGCTGATGTGTCTGATGAGAAGGTTGAAGGGAAAAGAGAGAAAAAGGTGATGGTGTGCAACTGAAAAGGTGGTGGATGCTTTCCTGAATTGAAAGATAGGGGCAGGTCAGTGTGGAATACTCAAGAGAAGAGTGTGGACATGTTACATTTGAGTTGCTTATGAGACTTCCAAGTAGAAATGTCAAGTAAGTGTTGGCTCTGTGGGCCTGAAACTCAGGTTAGTCCAAGCCCCAGGGCACGGGTATTACCTAAAGCCTTGGGATTTGGCAAACTCACCTGGGAACAGAATGTGAAGATAATGTGAAGGCTGACAATCACACCCTGGGACACACCAACATTTAGAGAAAGACCAGTGTTCTCTGTTCTCCCACATAGAACTGCATTTCCCCTGCTGCCTGCTAGAAAGGCAGAGATGGCTAGGCCATCTATCCTGCACTTTTTTCTGTGGCTGCACGTAGCAGAACACCAGCTGAATTCTACAAGTGGAAAGAAATTCATTCCACCGCTTCCATTCTTCTCTCCCTAGAGTCTCTTCTCGCTCACCTGGACCTCACTTCTGTGCAGGTCTTCCCAGAACCTCACTGTATGATATGGCCTGACACCACTGATAACAACAAAATCCTTGGATTGGTACTGACTTCTCTGTAGGACACAAGATTATCCCACCTATGTGCAGAGAAAGATAGGAAATACATACTTCTCCACCACATTTTTCCCCTAAGAACACTAAATTCTTTTGCACTGCACAGGAAAAATCTAGCAAATGGCTTCTGGCAGGATGACATTCTGTTGAAAGCCCATAGCATACAGTGTTTGGCAGGCAGAGCTAGAATTGATGAGAATACTTTGTCAGAATCATTCTAAAGGTGGACTTCCTGGTTCCTGCCTCCATCCACATGTCCTTTAGAATGCAGCCCTTACTACTTTTCTTTATATACAAAGAGCACATAATTAACCAATTAAAAAAGAGCTCAACATAAAATAAAAATGAGTCAAGGATAGGCATAGGAAGTTTACAAAAAATAAATATAAGTGGCTAGTAGACATGAAAGACAGTCTCGTTAGTAGTTAAAGGATGCAGAACAAAAGGAGGTGCCTGTTTTACTCTAGCAGAGTGGCAAACATTTGAAGATTTGACGATTGGACAACGTTAAAGGTATGAGTGCTCATGACTCCTTGCCCCGCATTTACAGCATTTTCACATTCAGTTTTCCCTTTTCTCCACAATTGCAGAGGAAAATAAGAAGGAAAAAGGCTGAGTGGAACCATATGTTCAGGGAGTTGGGAGTCAGGGTAGAGAAGTGAAAGGAAACGCACACGTCTCAAGAAAGAAGACGCCTTGCTGGCTCGACCAGATGAGAGCATTGGTAGTAGCAGAAAGTGTTAAATAGTGTTAACATCTTTAAATGTGACCCTCTGTAGAAGATTGGCTTATTGGAAATATCTGATAACATCTATTTTTGGTGTAGATATGTGGGAAACTTTCAATCACTCTTAGTGGAAATGTAAATTGGTGGGATATTTTTGGAAAGTTGGTGATTTGACAAGATCTCTCAAAGTTAAAAAGACTATCCTTTGATCTAGAGGTTCCATTACTGGGTATTTACCAATTAGATACAAAAGTGTATACCACAATCTGCATAAGATGAAATTCTTTAGCATTGTTTGTAATAGTATAAAAAGAGGGGAGAACTAGTGTCCATCAACAAAAAACTGATTAAATAAACTATGGCATATACATTTAATAGGATCCTAAGGGTCTATTAGAAAGGATGAGATAGATCTGAATGGGCTGACAGCAAAAGATTGTCAAGTCCCTGGTTCCATCCCAGGTCTCGGCACCAAAGAAACAAAGCAAAAAACAAAACAAAACAAAAACGAACAAACAAAAAGATTATCAAAATGTTACTTGACAAAAAAGTAAAGTGTATAATAGTGCATGCAATATATTCATTTCTATATATGTAAAGTTTTTTTTAAAAAAAGGCATGTGCCAGTAATTCTGGAAGATACTCAAGAAATTGTTAATGGGAGTTACCATTGTGGAGGAGCACTGAAATTTGGATGGGAGATGGAAGATTTTACTTTTCACCTTTACTTTTTTTACTGTTTAGAGTTTGTATTCAGTATATATGTTTTAAAGAAACGACACTCTAAGATAGACATTATTGGGAATTCTGCATGTAGTGCTCCCAACCATATGTGTAAGCTCTGGTTTGTCTCTAACAGGAGGATGATGTTTCAGGCTATTATTTTTAACTGTTTTTTGTTTGTTTGTTTGTTTGCTTGCTTGCTTGCCTATCACCATCTAATCCATGACACCAAGTAGACAGCATATTTCTGGATCTCCCACTGTTTTCTGGTAATGTGATATCACATATATTTGTTTGTTGCTCAGTCCAGGCAGTTTCATATGGAGCAGTTTGAATTGCCAAATGTTTACACCCTTAGTACAGTGTGTACCTGATACTTACAGTGACTTAATGAATTTATTGGCCCAGTAAATAGGTCTAATACCTACCTATTTGATTTTGGTCGTATAAGCAAACCCTTCCTGACTGGCACTGGAAAACAGGCCACTGGCTGTGAAAGTGTTTGCCAATTATCAATAACTGGGAGCTTCTCTAAGAACTGCATTGAACCAATAATAAAACGACTGATTTAATATCTCAGTTGATGAGGCAGTGAGATTCAGAACCCAAGATAAGATCTCAGGTCTTCAGACTTTTACAATTTGAAGTAGAACTTCTATAGAAAGTAAAATGCTGAGCTCATAGCTAGAGAGCTCTTGAAAAGCAACTAAGAAATGGAACAGATTCAGCTGAAGGTGTGAATATGTAAAAGAGCTTTAAACTAAATGAACAACATTTTTCTGTAAAATGAAGGACTTTGGAATAAAAAAATAATTTTACAATTATATATTCTACTTCAATAGGGAAAATGTTTTTCTGCACCTTTTGGATGGAGAAAGTTATATGTTATTTATATACTACATGAACTAATATAAAGGCAATATGTATAATTGTATTCTCTTTTCCAATTATAAACTTCTTATTTTTATATACACTGAATAAGGATTTTATTCTGACATAGTATCCAGCTATTTAGTTGAGTAAGTTGCAACAAAGATATTTGATTAGGAGCCCCAAAAATGTGCTACAAATTACTTAAAGTAATAGCAAGCAGAGAGAACATCTTTTCCATGAGAAAGATTCTGAATCTGTGATTTAGTAATACTTGAAACTTAAAGTACTTTTTTTCCTAACCCTTCACTTTTGATGTCAACTTTTAGCTAAGGAAAATTGTTTGAGGGTTCGAGAAGTTAAGAATGCCATGTAGTTCAGATGTCTAACTTACTTTCTGATTCTTTTTTCTTTTATTCTGAGGGGAAAGTGTTAGCATAGTGGTTAAGAGCATGGGCTCTTAGTTCAGCTACTTCTTAGCTAAAGAAAATTATTCAGCCTCTCTAATCCTCAGGTTCCACATCTGTATTACTAGGATAAGAGTAATTATTTCTTAGGTTTTGTGAAAAATAAATGAGATGATGTTTGTGCTCCAGTAGTGTTAGCCATTTCATTAGTAGAAGATGCTATTGGTTGCAAGTAATAAAAAACACAACTCAAACTGACTAAAATTATAAAGAGAATTTATTGACCCATATAACTGAAAAAAATGAAGTGATTAACTAAGTGGGTCAAAAAAGTCACAAGAATCTAATGTATTTCTATCTCTTCCCTGTGTTTATTTTATCCCAATGTATTCGCTTTATGAACACAAGATGGCTACCAATGACTCTCACAGCTAGCTACATGTTTCCCCATTCTCCTCCAGGAAGAATGATTGATCTCATTTGTTCCAGCATTCTCAACCAAGTCCAAAAATTTACCCTGGTTGGA
>NW_006436298.1:24351159-24396514 GCF_000325575.1 Pteropus alecto | reverse complement strand
AGCGGAGTTAGCATTTCTAAGCCTAAACCAACCATTGTAGTCAGGGGTTTGGATTGGTCTAATCTTTGACATTTTCCACCTTTGAGCTGAGGAGCTAGTTGGTTTCCCACAACTACACTGATTATCAAGAGAAAATTGAGGGCTATCAGGAAGGGAAAAGGTAGAAACACCTGCTTGCAAGGTAACCGGTACATGCCACCATCTCCATCCCTGTTATCCAGGCACCACGGAGAAGACTCTCTACTGCCCAGGCAGGAAGTATCTGTGTCCCTGGGTGGGCTCAGGGGACACTTGGCCCCTCAGAAACTTCTTAAAATTGCTATTAGAAGTAGAGTAATTTTAATGGGAAAAAAGCACACAACTTGCTTGCCAAGAGGAATAATATATGTTCCTGTAATAAGTCAAAGCTTTCCTACGATAAATAACCCTTAGTGGAAACATTTGACCATTTTAGGTTATCAGTTCACTACTAAACTATGAGAAAGTTTTAAAAAAATTAAAAGTGACATCTGTTAGTTACTCATATGATAGCACTCAAGTCTTGACAGTTTAGAAAATCTCTTGTTTGGAAGTGGTACTGAGAAAATTTAAGTGTTCACTTTGCTCTAGCAATCTTTTTGGAACACTTAAAGAGTATCAGTTAATTAAATGATTTAAGTCAAGCATTTATTTTTATTATATGGGCTACTACAGTCAACTCTTGATAATTTCTAGGGTCTACAAAATAACCATAGCAGATCCTTCTTTTATGTGTATTAATCCAAAGATTTTATTTATGTATGGAAAATTCTTATAAAATACCTTTGTCTATGACGAACTTGTGTACCGAGTAAATACAATTAACCCTCCTCCTGTGGCATGCCATTTTACAATTCTAAATCTCAACAAGTGTAAAAGCATATGTCAAAAGGAAATAGAAATGTATTTTTGATTTCTTGTCTTTTTTATTATTTATGCCTCACCCCACAGCCTTCTCACTCACTGTAAGAAAGAATAATTATGAGTGTCACATTTTGCTCACAATATTGCACTCAGGTGAGAGCATTTCAATTTATAGGTAAGGGATTCTGAAGATCTGTGCAAATAGAGAAATCTCAGTATATATATTCCTGACAAGTGACTTCCTACAGCTGTGCACTTTTCTCCTTTAAAGCATTTCCTTTGTGAGTATGCCGTAAAGTCTCAACTAGATAACTAACCAATCTCTTACATCATCTAGTTTATGTTCTTACCTATAATTAGACTGTCATTTTAAGAGAACAAAGGCAGGATCAAAATATTACACATTTAACATAGGATACTAAGTGTTTCACATATGTTATTTTACTTAATCTTCACAAGAACTCTGTCAAGTAGGTACCGTTTTTATCCCCATTTTTTAAGGTGGGAACTTAAACTACTGAGTGATAGAGCCAAAATTAAAGCAAAAAAATGTCTGAATAGAATTTTCTCTTAAAAAAAAAAACAAAAAAGGGAAATTTGGAAGTAATATAGATCTACCTCCTCTTTTTTCACATGTGAAATTGAGGGTCAAAGAGGGTAAGTTATTTGCCTGAGGTAATAAAGTTAGTTTTGTGGAAGAGGAAGAAGTAACATCCAAGTCTTGTGACTTACAGCTTAATGTGTGGTTATCGCAATAATCCTTCTAAATTACCTGCAGTTAGCAGCAGTACTTGCAAATTATTTTTTAGTAAACATAATTAATGTGTCACTATATCTCTTAAATACATCACCCTCAGTGTGAAATGGGGAATGAAAATGGGGATAGTGAGATGGGTTAATTTAATTTATCACTAACATGCCCTCTATGAAGTATGTCATTATACTTACTAAGCAGAGACCAAATTAGAATAGTTTCTCCCTACCAAATGCTAGGTTATTTACTCAAAAAAATTAGCTGTACATAAACTTTTAAAAATTAAATTTTTCATTGTAGAATATCTTTAGATTTATAGAAAAGTATGAAAATAGGACAGAGAATTTCCATATACCCCACACCCAATTTTCCCTGTTAACATCTTACATCAGTATGGTACATTTGTCACAACTAATGAACCTTTATATATTAATATTAACTGAAGTACATACTTTATTCAGATCTTTAGTGTTCATTTAAGGTCCTTTTGGTTGTTCCAGGATGTTATCAGGATACCACATTTCATTTAGTTTTCATGTCTCCTTAGGCTTCTCATGGATATAACAGATTTTCAGACTTTTCTTGTTTTTGATGACCTTGACAGTTTTGCGTAGTACTGGGCAGATATTTTATAAAATATCCTTTAATTTGGGTTTTTCTGATGTTTTTCTCATGGTTAGGCAAAGGTTATATGTTTTGGAAGGGAGACCACAGAAGTAAAATGCCATTCTCATTACAAACTATCAAGGGAACATACTGTCAACATGACCATCATTGATTGTAACCTTGATCACCTGGTTGAGGTAGTTTTTGTCAGATTCCTCTATACTGTCCTCTTTGGAAGGAAGTCACTATGTACAGCCCCCACTTTAAGAGGTGGAGAGTTTGCTCGACCTCCTTAACGAGCAGTATCTCCATGAACTATCTACTTTGAGCCTAGACTTGTCTGTTCTCCCTCCTCCCCATTTATTTTTTTATTTGTTTAATTGTTTATTCAAATCTGATTTGTATCAGTATGGAATCATGAATATTTATTTTATACTTTGAGTTATAATCCAATACTATGTTATTTATTTTGTTCCTCAAAAACTCTTAGCTTATTCTACCAGGTTTTGCAAAGATGGTGCATGTCTTTTTCTGACAAGTCTTTTCTTCTCAAAGTTGGGTTTCTTTTTTTGCTGGTAGTTTTACACTTTTTAATGTAGTTTGGTTTTCTTTTGGGAAGAAAGAACTTGCTTGGGAACTCACCAAAAGACAAAAGGTCAGAAAAGTTAATACAAATAAAATCTTATAATTCTCTCAGGTCTGACAAATATTATTTTGATAAAATAGCAAGAATAACAGTCATTAAGTAATATAATAGTATTAAAAGCAGAAACATCAGCCCAAGCATGATTTACTTTCTAATCTCTGATTAACTATCAGTGAACCCTAGCAGCGGTATATACATAATATATATTATAATTTGAAAAAAAGCAGGAGAAACCTACTTTGCATTTGTAAATTACTTGACTCTTTACAAAACGCTTTAAATTACATTATTTCCTTTAATTCTGACAAGCCTGTGCTTTTAAAGAAGAGGAACAGGAGGCCCTTAGAACTTAAAAAGTTTTCTTCTTCCTCAGAGCAATTTAATAGTACAACTAGGCCTGTTTACAGGTCTTTGTGTTTCGACTCCTTATATATAACAGTTCTCCTCATCACCTGCCCGCCGAATAACTACTTAACATTTAAATAATTTCCTACATTTACAAAGCACTTTTACATATTTCATCTCATAATCAAAAGAGCCCTTTGTAGGGTATCTATTACCCCAGCAGAGGGGATCAGTACTTTGGGCTGAAGTTAGTTAGTGTCACGCCTACCCTTTCATCATCAGAATTTGCCTCTTGTAGCACAAAGGCTGGTTATAGGGTCTAATTCCAAAAGGGAATGATTCATGTACATAAGGACTGAGAAAAGAGAATTTTATTTGCTTTCCTTTGGCTTGGGCTATTTTATATACTATATGTGTAGGTGGAAAGGTTACCAGCAGTAATGAAGTGATGCTGTACAGAACAGTCAATTTAGTGAACAAACCAAGGGTTAGTAATTTGTGTTGTGGGAGTCCCAGAAAAGCCACTCTGAAAGTACTAAATTTTGTACTTCTTCCAGCAGTTAAATATTGCCATTTAGTGGGCCTGAGAATTTATAGGCCCATTGTGTTTGGTTTGAGCTATTGCAAAATCAAAATTCCAGAATTAAACCCAGGGTTGTAGTTTGGTTCCAAAACAAGCTATAGTAAAGCTTTGATATGACCAGAGGATCAGTCTTTTCTGCTTAGTTTATCTTTCTGGTTAAGTGAAAGCTTACTTATTAAGTATTATAACTATGCATCCCAGTTTACCTGAGACAGTTTTGCTTATGCCTGTTTATGCTATGTAATTTCCCTCTCCAGAGTATTCCAATTTTAATGATAAATTATACAAGTACCCTAAGCATAAGCTGTTTTCCCAGTTCTTGCTGAAAATAATCATAAAAACACAAAGCTTTCCTCACATAGTAGCTGCAGTGAGCTAGCACCACAGAGGCATCTGTGACTATCAGAGATAACTGCACAGTACCATGGAGGAAGAAGTCGAAGGCATGGGGCAGTTTCTATCTGTCTGCAGCCTCGTCGTGTGGCTCACTTTCTCCCATATCATTGTCCACCAACTGCTAATGGGTTTCCTAAGTTACCTGTCTGCTTTCTTGTTTTTAGGCTTCTTTTGCTTGTTCTTGTTGCTCTTTTAGTTTCTCACTCTATTCTGTTGTAAGAGCCAAAGACTCCTTCCAGCCATCTCATACAAAGTCAGAGGAGGTAAGAAGGTGATGGGAATCACATAGACATCCAAGACCACAAAGCCTGGAGCTCCTAGCCCTTCGGGGCCCAAAGTTACTCCAGGCTTTCAACAGTGGGAGTTCATACATCTTCACTCTCCTGCCCAGCCATTGTCATATTCTGCTTTGGTTAGTTGGTCTGTCTCTATGTCCTGCTACAAAATCACACTTCACTCTCTACCATATGTATTTTTCCACCCCATACTTCTGCTTAATTACAGCCCCTGTTTCCCTATTTGGGGTTATACGTGAGCCATGATGGCCTCACCAGTCTCTCTATTGTGACCCTTTGGCTTTAGCAGCCACATTTAATTTTTTACAAACCTTTGCCTAATAACACTTTTGCTAAATAAAAACCTATCACCAACCAGCCTATTCATTGTCTGCTTTTATTTCAGATACGCAGTTCTAGTCCAATCAGTTCTGAACAGGAGCAAGGAAATTAAGTTTACATAGAATCAAGTATAAGCCATCTTTCAAGTGGGACTGTGTATTGGTCCAACACTATGCCTGGCATACCTAGTCAGGTATGCCCATTAGTTGCCATGGATTTTCACCATTCTGTGTGGTTTCAGTTTTTAAAGACATTTAGTCAGTTGACCTCTAACTAATCATGATGTTCCTTTGACAAGCAGATCTCTGGGCTTTGTCGAACTTTGAATATCTCTGGCTTTTGAGTTCAATTTTTGAAAATTAGGTTTTAAAAACCTCTGATTTCCATTTGATGGAGATTTCATTGTGCAAGTATTTTCAGTGTCATAGAAACTAGGAGAGATGACTAAGAAACTGGTAATGATTAAGTAGAAACCTTCGATGATACCTCTGGATATCCTTGACAAGGTTGTTAAATTTTAGAAGTTGAAAATATAACAGGTTTTATGAAGTTTTAAATTGAAGTGAATTTTATTGATAGACAAAGTTAGACCTGCACTGAGCATGGCCTGACTGTAGGAAACACATATGGAGTAACAACCAATCTATAATCAATCAACGGGGCATGACGATACTAGCAGCGTCCAAGAAAATCTTCTAGAATGTAGATATACTTCTTCCTCCTTGTGCACTGCTACAATAACTCTACTTCCTATTGATAACAAGGTCAACCACACCAGGTAAAAAGGCAACCCTACTTTGCCTGTAATGAAAATCTCAAAAGGGCCAGGTGGAACTCTCAAGTTTGAATTCATCAGCACCATTATATATTCTGGTGGAAGTTTTCTTTTTACTTAGGTAAAAAGGTTTCCTAAGCATCAGAGCTCTAAGTCACAAGGACCCTCATATTGATTCCCACATATATTCCCTAGATATTTTGTGGTATAAATAAGAAAAGTCTGGAAATTCTTTGTGGATAAGACTTCTCAAAGGTCTGCTTTTATAATTAGCACAATGAGTCAAGCTAGGGTGTATATTGAAATTACCTAGGACCTATAAATAAAATTACTGATACCTAGGTCCCACCCACAGAGTTCCTGGTGCCTAGCCAAAGCCCTCAAGGCTGAGAACTACTTGTCTATATAAAATAAGGAAAAGAAGGGTTAGACGTGAGGAAAGTCGACATCACCAAGCATGGTAACCACTGCAGTTCAAGGAAGCACAGTAGAGGAAGGGCTTCTTCAAAAATGGTGGCTTGGTGGAGTAGAAGATGTGGGTGCTCTGGTCATGATAATTCTTCCAAATGCTTCCCTTAAAATTCTCAGACTCTGTCTCTGTTTTTTTTCTCACTTTCCCATAGGTGACTTATTAAGGCTATGATTTCACTTATGTTATAATTTACAACTTCAAACATTACATCTGCTTTTTGGCTTCTGCAGGCCCAAAACTTTGTTGTCATAGAAACCTCCCTAATTCTCTGACTGTGTTGAGAACTTTGAATTTAAAGTTTGAGCTTATCAATTTCTTTTTACATTTCCACCAAAGATATACAAGGATTATCCCTTTTTCATATCCTCACTAGCCATTTACCTTTTATTTTTTAATACTATCCATCCTAATAGGCATACGATTATATCTCATTGTGGATTTGATTTGCATTTCTCTGATGATTAGTGATGCTGAGTACCCATTGATACATTGATATACCTGTTGACCATTTGTATGTCTTCTTTGTAGAAATATCTCTTCAGGTCCTTTGCCCATTTTTAATGTTTTTGGAGTTGTTTTTTTTTTTTTTTTTTTTTTTGGCTGTTCAGTTATATGAATTCCTTATATACTTTGGATATTAACACCTTATCTTGCATATTGTTTACAGATAGTTTCTCCCATTTTGTAGATTGTCTTTCCATTTTGTTGATTGTTTCCTCTGCTGTGCAGAAGCATTTTAATTTGATGTAGCCACACTTAAGTCAATTTCTGCTTTAGTTACCTGTCCTTATAGTGTCACATCCAAATCTTCATTACCAAGACCAATGTTGAGGATCTTTTTCCTTGTTTTTTTTCTAGTTTTATAACTTCAGGTCTTTAATTTGTCTTTAATCCATTTTGAGTTGATTTTTGTATATGATATAAGGGTCAAATTTCCTTCTTTTGTCTATGGATATTCAGTTTTAGCAGTGCTATTTATTAAACAGGCTTTAATAAATAGGCTTAAATAAAGAGGCTTTTCTCACTTTGTATTCTTGGTGTCCTTAGAGAAGATTAGTTGACCATATATGCGTGTGTTTATTTCTGGGTTCTTTATTCCATTGGGTTATGTGTCTGTTTTTATGCCAATGCCATACTATTTTGATTGCTATAGCTTTGTAGTAAATTTTGAAATTAAGACGTGTGATGCCTCCAGCTTTGTTCTTCTTTTTCAGGATTGCTTTGGTTATTTGGGGTGTTTTGTGGTCCCACATAATCCAGCAATTCCACTCTGAGTATTTACACAAAGGAATTTAAATCAGGATCTTGAAGGGATACCTGTATTCCCATGTTCACTACAACATTAATTACAATAACTCCAATATGGAAACAACCTAAATGTCTATTGATAAATGAATGGATAAAGAAAATTTGGTATATACATACAATAAAATATTATTCAATCTTAAAAAAGAAGGAAAATCTGTCATTTGTAACAACATGGGTGGACCTGGAGGAAATTATGCTAAGTGACTAAGTGAAATAAACCAAACACAGTAAGACAAATACTTTACGATCTCATTTATAGGTAGAATCTAAAATAGTTAAACTCATAGAAGCAGAGAGTGGAATGGTGGTTGCCAGAGGCTGGGGAAAGGGGAAACGGAGAAGTAATGGTACAAAGTTTCAATTATGCAGGATGGATTAGTTCTGGAGATCTACTACACAGCATAGTGCCCATAGCTAACAATGCTGTATTATATACTTAAGATTTTCTAAGAGGGTGGATCTCATGTTAAGTGTTCCTACCACACACACAAAAATGACAATAATGATAACAAAAGGGGCCAGAGGAAACTTTGGGAAGTGCTAAATATGTTTGTGGCATTTGTGGCCTTGACTGTAGTGATGATTTCACAAGCATATACCTATCCTCAAACTGAGGATATACATTGAGTTATATACATTAAGTATATGCAGCTTTTTACATATCAATCATACCTCAATAAAATGGTTCCAAAAAATAGCAACACATCTAAGTGTAGGGCATAGTATTTAAGAAAAGGAAGGGTCTATTCGAAGTTCTAATAATAGTCATTAAATAAATGTCAAATTTGAAAAAATGAAAGCTTTAAAATGATAAAGTTTGACGTCATGGGGATGTAGTGTGCAGCATAGTCAATAATATTGTGATAGCGTTGTATGGTGTCACGTGGTCACTGGGCTTATCATGGTGATCACTTCTTTAGGTATATACATGTTGAATAACTATGGTGCATACCTGAAACTAATACAATATTGTATGTTAGCTACATTTTAATAAAAATCTTTTTAAAAATATAAATTAATTAATTAAATGACAAAGTTTGTATTAGTGCTACATGTGTGTTTAGCACTTCAGATACATCTTTCCTAACATCTTTACATTTGGGAACTTAATAAACATTTATAAAAAGATACTTTACAATAAAAAAATTGAATTTCTAATACTGCTCCATAATTGGCCTACCAGTTTTCTTATTGGAACCATTTCAGTGGGCCTGAGGAAAGATGTCTCTCTAGGTCTACTTAATTTCTTGACTTTCTCCTTTTATAGAGTTGGGGATATCCTTGGAACTTGACTCAGTGGTGGCCTAGAACTTGCCCCTCCTCTCATGCCTGCTTTCTCCTACTGACATTACTATTCTCCCAGGAGCTCCGCTCAAACTTCTGAGTGACTCATCCATCCATTTCCCTATCTCTCACATTTTGTCAATTGACAAATTCAGCTGATTGAATCTCCTCAATATCTCTCAAATTCATCTTTTATTTCCATTACCACTGACCAGATGAGACCCTTGTGACTTAAACTGGACTTTTATAAACCTATAAAATAATTTCTATATCTACAGAATTTCTCTATTCTCTTCCATCCTGCAGAGAGAAAAGGCCTAGTTTTGTTCATCTCCAAACACTGAGTAATCTAAGCACTTATTCTAGAACAGGAAAGATGAAAGATAGGCAATAAATGTTTATTAAATTAGGTCTGGTTATATTGTTTCTCTCTTCAAAAGCCAGTGATAGCTTCCTGATGCCCACAGGCTGAACTGGCATCACTGTACATAAATCATCCTTTCTCCCTTATTGCTTACACGTTCCAGTGATGCACCCTCTGGTGACTACTCGCCATTGGACTCACATCGATTTTCCCATTCTCCCTTATTTCAAATCTTCACTTGTAAAAGTCCTACCCATATTTTCACACCCTACTCCATTGTCATTTCTATGAGGCTACCTCAGATTTTTCTCCTGTAATAACCGATCTTTCCAACTCTCTTAAGGACTTAATAACTCCCTTATAGCACAGTCTGTCTTTAATTATAACAGTTGAGTGGACAGAGTTTCATTTAAGTGCCAATCTTGATCAATTGGTAATAGCCTAGAGCACTGTGTAGATAAGAATTCTAAGGTTATACTTAGGTGCCTCATGAGAGAAAGGTGCTGAAACAAATTAGATGCCATATTGGGCACAGGAGAAGAGAGAGTAAACAAACTTCCCACGGAGTAGCCAACTTTGTTGTAGATCCCCATGTATGTGTCTATTCAGCTAGGTCATGTGCCCTTAAAGATATTTTTCTATCCTTACAGCCTCTATCACAATTTATGTTCAATTTGATCCTTAAACATTCTATTCCTGATTTTAAAAGTTTATAGTCTAGAATGACAAATATAACATATATGACAGAATGTCATAAAAGACAAGAAAGATATAAAGTGCTAATGAAGTCACCCTTGAAGTGTAGGTAGGAAGACATGGAGAACAAGAGGGGGAAGCCGGATTGTATCCTAAGAATATGAAATCAGTATCTTAGAGAGATATCTGCACTCTTATGTTCATTAATAGTATTATTCACAATAGCCAAAATATGGAAACAACCTAAATGCCTGTCATTGGATGAATGGACAAAAAAATGTGATACACACAGACACACACAGAGAAATATTATTTGGGTTTTAAAAAGCCAATAAATGTAAATCCAGTGAAGTTCTATCTTAACAAAGTATTAAATTCTAAAGCAAAAAATCTAGTATAGTTAAAATTACCTTTGAAAATTCCTTACCTTGCCCATATAATATATTTTTTAAATATAAAATCAAGCACTCTATAAATTATTCATTCTAAACTTCAAGAGCACTAAAAAGAGCAAGGAGGATAAAAAAATACAGATATCTGAGCATTCAAACTTTTCTGCCTTTAAGGTACCTATCAAAACACTAAAGGGGGATGTAGGGTAGGTAGAAGATTTCTCCTTTTCTGTAGATTTCATTCCATTGTTTATAAAGTAGTAAATACATCTAAATTTAATATTTGTAAATGGATTTGTTCAGTTTGAAACAATTATATAAAAGAACTTGACGAAAGGTGTGGAACATACTGGGAACTTAAATGTTTGCTGGATTTGAATTTAAATATTGCTTATTAATTAGACCTGCATACAAAAGTTTTTGGAAAGTTGTTTAGAAGACCGTGGTTGTGGTTGGCTTTCTCTTTTTCTAGGTTGGTATATTCTGTGTGGCTCAGGAGCAGCTATCAACTCTCTTGCCATTTACACTAGTTTTGAGATATCTTATCATATTTAAATGGCAGAAAGTAGAAACTACGACCTGTACAATTTTTATTATGTTTCTTTTGTGTTGTTTTAATATAGTTATTTCTCTTCAAGTGCATTTGTAACTCAATGCCTAGTAAATTAAGAGAGTATATTACTGCTAAAGATATTCTGTAGAGGTAGTCTTAAAAAGATTTTTAGTTCAGGAAGTAGCTTGTGCACTTTTATTCCATAGAAAGCAGATTAGAAATTTAATCCCACTGCCAATATATTTCTTGCAAATATTGTCAAAATGTTATGTGAATTGATTTCTGTATAATTATATCACATTTTATGTTGGGGCTGAAATAAAAATATGTAATCCTTTTGCTTAGATAAAGGAGTCACCTAAATAAATCATTTTAATTTTCAACTAAGTTATGTGGAAATCAATGGCTCTTGCATAGCTTTATTCTTTATTCATCATCGATTGTATTATTACTTCAGGCACTATGTTAGCCTTTCTTAGTTGAACTATCTGGGGCTATCCATGGGAAATGTTTTTTATATTACATTTATTATTTCTGAGTTAAAACAGGAATTCCTATATCACCATGTTTTTATTTTGAGTCTAAAGAATTTTATGAATTTCAAAACTTTAGAGAACTAGGTGATTATGATGTGTGAATTTACAAGATGATTTATTTTATTACTAATTCTTATAGTTTGTGTTAAGCTGTGTATGGTCCCCCATTGGAAGAAATAGAAGAGAGATAATAAATTTAATATTTTGTATATTTCTTGTTTTCCAGAAAATAAATACTTCTGGAACCAGTAATGCAGATGTCCCTTTGGCTGATCCCGGAATGTACCAATTGGATATTACATTAAGAAGGGGTCAAAGTTTAGCTGCCCGAGATCGAGGAGGTAAGATCATAAGAATAACTCACTTGGAAGTTTATTCTGTGTGTTTTTGTCAAAATTTGTTTTTCTTTGGTTGTTTAAGTTAAAAAAATTACTATAATATTATAATTTTTAGAAGGTTGGGTTCAACGATGTGGTTCGAAACATTATCTGACTCCTGTGACCCTGGAGGAAGAGGTTATGATGCAAAAGCTCTGAACTAGCCCAACCCAAACAGCAAAGTCTCTACCAGTCTGCTGACAAATTGGAGCCTGCATTATATATAGTTGGTGACACAATCGGCTAAGTAGGTGAGGCACATATTTGAAGCCATATCAGAAGTCACCTTTTGGCAGACCTGACATTCTTTTTTTTTTTTTTTTTTGCATTGATTTACTTAGTTGAATCTGGTAAAATTGCAGAACCAGAACTAGTATCTTACAAAACTTTGGAGATTTCAATAAGTGGTTTTGTGAGGCTTGGTTGGACCTGACAGTAGTCTCATGGTAGATTAAACAGGTCTTTATAGGCCATAATGAAGGAAAAGACAAGGCAAATACTCTTTATAGTTCCTGGATTCTAGACCCCAAGGCAATTTCCTGATGAACTAGCCTGGGCTACTTTAGGGAGTCCTTGAACCCAGGTTAGAGGTAGGACCAGATGCAGACCCTAAACAGACCATATAGCATCGTTTGTACATTTCAAAATATCCGCTATTCAGGATGTGGAAAACTGAGGGCCCCGAAGTCCCACAATTCCAGAGGAAACTGAATTTGGTGTAACTCCTCCCACTAGGAAGGAGAGTCCCCAAGCTTCTAACTCATTGTCAGAGAACCTGGTAAGTGCACCTAGCATTACATGAACTTTTTTTTTCTCCTCCAACTCTATTGACATCCATACTTAGGGACTGGAAAGAACTGAATTAAGACTATAGTTTGTAATTTTTTATCTTCTGTCTCTACAAGAATAACATAGAAAAATAATTTAATATGTCTTTTTAAGACTAGAAACTATACAAACAGTGGATTTAGTTTTTAAGTGAAAATGAATAAATTTCAGAACATTCTTAATTAGTGAAAGTGTGATTGGAAATGTTAGAATTTAAACACATGGGAGAAATTTTCAAAATTAACCATCTGATTTAGTAACTGAGGACGAATGTTTATTGAATTGAACTGCTTGTCTCAAAAGAAGTTACAATTAGAGAGAGAAAATAATGCTATTAACAAAATAGTTTTATTTTGCTATGTTTATATTACATTTATAGTTTATAGAACACCCTTAATTCAATTATATTATATCATTTGATCTAAAACAGAATTGAAAAAATAAAATAAAATAAAACAGAATTGAATAATGCATTGGGAGATCAAACTTTTAGTCATAGTTTGCCCTCCCAACAATAGTAAATACATATGCACATGTTATTTATTGCATCATTTTTTATAATTATAAAATACCCATAAATAGGAAAGGTGGCTAAATAAACCAAGGTACATCCATCTTCATGATGAAATACTCTGCAGTGGTAAAATAAAGAAAAAGGAAAATCTCTAGGAATTGATATGGAAAGAGTTATAAGATATATTATTAAGTGAAAAGGCAAAGTGCAAAGAGTGATAATATGGAATGTTTCATCTGAGAGAGAAAGGAGTTTAGAAATTTTGCATTATCTTCTTATTGTATCAAAAAGATATATTAAAAGTAAACTCCAGAAACTAATGAGATTGGTAACATACATAATGTGCTAAGAACAGGTGTCAAAAATGTGGGATGGGAATGTAAAGGGGAGGGAGGAGGAAGTGACATTTCTCTGAACAAACCTTGCATAATTCTAACTCTTTGCCTGTGGCAATACTTCAACCTCATTATGAAGGAAGGAAAGAAGGAAGGAAGGGAGGGAGGGAGGGAGGAAGAGAGGAAGGGAGGAAGGGAGGAAGGGAGGAAGGGACAAACAAATATCAACTAAGATGTGGGAGGGGTGGAACCCAAAGTAGAATCTAATTTTATCCACACCTCAGGGAGATGAGAAATAAAACAATTTATCGAAGTGATTATGTAAAACGGCATTTGGATTATACATTATAAAACTCAAGACAAAAATAACTATACATAAGTAATGTATTCTGGAGCATGAGTATCAATTCTGAAACTACTTAATGTGCATACTTACAATGAGCAAATAAGTAAATATATTGTACATAATGAGAGCCAGGTTTTTACTGTTAGAGAAAGAAGTTACAAATATACAACAGCAGAAGCAGAATGAACCATGGTGTTTAAGAGGTATCAGTATGAACTAACAGTTTTTAATAGATAGTTAACAATTGAAATGGATAGATGTGTGTGTGTGTGTGTGTGTGTGTGTGTGTTCCCTAAATCTATGCTGAGAGGGCCTAGAAGCAATCACAAAGATGTAATCACAGAGTAGTAGTCAACATACCTTGGGCCCAGATCTTGGTTTCTAAATATAATTTCCCCAGTAAAAGCAGGGCTCCTGTGAGGAAAGGACTGGATAGCAGTGGGAACAACAGCCACCATTTTGCTGTATAAAAGTAGGGCTCCTGGAGAAATGGTTGATTGCAGATCCAGGGCAGCAAAATACAAGATGAACCTGCAACATGTTGCAGTGCCAGAAAGTGAGGATGTACTCAAAAATTGATGGCAGAATATCAAAATGACATAGGAACTAACTTAAAAGAGCTCCTAATGACCAAAGCTGGAACAATTTCAGCAATAAAATAAATAATGTCAATAATAGATTATAACCCATAGAATAATATAAATAACTATGAGTAATAATTGAATAATTAATAAGCATGGGAGAAGTCACAGCTTTTCCTTATTGTAGAATTCCAATGAACAAATATAGAAGGGAAAATAGAAATAGAAAATTACCTTTTAACAAACAACACAGTGATAATTGTTGCAGGCAAAAATCATCAATTGATGCTAACTCTGTGGGCGTAAGATTATGATGAGAAACAGGATATTTGCATCATTTCACAGAATTTCTCAACAAGATACATATGAATCACAAAGAAGAAAATAAGAATAGTAGAGAAACAGGAGACACCACCTTTAGCAAGTGATCAAAGTCAACATCAGCAGTAATGAGACAGACATTATGGATCTCCTGGTATGGTATACTGAAAAAGGCACATCATTTCTGTGGGATTTGTGTCATAATACATAAAGTAAAAGTAATCATGAGAAAACATCAGGCAAACTCTGGCAAAATATGATGTCAATTATCTGAGCTGAGGACAAGGCGTGCACAATTTTGTTCCACAATTTTGAGTCCGGATGGCACTGTACATGCACAAGGGTCCTTCTTAAAGGAGTACTTTATTCTCTATAGATGTCTCTGCCAAAAAATAGGAATGTTTTAAGGTAAATGAGAGGGTCATGCTCTTAAGAAAAATGAGAGAAAAATATTACTTTTCAGAGTGAAGAATATCCCAAAGTGTTTAAAATGCAAACTCCCATCTAGCTTCACTATTTGACTTACTTGTCTAGCATTCATGAAGCTTCTTTTGGATAGATATGAGAAATTTAAACAGAGGAAACAACCTGAGTTAAGTTTGGGACTGATTAAAAATGATCTTAGATCCACCTATGAATAACATGTTTCGGTATATGATTGTGTAGTTAGTATTGGATCACTTTAGATTTGTGAATTTATATACACATAATTGATATACATATAGGACAATAGGATGGAGACGGATTCTATTTATAAGAGTGTTAAAAATCCGTGTGTTGCGTAAAATTAGAGAATTTCAGTCAGTCACTCCAAGACTCCTGCTGTCAATTCTGTGAATCTGATGTGTAAGTGCTAAAGGAAAGTTTCCAAGTGTTTTGAGAACAATGTTTTCAGGTTGGAGTAAGAATTATAGAAACCCGGGACTGAGAAAAAATTTAAAAGGTTATCCCCCTGACAAGCTTCATTTTTCTCACGGTTTAGTAACACCTCACTACTTGAGAAATCATATCAATTATAAAACAGCCAGATCTGAGAAAATGAATTGGAAACCTTTTTTTTTTTTTTTTTCCAAAAATAAATTCAGCTTGATAAAACTCAGACATATTCTGTATTCTAAGTATAAACAAAACCCCTTTCAAGTTGGAGGGCCTGGCAACAATTCTGTCATTAAAATGTAATTTATGAAAGCTCTTAGTTATTCTCTGAGTGGGTAAGGCATGGTAATATTTCTAGTGCATATTAAGCATCAGGCATGATATTTAGCATTTATGCTTCTTTCCTCTAATCTAAACAGGATTGGCCTTAAGAGCAGCTGCCACCCTAGTACATTCACTCACTGTTTGGTGTTTAGGGTCCCTTTGGTTTGGACCTCCGGGAATTTCCTCTATGGCAGGATGACCATATATCCTGGTTTGCCTAGAGGTAGTTCTGTTTATTATTTTTTGTTTTTTTTGTTTTTGTTTTTTTTTTTACCTATTGGCTGGCATAATTGTTAATAATGCTCCATTTCATTCTCAAAAGGGTCCCAGTTTCAGAGACATAATGTATACTGATGCTTCCTAGAAGAAAAAATCTTTATTCCATTAAAGTTGATCAGAAAATTAAACATTATGAATGTTCCTTTTTTTCCAAGAAGGAGAATGCAACTTACATAATCGGAGAAAGGTTTGTTTCTGAGCAGGTTTGAACTACTCTTCTTGGTAGCCCCTCCTTTAAGTTTACACAACCTTTAAAGAGCTATTTTGCTCAAGAAAAGGTCTGTCATGTTGCACTTTTGTGCTAAAATCCTGAATTGAAGGTGTTGCCAGTCAATTCTTTTTTGCATTTCTTACAGATGGTGAAATCAGAGAGAGGTTTGTTTTACCCAATACAGACACAATTATTTACGTATACTTGTTAATGTTATTCCTTTTTAGCAGTTTCCTACCATTAGGGAAAAAAAAAAAAGCAACTTTTTAAAATCACAGTGATTCAGTTTTAATGATAACTATTTCTCATAGTCTTAAGCTGCTAATGTATGATCTTAAGCTTTCTATATATGTATAATATATGTGTGTGAATATATTATATATACAACATATGTTGTATTTTTATGTCTTTATTTTATATACAATGTATTGTATATATGTACAATATGTTGTCTTTTTATGTCTTTATTTTAATAGATGTAAAAACATCACTCATTGACACACAAAGATTCCCTTAAGTAGATACTATATAATTTCTAAACCCTAAAAATTAACTTCTATCCAGAGATTTTGTAAAAGACTCCAAGACTGCACCATTTTCATAGAAAGATTTTTATACTAGTCTTCACACTTTATTCTGAGCCGGAAGCAAAGAAGCAGTGCTCTTCACTAGGCTGCACTATATACATGGAGGTATATCTTCAAAACTCCCAAGGTTTACTCAGAGGTGCCATTCTTTAGTAAATGTAAATCTGGGACTCCTTAAGCCATAGAGCAAGTGCTATACCAGTTCTGAAGAGACGATGTTTCCACATATGAAATGCAGTCATAGCACACCTAATTAAATAATATTTAAGTGTGCTATTTCTTTTACTCCTATGGTTATAGATTTGCTTTGCTTAATTATATTTAGATGGGAAAAAGGACAAATTTTTATGGAACCTTTACAAGTAGCTACACTGCCATGAAAAGTAAAAGGACCCAGGAAAGTCACTGTGTACAATATCTGACACTGTCCCAGCAGTTTATAGACAAGGCCAATCAATATATATCGTATTTCCTTTAGATTTTTCCAATGGTGGTTTTTTAGAGATACGATTTGATTATAGATGAACTCATTTTAGAATAAGTATAATTTAATTCAGCATCTCTGCTAACAAAGGATGGTTTTAAGCTTAACTATTTAAAAGTTCATATCTGAGTTCCATTTATTAGATGTTGTCCTTAAATTCACCTGATGTTAATTAGCTTGTATTCATGATTTTCCATATTTAGACATCTTAAAAGATACGCTCCTTCTTTGTGTAAGCATAAGGAAAATTTTGTGTGTTCCTGGATTTGGATGTATTGTGCTCATGGGAAGAAGAAAGAGGAGAAGGAAGGTGTATAGAAGTTTATGTGAACAAACTAACTCCCTCTTTGGAAGTGCCCCCGCTTTCTCTGTTTTTGCTTTAACTTCGGCCTAACCGCCCTGGCCAACATACACAGGCCTTGGAGTTGATGGTTAGCTGTGTCCTGTAAGCCTACACAATGTGATCGTAAAAATGCCTGTCAGTAGTGCCCAGAAAGGCATAACGACTGAGATAAATATCACACTGGTGTTAGCATCGGTGCTAAGCAATTAGCCACCACTAGACAGGCAGGAGGTATGGTTCCCTGCTCTTCCTGCATTCTCTGCCTCATCAATCATTAGTAGTCCAGCCATTCTATAAAACATTTACTGTAACAGCTGTCTAGCAGCAGAGAATAACCTGTGCAGAACTGCCAAATTCATGTTCCCTGAAATTAGATCATATGAAGTATACAAAATTACCCTTTCTATACATTTTGAAAGGTCAATTGGCATAGTACAGCAATTAGGAATGGTTTCACATTTTTGGTACAACTGTTTCATATAGCCAAACCTACGTAAGCTTGTAGGCCCATTGTTTAAGATTATTTTAAGATAGGGAATTCATTATAGTTAGCACTAATTGAATATTCTAAGTTTGGGGTTAGAGAAAGAGCAGAAGGGACTAAAGGAGTTTTATCATGTGCTTATCATATAATAAACCATTAAAAATAATACCAACAATAGTCTATAACAAATAACTACAATTAAAGATGTCTCTTTCACAATGTCCAATTTTTTTTAATGCTAACTTGGGTTAGTAGTCTGCTTTTACAAAATCATCAGTCTTTGGACCAAAATAGTTCTGGAAATTCCAACTTTTAAGTCCCTTGGCACAGTCAGTCAGGAATTTACTCAGGGTGGAAATCCTAATTTACATTTGGAAACCTGCACCCATGAGTTTATCTTAGCAGCCTCGACAGACTTTTCCACCAAGGTCTGAGACTGATTTTCTTTGTAATTTTTTCAGAAAACACAAGACTAGTCTGTAGCTAATAGTAGGAACATTTAGGCAAGCATAAAGGGAGAACTGAGGCCACTTGCTGATAATAGACTGAATGTTTCTGGTTAATTTAGTTTAGAAACCAATGATATCAGAATAGAAGAGGGTAGAATAGCCTTTTGGAAGTGTGTACATAAGCTACTAGGCATAATTGTAACAGATGATGTTTACTCTGAGGGAAAAATATATCATAGACAGTGAAGACATTTGCAAATCTCCAAAGCCTTGCAATCAGTACTATAGAGCGTGCACCAAAAATCATGTCCCATTTTCCCTGCAGTGGGGCAAGTATTGAGAAAATTAAGAAAAATAGGACTTTCCAGTTATACCTAATTGTATCAATAGGTCCCTCCTTCCTCTTGAGTGCCACAGGAAGGGTTTTAAGGTGAGGGAGCAAGTCCTTGGTGCTATCAGTTGCTGGGGAAGGACCGAAGTTGCTTTGGGTATGAAAAATACCCTGTCAGTTTTATTAGTCAAAATTTAGGGCCTAATCTTGGAGAAGAACAAAATAAAAAATTTCAAGACAGGCGCACAGGTGCTCAAGGGCAAGAAGTAGCTACAACCTTGTCTGTGTTATTAACTAAAGTAACAACACTTTATAGCAACCATAACAAAGGTAAAACATCAAATAGTATAGTGATTTTAGGCTGTCTAGACATGGTGAGCCCTTTTTACTCTGTTTATTTAAAAAAAAAAAATAATAACTCCCCATGGTCATAAGATACTTAAAAACAGCATAAAAGCAGGCACTTTTAAAAGTATGTGTTTGGTTTGAGTGAGGTAAAACTTTCTTCCATCTATGCAGAAACCAAAGAAATTTTTTACTATCTTGTGCTGAGAACAGACTCCATATGCAACGACAATTTTTCTTTCTGAACTACCAGTCCTCTATGATACACAAGCTTCTTTAAAAATATTTTAATTGAAAAATTTTTTTCAACTTAAGTTTATTGAAGTTTAATTTACACACGGTAAAACTACAGTTTGATGCATTTGACAGACATATACAGTCATGACTACCACCTAAATCAAAATTTAAAACACTCCTATCACCTCAAAAAGTTCCCTCATGATCCTTTGTGGTTCATTCTCTCTATACTTCTTTCCCCTGGCAACACCTGGTCTGATTATTTGCAAAAGATAGTTTTAAATTACCTCACTATGTATGAATATTAAATATACACATATGTATATGAAATAATTTAAATTATTTAAGTATTTACTGTGATCAGGAGTATTAAAAGTATTTAAGTCGATTTGAAGAATATTTTAAAGTTACTCAACATTTATTTACCAGGTAATACTGACAATCCTTAACTCTTAGGTTAAAGTCTTAGGACAAAATGGTTTCTAAAGGCAGGCTATTAGCATGTCTTTTGTTCTTTGTTTTATCTTAGTAACCAAGACACATATTAAGTGAAACTACCATTCCCTTTGAGCAATTTTTTTCCCATTTATGTGAACGAGGGGAGTTTTGAGACTCTTTAATCTAAATTTATATGCACTTATTAATCTCAAGACCAATGTGAGCTCTATTAAATTAGAGACTATACAGTCTGGCTGATTTCCCTCTAGAGGCAGCCAAAGGTGCCTTGCAAAATAAAATTCTGCCTTAACATGGTTTAGGGATAGCTCTTTTGCACCCGGTGGTAAAGTTATCTTGCTCAATAGTTTGTTCTTTTTAAAATTAGAGCTGTATCTTCAGTTCACTCTCTGTAGGAAAAGTATCCCTGTCTCTTTCAACTTCTGAAATTAGCAGAGATGATTTTTTTCTTCTGTTTTCAATGTATACTTGTGTAACAGATGTTCTTGTAACATGTGCAGTCATTCATAACTTTTAAAGGTGCTCTTAAAAAAATGGGTAGATGTAGATATAGTGCAGCAATTCTCAGTTTGGTCCCCAGACCAGCAGCATCAGAATCACTTTGGAACTTGCAAATTCTTGAGCTCCATCCCAGACCTACTGAATCATAAACTCTGGATATGGGCCCATCAATCCGTATTTTAAGAAAGCGTCTAGGTGATTCTGATATATGGTAAAGTTTGAGAACTGAGGATGTAAATGTCTAAAGAATCTCACTGGCCACATTCACACACACACATACACACAAATAATCACAGTCATAGACAAATCAGAAAATCACCCCACTAATTGCTATATATAATTTTAGCTAATAAGCAAATGAAATTATAGGCATAAAATCATATGCAAAAAATCCTCCTATGGCAAACCACAAGACTTCAGTGATGATTATCTATTCACCCTAGGGTTTTTTTCTAGGAGTTTTGATCACTCTTCAGTGACACAGCAGTCACATGGAACATCTCAAATACAAACAGAGACCACAACACTCTCCGGATCTAAAACATTCTCTGTGAAGCCATTCTGGGCTCCCTTTCCTGGAGCCCCTGATGTCTTCTAGACACCAAACTCTCCCTCCAGTTTCACTCAGGCCCTCAGGCTCATTTCACTTCTCCTAGGCCTAACATTAGATGGCAAGGTGCCCTAAAACCACAGAACAAGAGTCCTTTCAAATGGCATTAGACTTTGACATTAGGAAGCTCTGAACTTGAGTTCAAATTGTCCCACGTCTGGTAGTTTGTTGGTCATAGCTGCTCTTGAAGGAGAAGGTTAGGGAAACGCAAATAATCTGGAGCATTCGTTCTTATGTTGTTCCTTGATCTAGAGGCTGATGTCTACTTGACTTCAATGTTCTTATTTAACCTAAAAATAAAAGGCCAAAGTGAGAAGCAACAAGTGTTCATTTGAGATCCAAAAGAATAGCCATTCTAAGAAGCATTGATTCAGGTACAAACTCAAATAGTGTTCCCATGAGGAGGTGAAGGCAAAGGGTATTTATGAGAAATGGAAGGGAAATGATTTCATGAATAGAAGGGATTTCTATAGATGCAGATAAGCTAACACAGTGATGCTAAGTCTAAAGAAAGTCTCTAATTTTCAGTTCTCTAGTCATAATGTCTGCTTTCCTGTTGACTTTGCAAACAATTGTTTGAAGTACAATGCTGCTTTAGGCCCAGTCCATAGGTGATTTTGCCCAGTTTTAACATTCCAAAGGTTTGAGGGGGAAGATGGGTAAGGCAGTTCCTATGGATAACAGCTCTAACTCCATTTTGAGGTGGCTCTGTTTATGTATGTATTTTTACAGTATGAAGCAGGCTGTCTCTGTGGATCCTCCAAGAATTATAGAAATAAAACATTTTCATCAATTTAGTTATTAGTGTGTATTAGAAATTTATTGCAATTTTTTTCTTTTTTTCTTTTTTGCTAATGAAAAGGCCCCTCATAGGCCAATTTAAAGATTTACTCTTAAGAACATTTTATTGATGTTTTAATATCTCTATTTATTTATTTTATCCTAATAGTAAACACAAGTTTTCTAAATCAAAGATCTGACATTATTACTTAGAGGATTGGTTTTTCCATTATTACTTAGAGGATTGGTTTCACTATATCCCCCTTTGGGGAGATGCAATGAGAGCAAATGTCAGCTGTACATACAGGAAGTCTGTACTTAAGGAGAGGAATCCCCAAATTAGGCAATGTGATTTGTAGCTTCTATGGGAACTGCTTCAAGCAGCCCCTCCTTCGTTCTTTTTTTTTTTTTTTGCGTTTTTAAATTTTAATTTTGTTTATTTGGTTTTGTTTTTATCAATTTTTTTATTATGGTAACATTGGTTAATGAAATCCAGTTTCAGATGTACAATTCAACAGTAAGGCATATATATATTGGATGGTGTCCTCCATTCTTGAGAGAGAAAAAGAGCTTATCTTTCTAATGTAAGCAGATCCTCTCTTGAGTAAAGAGAAGCATCCTAGATCTTTACAATTATTTGAAATGTAAACTCATGGCTCTAAGCCTGTCAACCTTAGAATGTGAAAAAGAAATGGTTCTGGGGAAAAGAAGACTCTCTATCATTATAGCATATAGTTTATCATTTATTATGCCCCAGCTATTTATTTGTCTTACCTTTCTGTTAAGCATGGAGTTTGTTCAATATGAATATGTGTAGATGTTCTACGATATGGTCTGAAATAAAACTTTCTTCATAGTTGAAGAATGAATGATTCGTTATTCACAAACATTTAAAAAATGTGGACTGCTGAATTGTTTAGATATTTAAAGGATTACAGTTTTGTAACAAAATGTACTTAGAGACAATAACTACAAAATTGTATATAAAGCTTTTTGTTTTGAGAATGTATTACCTATTAAAAGATGTTATTGGAGAATAATTCCTGGTTAAATATAGAAAAGAACAGACAAAGCTTTGTTTTTTCTCTGTTAAAGAAAATCCGTGGGTATAAATTATAAGAATAATGAAAATTAATTGCTTTCCCAAAAAGTGTGTTCAAATTTAAAAATTTTCAAACTTCGGTCAATTTTTTAAAAATCTTTTCTTATTAGCAGTCTGTCATAGAAGAAAAGACCATGTTTTTTAGATTGAGACAGGGATTTGTGTTTCTTTGGTGGATAATCTGAGAAAGTAAAGATAAGGGTGAGGTGAGACAGGGAAAGGAAGGAGGTCAGTACAGAGTGAGTGAAGTAGTAGGTTACTTCTGGGTACTCTGAGACATGGTGTAGAATGCCCCCAGCAAGTCCCAGTGAGGAACCAAAAAGATGGGTTATTTATTTAGCAATTCCCATTTGCCATTTGCTAAGGCCTACTCCCAAAGGTGTGGCACCTGTGGCCTGTCCTATGTGTGGGCCATGCATGCTCTTGTAACTACAGAAAGTTCCAAGTGCTTGATATAGCAATGGTGTTTAGGGAAACAGAGTGCAGCCAGGATATGAACACCAATTGCATGTGTTACAGCATAAGCATAGGCTGGGCATCAGAGAGACCAGAAGTACGTCACTGAATAACTAAGCTAAGCTTCATCTGTAAAATGGGGATAACAAGTGCATCTGTCTTATAAGCTTGTTCTAGAGCTTAAATGAGATTCTACACATGACTTTTTAGAGCAAGGCACAGAGTTAGCCTTCTGATCATCTACCTTTGTCTTCAACAACAGTAGTATTATTATCAGCATGATATTAACTGAAATGTTGATGAAATTAGTGAATATTTCTAAATGGGAGCTACAGGACTTTTTTTCTTTTTTGCATTTTTAATGTATTAGATATTTTAAAATATTAGGCATTCTATGGGTCTGGCATTCAGCTTTAGAGTTTTTGTCTTTTAAGAATAGGAAGCTATAGGAAACAATTAGTATCTCAGAGTATTTAAAATTATTTGAAGTTCATTTTTACTGATTTTGGTTTCACTATTCTGATTCAATAATGTTGAGAAGAAAAAATACTCTTTACTGTTATGAATAATAGATGTCAGAGGAAGTCAATAGGTTTCTCCTTTTACTCTATCATGTGTACCAAAAAATCAATAGAGTGAAAAGACAAAACATCTTAAACGGATAATTATTGTTCTTGAAATACATTAATGTAAAGTACCAGTAATAGAGAAAACTGAACATTATATTTTAACTTTTTACAAGAAAATAAGGAATTGTCCTTAAAATTTCGTTGTCAAAGATAAGAATATTTTTGATATACCCGTGCTTAATGGTACATGTACTATCACTTTATAGATTTAAGATTTGTGATACATTTATGAGGCTATTTCTTTTATGCTTTTGATGTAATTAGGTCTTATGCTTTTGGGTGGATGGTCGGATCTGGTTTACAGCCTGTGAAGACAGCATTACAGACACTGCATTTAAGAATTCCAGCACAACTGTAGGAGAAATGTTTGGAAAAGTAATGTGAGAAGTCCCTGGGGAGAGAGACTCCACTATGCCAAGGAGGGCCTCTGAGTTGGTAGTTCTGTGATTTATCTGTGCCTTGGGCCTCTACTTGAAGAGCTTGTGGTGAGGTCTGAAAAATAGGATGTAAGAAACTGGTTAAATAAAATAGGACCTGTGGTATAGGCAGAATTCTAAATTGACCGCTAATGATCCACGCCCTTGTATTAATCTCTCCCCTTTATTTAGTGTTGATGGAATCTGTGAATAGGATGGGTTGTCACTCCTACGATTTTGTTATGTCTTATAGCAGAAGTATAGGGATGTTTGCAAATGTAGTGAATATCTCTAATCAATTGGCTTTGAGTTAAAAGGGGAATGATTTTTGGTGGGGCTGACCTAATCAGATGAGTCCTTTAAGGAATTGGTGCCCTCAAGATAGAAAGATCCTCTTTCTGGCCTTAAAGAAGCAAACAGCCATGTTGTGAACTGAAAATGGAGAGGAATGGCCTCTAGAAGCTACGGGCTTCTATCTTACAGCTGTTTGAATTCCTCAAACAACTTGAATGAGCTTAGGAATAGATCCCAAGGTCCACATGAGAACTGAGACCAGCTGGCACCTTGATTGCAAACTTGTGAGACCCTGAGCAGAGCTTTAGTGAAACCAAGCCTAGCCCAAGAAACCTTAAGATAAAAATTGTGTATTGTTTTAAGCTACTTGCATTTATGGTAATTTGTCACACTGTAATAAAAAACTAATGCAGAGTCTAAATTAAGGAAAGAGAGAAAAGAGGCCTTCATTCTCTTTCCTTTTCGATTGCCCAGGCTGTTTCAATTTTTCTGGAAAATACTCCTTGAAAACACCATTGGACTTAATCAGATGTTAAATAATTTCCCTTAATAAGTCTAGAAGGTGGAGAACCAAATATGGAATTATCAGATGCCAAGTTGTTTTAAAAAATGTACTTCCAAAAATTATTTTTATGTCATGCAATGAACAGAATAGCTAAAGAGCACTTTCATTTCACGAAAAGATTAACATTTGAAAAACATATTCATTAATTCTCGAGGTAGCAATCATTTGAATGAAGTAAAAATCAATTGTCACATTTCTAAATGGAAATGAGGATGTGAGGGAAGGTTAAAATAACTCAGAAAAGATACACTGCTATTCTGTAAATACTTGTAAATCAGCTCAGACCAAAAAACAAAACAAAACCTTAGTATCTTTTAATATGAAGGTAATTTTAAAAAGATATATTGCTATCTCAAGAATAAATATTAATATAAACCTTCAGAGCACTTAGTATCCATGAAAAGTAGATTTATCTTAGCTAGGAGTAATTGCTTTAATAAATTTATATTGAAACAACTTTAAAGAAAATAGGTAAATTGAAATATAAAAATAAACACATATCACTAAGCTAGGAGGACAAAATTGCTGAAATTTGGTACAGTCCTTAATAATGTTGCATATCAATTTTATCTAACTAAAGTTAAAAAAAAAAAAAAAAGATTGCTGTCCCGGACTAAGTAAGGGTCAGAAGACATAAATTAAGACATTAAGAGTGGGAAGTGTTTTATTAACTGAGAGTTGCCTCAGCCTCTACGGCTTTAGAAGAAGGGAATGAATTTCTCATTAGTTTTATCTGCTGTATTTTTTTTATCTCTTTGTTTTGGCAGCTTAGACAGCTGCCCTTCTAGCTAACAGACCACTACCCTTTATAAGAAAGTCTTTTATTAGGTTCACCTAAGTTTCCTGCTAGCTTTTTTTTATATCTCCAACTACACCATAAATATGTTCTTCAAGGTAGAGTCATTAGTTTTCTACTGCTTTGTAACTAATTTTCAGGAGATTGGCAGCTTAAAACAATACCCATTTAACAGTTCTCAGGTGCTGTAGGTCAGCAGTCTGGGCATGGCATAACTGGGTTCTCTGCTCAGTCTCCCAAGGCTGAAATCAAGGTGTCAGGAAGGTTGATATCTGGAGTTCAGGATTTTCTTCTCAGTTCATTCTTAGTATTGGCAGAATTGCTTGCAGCTGTGGGCCTGAAATCCCTGTTTTCTTGCTGTCTCCCTACCAGGGGTTTCTTTTAGCTCCTAGAGGCCAGTCTCAGTTCCTTTCCATGTGACGCCCTTCATTTTCAAGCCAGCAATAGCATGTCAAATCATTCTCATGTTTTAAATCTGACTATCCTTTCTGCTACCACATAGAAAAACCTGTGCTTTTAAAGGAAATTTGATTAGGTTAGGTCCACCCTGACGATCTCCTTTTTGTAGAACTCAGAGTCAGCCTAATAGTAACCTTAATCACATCTTCAAAATCCCTTTCGTCATGTAGCATAATCACAGACATGATATCTCATAATATTCACAGTCCAGGGACTGAAACAAAAAATCTTAGGAGTGCATTTTAGAATTTTGCCTGCCACAGAAGGGAAAACGTTTACCACCAGCTCCCAATAATGGCCATGTCATTATGTGCCGGGCAAGCCATCAATGTTTAATAAATTCTCATTGCTTTAAATGTGATATTTTTACTAATGAATGTTAAGTGCCAAATTTCATTTGATGTTATTATACTAATATTAAGATAATTTGAATCAATAGTAATCATAACAGATTCTGAAAATAGTTTATATTTAATTATATTGTGTTATCTATAGCTTATAAATCTAAATTTTAAAGGATGTAATATAGGTATAAAAATAAGCGTAAAAATTCACTTTCTTTTTACATGCATTATTAACCTTTAGATTGGCTTTGTCAAAGTATTTCAGACCAGCTAGTCTTAAATTTCGAAATTACTTTGAATAATTTAAGAAAACAATATACTTGCCCTTTTATAATTGGCTTTTCAGTACATTCTGTTTTTCAGGTGCTGGTATAGTCCCTAATCAAAGACTGATGATTTGACATCAGATAAGGCAACCTTAAAATATTTTTATCTGTTTATTCATTTGCTCTTCTGTTTTTAATTCACTTGAAGGAAAATTCCAAGTTCTTACTAAGGGTCTGTAGACTCTCACATGACCTATTGTCTCACCGAGCTCTAACTTCATCTCCTACCACTCCCTTTCTTCATCACTCTCTCCATCCATACTAGAATGCTTCAGGGTCTCTGCATTTCTGCTTCCTCTGCCTGAAATTTGCTTCGGGTCTCTTCAAACGTCTCCTTACAGGTGAAGCTTTACCTCCACACCCTATCTAAAATAGCAAGCCACGCTGACCACAATCCCTTTACCTGTGGCCTTAGGTTCCTTCATGTGCCTATCACCACGTGGCATATTATCCACCGCTTTATAAGCTCCTTGCCTGTTTCCTTCCACTAGAAGCTTCTTGGGAGTAGGGACTTTGTTTTATGTCATGTTGAATCCTCAGTGCCTAGCACATAATAGACATCCAGTAAATATTGTTGAACTCAAGAATGTATTTCAGAAAAGGAAAAGTGTACCAGCTGGAGAATTCATTGTTTGTAACCTAGCACAAATCTTATATTAAGAAAAAGCCCTGCCTTACTTTAAAAAGTAACAGTGTTGATGAAAATGGAAATAGAGAAGTAGCAAGTTTGGCAGGAAGGCAGAAGGCAAGAAAGACGGTCATTGGGAGATGTAGTGCTTAGTTTGGTTCTACAGTTTTTCTTAAACTTACCGACACGGGCCATGGGCTTTTCCACACCCTGACAGAGTTGAAGGGAATGCTGTGTTGAAGATAGAAGCAAGGACTCACCACACCTACTACTATCCTGTACGCTGTCTTTGCCTCTCGCAGTGACGGCATGCTTTAGCAGGATAATTGCAAGTTTTGAAGTCACTTGTCACATTAAACACTTATTAACAGTTTTTAGCATGAGGGGCGAAGGTTTTATTCATTGTTCCTCAAGTATTTTAGTTACATTGTAGGTGTTAACATTTTGCTTTGCTTATCTTTTTTACTTGCTTATAAAACTTATATAACCATTGATTATATCAAATAATATGATAATTGAAGGAAGAAAAGCCTTTAATTAATAGAGGTAATTATAATCATGCCCTCGAAACTTGTATTTTGAAAAGAAAAAAATCTTTTTAATTGTGGAAGCATATACTTTAAAAATTCTCTCATTGAAAAACAATGGGCAAGAAGATCAGCTTATTGCATCTTTCTTTTAATGACCTCAGGTATATAATTGGGCCAGTGATTAAATATATTAAGGACTACACATGCTTGGAAGTGGTGTCTGTGAAACAAGAACTACCTATTTTCTTATAGCTCTAACGATCCAGGGAAGGCAGATTAACTCTATGACGTACATTTTATAACAGACTTGTCCAATATAAACTACTACATCACACACCACATGTGTTCAACAAATACAGAATTTAATTTTGAGGTGCTGAGTTGGAAGTATGTGAACTGCCTCTACATTCCATCTACATGACCACCTGTCATCTGTCACTTTTGTAGATGGGATTCTTGTATTCAGTGAAAGACTAGACATGGTCTCTTCCAATTCTAAGACTTTATGCTTCTACAAGACTATTCGATTATCACTGTGTTTTGAAGGGAAAACATTGCTGAATGGGAAGATGAACAATATGCATAACATGACTTTTTCATTTTGTTATTAGGTGAAACAACTAAAAAATAATCTATATAACATATATCTGAATATCATTTTATTTGTTTTTTTTTCTAAGACAATGACATGTATTTAACATATTCAGCATTTCACATTGTACATATTGTTCATCTTCCCATTCAGCAATGTTTGGGAAGATGAACAATATGTACAATTCACTGGTCCGTTTCTACAACAGATACATCCAAAACACTATAGAATGAAATTATTTACAACATTTCCAAATGAGAAGACTCCTTTTGCCCCCACTACTGTTATTCATATGGCACTTCCACAGCACAGTCTATCATTAAAAGATCTAAGAATGCTCACCCTGTACTCTAGGCCACTTAGGAAATGTGAAAACTAATAACATAATCACATTAGCTCCTCTCAACACGTGGCAACATTTCAGAGACCATAAACTTCATTAACACCAAAAGAGTTCAACAACTCTACTTTCCCCTTTGCACTTCATGAAACAGTTTGCAAGAATTGGGCAAAGGGCCACATTATTAAAATGACTAGCTGTACAGAAATAGATTTTTAAAAGTCACAGCTCAAAATTGCTTCTTGTGAAATTCACATACATTTACAAGTATCAAGTCGCCGTCCAGCTTGTTTACTTGGATTTTCTTTGCTTGGATTGCATCACACTGGTTATGTCTTTAGTAGAGCTGGAGGCTTCTGCTCTCCGTTTTCCATACTTCCAGAAGCCACAGTTGGCTCTTCAATTCAGCATATTCTTTTTCTTGGGGTTTTGGACTTTGCAGTTATCTCTTTGGGCTTACTGCTTTGTCCAGAGGCTCTAGTAACAATTGTCTCAGTTCTGGTCTGCAACAGACTCCTGCAAGGCCATGGCTGGAGTGGCCTTTGGGACTAAATTCTGTGAAGGGACTGAAACTTCCGGCGATTTAGGGCCTGAGTTGTCCGATTCCTTGTTTCCAGGCAGTGGCTGCTGATCGGCCTCTTCTAGACCAGCTGGACAAGTATCTGGGTTGTTTAGATCTTGCTGAATACTTTTCATTCTTCTTCGGTTTATTTATGTGGATGTTATTTTGCTTCTTTAGATCTTGCTGAATTCTTTTCATTCTTCTTCGGTTTATTTATGTGGGTGTTATTTTGCTTATTGTTTACCCTAAAATGGCCTACAGAAATGTCACTCTGCAATAAGTTAACCAACAAAGGGCTTGTTATTGTGACATCCTTAATGACCAGGAAATCTGGATTCTGACCACAGATTATCTGATTTCCATTGGATGCTCCATTGAAAGGTGCGTTGAAAGGCATCCTATGGCCTGAGAAGTGGTTTACCAAAGCAGTTTCCCTGCATGGCCTCAATCCTGAATGTGGGGGAAGGGGAGGCCATGTTGTTTTGTGGCAAGCTAACACCAGGCATCATTTGAGACAAGCTGACATCATTATTTGCTGTAGAAGCAGAATCACCATGTTGCTGGGCCATGTGTGGGCTGGGCCCCAGTGGCCACAAGATCTGCTTCTGAATCCCTATAACATGAGAAGGACTATCATTCACAGGCCCTTGCTGAGGCAGTATTTGCCCTGATATCTGTGCCATAAACTGTACTACATTTCTTTCATGTTGGGAGTTGGTCCCCTCGTTGTCTGTGCTGGTTCCAGCACAGCACTGGATTGGTTCTGAGTGTTAGACTGTTGCTTACTCCCTTGCATCTGATTGGTCAGGATCTGTTCTATCATTGGGTTCTTCTGGAGCAAAACTTGTCCCTGAGGCCCCATTTTCTGATTATGTGGACCATCATTTGTGGGTCCTGCTGGGGAAACATCTGCTTTGGTGGGGTAATCTTTCGGGGCAAGGAACCAAGTATTTGGCCCTGAAGGTTCACCATCATCTGGCCCTGTGGTATGAGTGGGGCCCTGGAAAAGATCTTAGGGTTCTGAGGGTTCAAGTTTCCTTGTTGCTGGACCTTATGACCCTGGGAGGACACAATCTGCTGGTGCTTGGCTCACCAGCTGAGATGGCGGGTCCTGCTGAGGCTGGCCTTGCATTTTGCACATGTTCACCTAAGAAACCCCAGAACTACCAGCCTGCTGGTTGTTTGTGTTACCACGAATTCTCATGAGGCTGGCCTGCATCATATTTGGTGGCCTGTGGGACATCTGCATCTGGTTTTGAGGAGGACCAGCTCCTTGGCCATCTGTATGTTGGACATTTTGATTTGCTTACAGTTGAGGGGCTCCTGAATTCCCAAGGGTGGTGTAGTAGTCTAAGGCACCTGACCTTGCATAAAGTTTGGATTGACTTGTCTTATTTCTAGGCCTGGATGTAAACTCTTTGGGCCCTGGTTTAGTGGTTACTGTTGCATCACTGCAAAGTTAGGTGGCACATTCCATGTTGAACCTTGGAATTCCAACCCAGAGAGCTGACGGGCTACTGATATCCCTGCGGAAGTGAGTTATTTTGGGGTGGCTTTGGGCCCACCTGCTGCTGTTTGATTAACTATTGGGGAGGATGCAGGATATCCCTGCTGGAAGGAGGAGGGTGAGGAGGCAGGAGACTTGGTGAGTGGGGCTGCTGCAGCGGGGGTTGGGACCCTGGAAGGCCCTCCCAACAAGCTAGTCATCTGAGGAGCTGTGAACTGGACTGGGTTGCTCATCTGAGAAAGTTTGTATGGACTTGTGAAGCTTGCTGATATGGAGGGGGCGGGTGGGAAGATGTCTGTACTGTGGCTAAGGATGGTCTTGCCTAGAGTTGCTGTTGCATTAGAGCAGGCAAGGGAGCCTTCTTCCACCCTTGGTTTGCAATCATTGTGCCCAGAGAACCCTGGGCTGGAGGAGGCTGAAGGGCTCTGGAAGGCAGCTGGTTCCAGCCTAGAAGAATAGGCATCTGAGTTGGGGCAGTAAACTGGGGTCGAGTTTCCCATGGCTGTTGCTGCTGATGTTACTGTGAGAGTCTTGCCTGCAACTGTTGTTGCTGCTGTTGTTGATGCAACTGCTGCAGCTGGGGAAAATTAGCTGGGTTCTTTTGCCTCTCGACAGGGATAGCCTGCATTGGGTGATGCGGGAGAACTAAAGATTCTGAGGGATGACTTTGCTGCTGTATAGGGAGCCTAGAGAAGAGTGGTTCCATTGCATCTGACTGAGAAGCAGGGCAAGGAGTCCTGGGCTACTGCTCTGAGTTAGGGCCTGGTGCTGTCATGGAAGCTGGTACATTTCCACCCTGGGGTATATCATAACAGTGCCAGAGCTGGTCATTCTTATTAATCTTGGACCGCCTGCCACAGGAAGTCCTGCCATCATCCTAACTGAATTTTCAGCTCCCATGGGTCCATTCATTCTCACATCTTGGCTTCAGTTCTGAGCCAAAGCCATGTTGATAACACCTTCAGTCTGAATGGAGAGAATCCCCAGATCCCAAAGCTGCTGGTTGTTGCTCTGAGCCAGAATCCATAGCTACTCCACTATTCCCCTGGGGGATGTTGAATGTCAACTGCATGCTGTTCCAGGGCTCCACCTTCTGTACCTTTAGCTTGCTGGATTCCATGTGTAACAAATTGGCCATGTTCTCCAATATTGTGTCCAATTTCCATTCAAAATCTTTGTCATTTCTTTTTTTTTTTCTGAAGGCCACAGAAATTATGGAATCCTCTAAAATACTATCAATTTTGTGTCATCATCTTCTAGTCTGGAGTCAAAATCCATCTCTTAACCTTCCACTGTTGATGAACACAAGGAAGTATAGCTGTCGTCTAAGTTTGGAAGGTCATCTAAAACTATGGTGAATATTCCAGAAGCCAAGTGGACAATAAGAAAACCAAAATGTCTTCCTTAAATTTTATCATTTATCCAAGTCATCTTCTACATCCATACAAGTTGGCATTTTTAGGGCCTGTATTTCAGGGTAGAAGCCAAATAAAATTCTGAGTGTGACTCCAGTCCCCCTGGTCAGGCCTAGAGCACTGGCCTGAGGCCCTGCATGGCCATGGCCCTCCGAGAGTTGGACTTTTTGTCCATTCTCCTGTGCACCTGTCTGTCTGGCTACCCACAGCCCTACCCAGCAGGGCCTTAAGGAGTTGACAGGGAGAGGAATAGGCAGAGCCTGACCTGGCAGGGGAGGGTAGGGGAGGACGGGAGAGAAGGAGGGAGTAAAGGAGCGGGTGGGACGGGGCAGTGTGAATATCATTTTAAATGTCACTAAATAAAATGCTAAGGTAAAATATAACTATTATAAATCCTTAAAATTATATTTTTAGTACTAATTGTGTAAAGAGTAAACTATCGATCACTTGAGATATTTTGCAAATTGATTTTAAAAGTATTTTTAAAAACTAAATGTCATTAAAGATCTTGTTTCTACATTGCTCTTATCAAATGATGTAATCATAGTGTGATTTGGCTTATTTTTTGTATTTGTTAAGTAAATAACTCTAAAAAGATAAATACCATGTCAATGATTTAACATAATTGAATCTTACATCTTAGTCCAATATGGGTCAGCGATGGAGGGTGGGGCCTCATTCTGCTCCACACAGTCATTAATCAACCCAATTTTTTTTTCACATCTAGTGTTACTACATCTTTTTTAGTTCTTAGGCTCTTCTCCTCAACCTGTGGATGTGGGAAGAAGAGTAAGAGTCACACATGGGAGGTTTTTCATGGGCCAGGTTTAGAATTGACATAATCATCTTCTGGACTTGAAGTCAGTTGACCAGAATGCACCTACATGGCCATAGGTCAGCTGTGTGCCAGAGAAGAAGAAAATGTGGATATTCTGAGCAATAGCAGTCCTGACTGCAGTCTGCCTTTCTGGTCACCAAATATCTGGTCTCTCTTCCTTCTGAACATAGAAGACATTCACCCTTTCCCAAGGAAAGCAGCCCAAAGTCCCACATGGTCCAAGTCTAGGATCTCTGAATAAGAGGAATTCCTTTATCAGGTCCACATGTGGTTCTTTGTTGCCTGCTGCTTTGCCATACACATCCAGTATAAAATGACCACAAAGAAAGCATGGGAGACCCATAGCAGTTACTTGTCCATAGCAATTCTGAAATCCCCATGGATAGGCTTGATGAAGGCCACTTATCTGGAACACAGGTAAATTCCTTAATTAGAACTCTACTATTTGGGGAGAATCTCTTTGTCTATTTTTCTCTGTGGCTCCACCATCTGAGAAGTTCTTTCTTATCTGTTATCCTCTATAGCCATATCTGAAATGGATGTGAAGGAGCCTTCTCTCCTTGGGGTTTGCACAGCTTTCACATCCTGCCTGCTTCCTGCTGGTGCAAGATCAGAGGTCTCAACTAGCTAAGTTCCTTCTCTCAAAAACTAAGTAGGCGTCCATGTGGCAATAACCACACCCAATGTTCCTTCATAGACATACTCCTCAAACATGATCTGTTTCTTTGTTCCTCCTTTTCAACATAATGGAAACTACCTTAAGACCATCATGCTCAGGCTTTTTCAATCTTGTTTTTATACTGTTTGGGGTCTAAAAACAGCTCTTCCAATTCTTTTCATTTCTATTTGTAAATTAGCCTATTTCACCTGAATTCATCTCTTATGATTACTTACTAAAAGCAACCAATATTAGAAAATATATACTTTTCCAACCATGTTCCCTAAAACAGGCTCAGCAGCAGGTGCTCTGCCTTTCAGGTCATCACAAGGACAGTTTTACCGAGTATTCCCTGTGGCCTAACAAGATTCCCTGGACTCCCAGTGTTACCTTGCTGTCCACGACCCAGCCGCTACATCAGTGTCACATTTCTTAGCAACTTTTTAAAATAGCAACAGACATTCTTGGAATCAATATTTGTATCAGTTAAAGTAAATGGTATTAAGACCTATAAAAGATAAATACCCAATCTCAGTGGTTTAACAAAATATTTATTTCTTCATCACTTCGTAGTGTATTATAGTGGTAGGGCTTCCATTTCATTCAGGGACTCCAGACTTCAGGCCCTAGCTTCTAAGGGTTGGGGACAAGGGGAGAGGATTGTATATTGAAAGAAGTGATGCAAGTGATACAATTTCTGCTCACGATCCATTGGCCAGACCACAGTCCTTAGCCACATGGCCACATCTAAGTAAAAGGTCTTGGAAATAGTTTAACTACTTGCTTTTGAAGAAGAAGAAAACACAGATGTCAGTGAAGGGTAGCAGTTTTGGCCATAATTTCTTTGTACATGTAAAAATAACCTTCCTTCTAAACATTTTGTGCAAAAATATGACAATTTTTACTGTATGTTTAATATATGTATTAGATATATGACATAATGATGAATATCACAAGCCTATTGATTCGCCTTTATTCTGGTATGCTTTCTAGTTGATTGTTCTTCATAAATCCAAATCAGTCAATTAAGTAAACATGCTAAGCAGATGGCTACTAAAATGAGATTGTCTAAAAGCATTTTGTAAAACTAGGGCAGATTGACCATTTTTAGGAATTACAGTGAATGTCAATTACCATAGTTTAAGAAAGTGGCAGTGGCAAAATGCTTGCTGTTGTAAAATTGACAGCACAGTGCTTTTGTGATCTTAACTTTACATATTTCAGATCTAGTATTCAAGAATAAAATTCCAATGAGAGTCAGAATCATACTGAATAAGACTGGAGAAAGAAGAGCGGAAAATAAAAGGTGTGGACTTAAGTACTGGATACTTTATTAGTTTCTGCTATTCTTTTGAGATGATACAGGCACACTCATTCATTTAGTTATACGTGAGTGTTTTCAGTCAGCCAACATTCCCTGATCACGTATGATAATCCAGAGGTTGTGCCAAACACCAAGGATCAGAAATAACAATACCTCAGGGTGACAAGTGCTATTGCAGAGGATGTTTGTAAGCATAAGAGAAGGGACTAGTAAATGTCCATGGAATGGACCAGAAAGCTCTCCAAGCAGCAACAAGTCTTGAGTTTAGTACTGAAAGGGGACTGAGGGTGGTGGTGGAAGGTCAGGGCAGACAGAAAGGGCCGCAGAGGTGCACAGGCATTGAAGAGAAGCTGTGAATTTGAGGTGCTATATTTGTTCCATAGATTAGAAATCTGGTAAAAGATGAGTCTAAAAAATTAGCAGACAAAAATTTGTATGACATACTGAAGAATTTGAACTTTCTTCTGAAGTTGGTGAGAAAGCAATGAAGAATTTAGAGCAAGGGAATAACATCAGATTTTGTGTCAGAAAAAATAAGATTTTGGAAAATGAATTGGAATGGGGAAGACTAGAAGCAGGGAGACAAATAGGAGACCATTACTTTTATTTTTTCTCACAAATTGAATATGTGAATGTGCTAAGGAATGTATTCTCCAATTACTGTGCATTTGTGATTCACTTTAGTCATATTGTAACATAATTGTCTTAAAATTATTTCAGTGAGTGATAGTAATCAATCAACAAGAGTCATAACATTATTTTCATTGTTATTATAGTTTTGATTGAAGAAGATTTTGGTTTTTTTAGGGTTGTAATAACTTTTTCTTAGTGAGTGTGTTCTGTGGATTCCAGTTTTTTAATGTATATTTTATGATGCTTTCTTATGTTTATTTATGCAATATTTATAATTATTTATAAGCCATTTTTTCTTCATTTAACAAATCTAATAGAATTGCTATGTCTACATAAATAGAAAGGAGAAATCTGAAAATAATAATTATTTTTCTACTATATATTCATATATTCTTAAATGGTTAAAGAAAATAACTAAATAGTAAATGTTGTTGCAACTGACATGAATTATTCAACATGGGAAATCAGAGATTTGATACCCATTTTGAAATATTTGTAGTTTTTTATTTCAGTTTAATTATGATTCAAACTTTCAAATTGTGACATAATATTACTGTGTCTTCATGTTGAATAAGATGAAAAGTAACAATAATTGCTAATTGTTATTGAATGTTTAGTGTGTGTTAGGAACTGTACTAAGTACTTTATATGTATTATGTAATTAAATCTTTACAATGACCTTAATGAGTTTCTATGATCATCTCCATTTTCATCTAATTTAAGTGACTTGTCTCAATTCACATAGCTAGTTAGTGCTGGAGCTGAGATTAGAACCCAGGCTTTCTAACTTGAAGGTTAAATTCTTCACTACTACCCTGTATAGCACCAAACCACCTCTACTATGGATGGAGTGATCATGAACCTTCGTCCTTTTCCAAAATACATTAAACAATTTTATACTATTTAATTCAATTTTTTATGGAGCACCACTGAAAATTTTAATTTTTTGCAGACAGAAAATCCAGAAGTTACCACAAAACTGGTACTCAATGAATCAATATTTGTTGACTTATATGAATAATATATATTGCTATTAATATATTAGCTTTCCTAAGCTGAATACTTATTCATATGCCTAAAAGTGGGGTTTTCTGCAAAGAAGTCCTCATAAAATTTTCTGTCTGATAGAGGCAGGAGACACTAAATACATAAATCATTTTCCTAATTACATTCTCTGTGCTTGTCTAACTGCTACTCTGTGGTTCAGAATTAATGATTGCCAACCTCAAAGAGACCCATAAGTCTTAGTATAGAACCCACATTCTGATGGGGGTACCTTATGGGAGGGATGAGCTCAAAAATAATAGTTTGAGATAGGTAGGACAGGTCAGTTAATTGGAAAAGCTTACATTGGTTGGGCATCATGGTAGTGGAGTAAATTTGGAATATGGGATCAAATAAATCTTGTAATGGATTCTGGAGCTGCCAGTTCCTAGCCATGTAATCAGGTCCAGCAGCCTAACCTCTCTGAACTAGCTCATCTGTAAAGTACTAATTTATTCATTTTTTTCAACAAATATTTATTGAATACCTGCCATGTGCTGGTTTAATCCACTTCACAGGGCTATACTTATACCTAAATGAAATATTGTGTTAAAAGCCCCAAGCACATAGTAAGTATTCAAGAAAGTTAGTTCCTTCCCACCTTGACTTATTTTTGTTTTTTTTTCTTTACTGGATTTTATTTTCCAATTCTCTAAGTGAGAAATCCAGTATCCAGGAATGGTCAGGCTGTGGGAAAAGCTGGTTCATACTACCTAGTCTTATGAAATAATATCGATTGGCTGTATGAAGTCAAATAAATCATTCCAATAAAAAAAAAATTTTCCTAGAAGGAAATGCTATTTGGAAAGTTGTATTAAGGTGTAAGCTAATCTAGTAACAAAAGATCCATTAATATAGATAAGTTTTCTATCACATTCAGTCCAGAAGTGAGAGATCTCAGGCTAAACATTTAAGAAAAGGCCATTGAAAATGATGATTAAAAGTTACTGGTGACACTCATGGAAACGATTTCAGAGAAGTATTGGGATAGCCAGAGGACAAAGGTTGATTAGCATATAGATACTTTATGGTATAATTTTTTAATATTCTTATTTTTAAAATATAGGAAAGTTAAAGTACTTTTTAAAATGTTTTAAAATTTTTATATTTGATTTTTACTCTTTGGTTAGAATGGCCTTATGAATGTGGTAACATATTTCAGAATTCCAGGTAAAATTGTTTCTCTATGAGTTAAAAAAACATTTTTTAATGATGAGATATATATATTATATTTACAGTCAATGCATTGATTTCTGGTCAGAGAGGGAGTTCTTGGAGGCAATGGTAATAAAGCCCATTGGAAAAAAACAACATCTAGGACGTTCTTCTCTATTGTGGTTGCTCTTATGTCACAGGTTAACATACAATTTATATTAAAAATTAAAGCAGTATTTGTCTAAATCAGTGTGAAAAAAATGTAAGTAACACTCTTTTATATTTTACTTTATCTGAACTTCCAGAAGTTATCAAGAAATTGCATGTAGATACAATTTGTGTCTCATATGAAAGGGAACTTGATTTATGTCTCATATGAAAAAGAACTTGAATTAGCTATATTTATCTCAAATGCAACATCCATAAACTTTTTGCACATCCTGAACTCTACATTTAAGTGAAAAAAGCCAAAAAATTACTCATAAAAATCAATAGTCTGTGCCTGTCAGTTATACCGTCTCTTTCTCGTGCGTCTGGAAGTGTCTTCTAGTCCTTAAAGAAAGAAATTAGTTTAATTCTATTCTGCATTTTATCACAGTATTACTTTTAATTCATCTATATGCTGTATCATGGTAATGTCATTACCCAGAAATTTAAAAATCTCTGGAATACTCATATTCTTCATTATGGAAAAAAGTATTAATTTACTTTTATTATATTAAGCCACATGCAATTATAAACCTCTTGGATTTGAATTTTAATATAGTTAGTTACTTAGCCTATGTAATATTTCAAATGTAGGGCATTACAACTCTCCAACAAAAAATGAGGAAGGAATGGGAGAGCTTAAGAAAATGATTTTATCACATAACTACTCTACCTGTTTTGAAGATTTTTTAAAGTCTTAGTAAAAATTAATTTATATATTAAGACAATTGTTGCTCTAAGTGTGCTTTGAACATCACTGTTTTTATAGCTCTCTTTTAAGTGTGAGGGACATCATTAAAGTTACCTTCTCTGTTGCATTTGGGCAACAAAGGTAGTTCGATGTTTGTAGAAAAACTGGATACCTCCAGGAAGATGCAGCTTAAATTTGAATTCTGTTTAACTGACTTCACTTAAGATTTATGTTCACTTCTCTTTTTTCTTTTGTTGTCTTTTTTTTTCTTCTTTCCTTCCTTCTCCTCTGTCTGAATGTGGAGTGGAGATACAGTGACCACCAAATCTTTAGAGTGTCTTAAGAGCAAAAATAAAGCAGGCAACTCCACAGAATATATTGGAATTTGTTAGAGGGAAATTTACTTACAAGGACGTAGGGTCAGCATAGCCAAATGACCTTGGCAGTTCTGTGGAGGTTATTCTCTGCTGCTAGACAGCTGTTACAGTAAATGTTTTATAGAATGGCTGGACTACTAATGATTGATGAGGCAGAGAATGCAGGAAGAGCAGGGAACCATACCTCCTGCCTGTCTAGTGGTGGCTAATTGCTTAGCACCGATGCTAACACCAGTGTGATATTTATCTCAGTCGTTATGCCTTTCTGGGCACTACTGGCAGGCATTTTTATGATCACATTGTGTAGGCTTACAGAACACAGCTAACCGTCAACTCCAAGGCCTGTGTATGTTGGCCAGTGCGGTTAGGCCGAAGTTAAAGCAAAAACAGAGAAAGTGGGGGCACTTCCAAAGAGGGAGTTAGTTTGTTCACATAAACTTCTATACACCTTCCTTCTCCTCTTTCTCCTTCTTTCTTCTCCTTCTGATAGAGTTTCAATTTGTCATTGTTTTTGATTAGGATTTCCATTGGTGAATAATTATAGGGCTCTGAAATAGGAGCAGCTATTTCTGTTTCATTACATACTAGGTTTAAATAAGATTGATTTAAACTTGTTAACCAGGAGTCTTATTTGTTCTGAAAATGAAAACCAAGAGACTCAGTATTAGATGGCTATTTACATTTTAAATATCTTTAATACAATTTTAAGGGAAGAAATGCTGCCATCTTGTGTTTGCTATGTTTACTGCTGCACAAAAGGAAACCTATTCAAAGTTTAGTTCTATTTTGGATTTAAATTATGTTAAAGGCTAAACAATCACATAAAATATTGAAATGCTGATCAGTATCCTGACTAAAAAAAAAATTCTATATGTGTTTTATGGCATGGACATGTAATCCTTTACTACATGAAAAAACATTGTACACACTATCTAATTCTTCTTTAAACCATTTGATCTTAGGGTACAGAAATAAACAATTGATAGTCTCTTTGTCTAGAATACTTCAGAATTTTGAAGCATAGAATTAACAATTATAAAATAATATAATTAATTTTTAAAGATAAATTCTGAAGTTAATGCTGTCTGATAAAATAAATGTTGAAACTTTGATCTTGAATATGATATAAATAAGTCTGAATTTTACCTATCAATTTTTCCTAATTTTTTTCTCCCATATTTGTTTGCCTGTTTTTATTTCATTATTGCCATAAAAAAATGTTTTAATGAGGGTCATAGTCCAGCAAATAACAGCAAAGCACAAGAAAATGCCTGAGCACCACATGTATGCGATAGAGATATCTTTTTTTTTCAGTACGATAAACATTTTATTTAATATACTTATAAATTATATATTAAGACTAAAATTAAAATCTTAACATTTATCATCTATTTGTATATATCTATATGTCTTAATACTTGCATGTAAAGGATAATTGATAAATCCTTTACTATAAATTATTACATCAATAGTGAATAAAGGAGAAAGTTATGATTTGGGTTCTCTTTCTTTAAAATGAGTCAGTTATTTTGTGCCACAGAGGTTTCTTTTTCACAATATTCCATTAGCCCTCATTACTTCTGGCATACACTTAAATCATTTAAACAAAAAGTTCCTTAATTGCCTGAAAGAGTTAAAGTTTCTACCAATTATCGTTTTTGATTGTAATGTGCTATTTAAAAAAGTGTATGGACAAAATAAATCATTTCCTGCTTGTCTCTGGGTACTTATATCTTATGTTTATAATTTTTATCCCGATAGAGATATCTGAATAGCCAAAACACAGGCCATGAAATAATTTGATAATTGTTAGTGCCATCTTGTGGTTGAATTCAATGTTGCAACAAAACAGCAAAGGCTCATGGATTTATTAAATTTTTTAGTTTTCCAAACCAACGAATAAATCTTTTTTGTATAATATATTTATTAAAGATTAACCACCTGTTAGTGGCTTGAACTTGTCAGGGATATTATTATAATATAATTCCTTGATTTCACTGGAAAATCTATTATAATAAAGAACCTTTAAAACATATGAAAATTTCTCAAATATGAAATTTAATAAGGTAGCATTTCCCATAGAAAGATCAGGGATTATTAGTCTTGAAATATGTACTCAAGAAAAGTAGGCCCCACTGTCAAAGAAGCCTGGTAAATGCAGCATGTCATATCTTCTTCTTGGGAGAGTCATTCCCTTATTTAAAGGCTATAGAAAACGAATCTATTTAATTTTGTTCTAAACCATAATTTTCCAAATATAATTGACCACAGAACTTCTTTTTCAAAAAGCAAATAATACATATTAATATCACTAGATAATAATTTGATGAGATAAGGTTGGAAAAACACTGTCAAACATAGATTAGAGAATTAGGTATAAATCTTTTACTGATGCTAAATTAAAACAATGTTTTCAGTTCTCTAAGTTGGAAGCACAAGCTGAAGGTCTTGATCTATTAAGGACTCTAAGTCATTAAAGTTTCCCTAAATTAAGAACTTGAAAAAACAATTAGAAATTTCTTAAAGAAGCTTGAAAAAATTATTAAATTTTAATGAAAGCACCCAGAGGGCTCTAAGTGATGGTTGCAAAGAGAGAAATGTAGTAAATTCAAAGAAAGTGAGGAAAGCCAGATGACTGATTCACCATGAGTGTGTACATGCGTCTGTTTTTCCTGTACTTATAACTGTAAAATTTGCAAACATATTTACCATCTCCAATCCAGGTCACCCTGTGGCCAAAGCCACATGTTTGTAAAATATTTTGCTATCATAATGTCTTTTCGGAGTCCCTAAAAACAGCCTCACTCTCTCATATCAATCCCTGAAATCTTTGTGCCTGTCACAGACTCAAAAATCTGTCTCTAATCCCTCATTTAACCCTTAGACCTACTCTTGTTAGCTGGATTATTATTTATTCGGGCCATATTATTTATTTACAGCCTTAATTTACATCATGGATATGCCACCGAGCCTGAAAAATGTTCTTCTTGGAGGTGGCCTAATGTAGCAATTAAGTTTAAGTGTCAGCATCCTAATTGTATGACTTTGAGGGAATTTACTTACCTTATTCCATGCTATAGTTTCTTCAACTGCCAACTCAAGGTAACACCAGAACTCATGCATACGCTTGTTAGGTGGTATGGTATATCTGATATAAAAAGTGTTCAATAAATGTTAGCTAGGGTGATCTAAGTTCCGTTTTGTAATTTAAGTTCTTCCATCAAAACCTAGCAGACCAGCCAGCAGGATTCTAGAAACCATTCGTACCAAGCTCTAAGGGGATTTGATGGTTAAGCTATACAGTGGTTGAAGAAATGTTTCTCAGAAGGAGCAAGAAACAGAATGCTTCTCAAAAAAATTGACTTTTGAGTGTATATCTTTCTGTGTTAAATTACTAAAAGTTATGTCAGTCTTTTTACATAATAGCCATACTGAAGAGTGAGATAATATCAATAACCGTTTAGTAACACAAGGCCACATTTTTTAAATTCATTTTTCATGTAAAAGAGTTATTCACGCTTTTTGATAATCGAAGAAATAGAGGATTGTTACACTCTGAAGGGGTGAATGTTTTGTGATGATGTCCAAAAAAAGCACTTACTGGACTGGTCTCCAGATTTGAGTTCTAGGCTGACCTGGACAAGCTACTTAACCTTTCTTTCTGAGTTCTCTCATCTATAGACCAGAGACAGTTGTAGACTCACAGAGACACAGGGTAATTGAACAAATAAGTGTGAGAATTTTATAGGACAGAATATGTTATGTGTCAATGTAAGTATTATTTATAGTATCTGAATGATTTTTCAGCATCTTTACGTAATAATTCTACAATGGTGTTTTAGAGCAAGAGAAGGAAAATGTGGGTGTATCTAGGTTTCCTAAAAAAGCTGATTAGAAGGAACATTATGTTTTGAGTCTGAAAGTCTAAATTTGCCTTCCATGTTGTTGCTATCTAGCTTACTTGTGATTTGGAGCAAGCCACATTGAATCTCAGGTTGTTTCCCACCTGCAGTATAGGTTGATAACATATGCTTTCACCAACTGCAAAGAGATATGAGGATGTATTTAATAGTACTACATACACTGTGAATTCACAGTCATTCATTTACTCATTCATTTAACAAATACTTATTGAGCGCCTACTCTGTCCCAGACACAGTGCCATGCACTGGGGCAGAGCCTTGCCCTAATGGGAGTCATAGTGAGTGGGAAAATTCACACAACAAACTAATCTATAGGTAACACAATGATGAGTCCTGCAAAGCAAATGCCAAGATAATATAACAAGGAGCCCTAATTCTGACCAAAGGTTGAGAAAGGCATCCCTGAGCAAATTGTATTTAACCTTTTTCCCATTTGTGGGGAGGCGGGGGAAAGTGCAGCTCGCTGCCAGAATTAATTTAACATCATGCATAAGAATGTTACGTTTTCTAGGATTTGACATTTTTAGCAATCGAGAATTACTATATTTTGTAAATGGAAATACCACTTCTAAAAACAGAATGCTATAAATAGAATGATGTCATTTGTTTCCAAAGACTATTGCTATACTAGAGCCATGCGAAAATTATGAAAGCAAGATATTCCATGGCAAACTTTGGGGGAAATCCATAAATTATCTCAGGGTAAATGCTGTAGCTGGATGCGCTGCCAGCGAGTATTCTCAGGGCGAATGGGAAATTAGTTAAACTAAGATCTGGAGGACAATAAAGTGTCAGTCAGGCAAGAGGAGAAGAGAATAGGAGGCTTTTCAAGCAGAGAGCCTAGCTGGAATATGCAAAGACTGGAAGCAGAAAATAACTCAGTAACAAGAGAGCTGGAACATAGTAAGGGGCCAAAATTGAAGTTGGAGAAATGACAAGTCCTGTAAACCATGTTATATATTTTGGATTTGTCGTAGGTGTAGTTGAAAGTTGTTGAGAAGTATTAAGGAAAAAAAGGGGAAGATTGAATTTGCTTTTTTAAGAGGTCAGCCTGGAAAAAGGACAACAACCATATGATTTCACTCATCTGTAGGATATAAAACAGAAAGCAACAAATAAACAAACAAAAACTCATTGAAACAGACAACAGTGTGCTGGTTACCAGAAGAAAAGGTGGTGGTGGGTCAAATATATGGTGACAGAAGGAAACTAAATTTTGAGTGGTGAGCACACAGTGCAATATACAGATGATGTATTATAAAATTGTATACCTGAAACTTATATAATGTTACTAACCAATATCACCCCAATAAAATCAATAAAAATATAAATCAATCAATCGATCGATCTGGCTGCTGTATGGAGAATTAATGGAGAGGGACACAGAAGATAAAGAGTATCCAAGTAGGCAGCTATTGTTATAGCAGGACAGCAGAGACATTATGGTGGCTTAAATAGAGCAATACAGAGAATATAGATCCAAAGTGTATTTTGGAAGAGAATTAATCAGACTTTGTAGTGTTCTGGAAGCACAGCATGGAGAAGAAGGAGGTATCAAGAGTAATTTCCAGGTGTCTTGCTTGAACAGATGTCAAATAACGGAGCCATTACTGACCTGACAAAGTTTGTAGGAGAAGCAGGCTTAGCAGGGGAGAGGATCAGGGCTTAAGTTTTGGATACGTTAACGCTGGGATGTCTATTAGATACCCAAGTACTTGTGACAAAAGTCAGCAGGA
>NW_006436298.1:24318432-24351133 GCF_000325575.1 Pteropus alecto | reverse complement strand
CATTGTGTCCTTTAATCAGTCACCAAATGTTTATTGAGGACAAACAATATATCTGATTCTGTACTAAGTGGTGAAGATTTAAAAAATAGTGATCCAAAGGGCTCTGATATTATGGAGCTTATTATATTTTAGCAGGCAGTAGTAGTTGTGCAGACGATTTTCAAAAATCAAAGACCATAACTTGACCTAGGTCATGACTGGGAAAATACAAATGAGTACATGGATTTTAATATCCTTCAATATATGTGCTGTAACACTCTCCATTCCCAGGGTCCTCAGCCCTTGTTGGGAACCACTGTGTTAAAAATAGCCATTTTAATTATTAAACATTTTGGTTGCATTAAGTCCAATAAAAAATGCATTATAGCAGGCTACCATGTAGTAGCCTACATTTATATTTATAAAATAATTTTAAAGTTTGTACCATTCTGATAAAATTAAACTGTCCAAATGGGAGTTTCACAATGGAAAATTTGTTTTTTTTTTAATTTTTTTTATTGTTATACCCATATCTAGGCAAACAAAAAACAAGATATTCGGGGAATGTGGAGAGTTTTGAGAGAGCACCCAAGTTATTAAGTTAAAAAAAAAATCTTATAAGGCAATCCTATGGTTAGCATAGATATTTCCGTGTCATTGAGGTGAGTGGAGTATTGAGGAGGGATATAGACAATGAGTTTAAGGAGATCAGCATTATAATTGTAATACCTAACATTTGTATGGTACTTACAGTTTTCAGAGCCCCACTCATATTTTTCTTTAAATCATATACACCATAGTTATCAACTATAGCTTCAGTTTACACAAAACAGAAAAATTAACCAAAATTTTATTATAAAGGAGTTGGGCCTTATATGAGTAATTATTTCCTGAGGATGAAGATGGTCACATTGGAACGATTTGCTAGCGATGTCACTGATACACCTTCTCTAGGAATTCTTAAATAACAGCATAGACTCATTGATCAAGATTGAGATCAAGATTGGTCTCATTCATCAGTCAAAATGAGAAATGATATAACATAGGTAAGTATATAAAGGCCCTTCCCTCTTGCAGGTATAGTAGAAAAAGCACAGGCATGAGCGTCAAATAGCCTTGGCTGGAATCCTAATACCATCTCTTGCTAGCTGTGTGTCCATGAATAATTTATTTGACAGCTCTGATTTTCTTTATCATGTTTGAGAGCTCTGGAGGTGTTAAGGGATGATACAGAGTTTCTAGACTGTTTAGTAAACAATTGTTCTCTTCCTCCTGATGCCTTCCTCTGAGACCTCCATCCCTTCCTAACTCTAAAATGGAAACTTCTGAGCAACCGAGGATGAAATTGAAGCCAAATTTGAGACACACATATTCCTAAGCCCATTAGACTAGTATAAAATTAGTATAAAATTTTAGCAGCATATATGTCTAAAACTAGTTAAATGAGGCAAGATCATGGATCAGTCTTTTTTACAGTTGACCAGATGATACCAAGAGAAAAGTCAGATTAATTTCTGTCATTTATAACATGAATTAAATTTACACATGGAACATGCAATAGAGTTTTTTAAATACCAGCACAGGATAACAGTATTAATTCCAGGATAATGATGATGATGATGATGATGATGATGATGATTTACTGTCACTTTAAGGAAAATTTTAGAAAAAAATCACTTAAGCTTTATTCTCCCATGTGATAAGGTTTGATTAACTTTTCTTCCTTGAAACTCTAGTGTAAAAATGAGCTATTATCTTGCTTCCATAGAAGGGTATGATTAACACAAGTCAATCTGTATCTCTTTAACAGGGACAAGTGATCCATATGTGAAGTTTAAAATTGGAGGAAAAGAAGTTTTTAGAAGTAAAATAATATACAAGAACCTCAATCCTGTGTGGGAGGAGAAAGCTTGCATTCTTGTTGATCATCTTAGAGAGCCATTGTATGTAAAGGTGAGCCATTTATTTGTTTTTCTATAATACAATCTGACAAAAATCTCTGTAATACAATCTGACATGGTAAAAAAAAAAAAACTGCTTCTCACCTCTAGAGAGCAAGAAATATCTACATGAGAAAAAAGAAAAAGCTCCCATAAAAAAAAAAAAAAAACTGAGATAAGACAAAGAATTAAAAAAAAGAGAGAAATGTAAAGGAAACTTTATTTCTATGGAGGTTTAGAAGACATAAGTTAGGGCAGCTGCAGTCAGAAGAGGAAAGCAGGTGATAATAAAGACAGCACTGGGCCATTTGGGTTTCATTTAATGTCCTTTAAGAGAAAAATCGGAGAAGGAAAAGGATTTATTTTTATTTACTTTTGCTGTGGATCTGTTTCTTCGATGGGATATTATTCTATGACAGAACCATGTGGCTCACCAGTCTTTAAAAAGGTTGCAAGCGAACATTCCAAAATTACAGTCGACATTGGTTGTGTTCTTGTGCTATTTGCTTGTGTTTAAGAATGAGTATTCATCTATATAAAAATCCAGATATCAAAATGCATATTTCAAAAGGAATATTTTAATAGGTTCAATGGCAAACAAAAATCTGAAGTACATAGAAAAAAATGATGGAAAAAAATTTTGGTTTGAGAAAGCAAGAATATACATACATATACACTTCTACTGGAGAGGGCGACACTGCATGCAGGCCAAAAAGCTTGGTTAATGACACAATATGAGCAAAGAAGCTAGGAGAGAGAACCCGGGGTCGTTTTTGTTCATTTGTTTACCACGTTGAGTGTTCAGGGTACAACATAAGTAGCCACAACTTCACTTCTACCATACAGGAGTTACACAGTGAATTATAAAGATTTGCCACTTTTTTACATTTCTACAGAAGAAAAATTACTAAATTAAATATAAATTGCACTGGCCTTTCAAATATTAGTATAAATACAAAATGACAATATTTTATTTTATGTATTTCTTTATACTTTTTGATATGCTTTGATTTTTTAAAATTTGGTTTTCATTTCTGTTAATTCTGTGGAGCTTCTTTTGTGAAAAAATCTCTAACTGTTAGCTTAATTTTTTAATTTTTTGTGTTATCTACTTTTTGCCTAAACTTGGATACACAAAGACTTAAAATACACTGGTGAAAATTATATTTTTTACTAGAATTTCATGAAAATTGCATTAATTTCATTGTTTCTACACAACCCTGTGTGATTGACTGACTTGAATTTAATATGATGCCCACATCCTCCATGATGGAAGGTGAATCTTGCCCAAAAGATTTCTTAGGGCCTAACCAATTCTGTAGTAACAGTTAATATGAAAATGTATCCATGAAGTATATGGTTAAGAAATGTGAAGTGTCTACCTTCCTATTTCTAGTCAAAGGAAAAAGTCCAAACGTACCCTGTTATCTGAGTTCTATCAATGTAAAGGTTACCAAGGGAAACAAAATATAGTTCTGAGCTGAGTTTATAAAATCACATTAAAGTCGCAGTGCTCGTACCATTTCTAATAAAAACATTTTTTTCCCACAAAGAATCCCAGAACTGTTATTTTTAAATAATCTATACAAAATAGGTAAGAATACACTTTCCAAATAGGTTGAAAGTCATATAGCTTATAATTTTAATGAAAAGAGAATATTCCTTCAATTCTGAATGACTTCACAGTAAGAGCAGGAGATGAAAACAAGTCTGGAAGAATGGGCTTGAAAAATATTTATAAAAAGGTACCAGTAGAAGTGGGGAGTTTAAATGCAGTACTTCTAACTAAGACATGAGCCACTGAGCCTGCTCTGTATCCTCAGGGATGCTCTGGCACACATCTTAAATAATAAGATAAATTCAGCATCCATTTCCACTGAATCGAATTCAAATTCTCCATTGTCATTTCACTGACACTGTTATCCAAGGTACATATGAACACCCAGAGTTACAGTGGAAGATATAGAAATAATATAAAGGGGAAATGTTTGTGTAAATTGTTGCTCGTTTGGCCTAATCATGAGCTAGAAATCTGGGTATTAAATTGAAGTGCTCTTCTAAATAATAGAAAAATTTTGATAATTAGGAAAACACTTTGGTTAGGGGTCATATTGCTCTCTAAGACTGTCATTTTAACACAATTGATAGTTCCTTAAATGACTCATTTATCCAAGCTTAAGATTTAAAATTTAAAAAGTACTTTAAGCTCAGTTCAAGTTAAGGACCACAGTTTTGTTCTACATAAAATTATTCCTCAGTAGGATTTAAGGGCCCTAAAAGAATGTTCTATATCAATGATCCTCAACCCTGGCTGTACATCAGGATTATCCAGAAAGTTTTAAAGAATCTAAATTTCCAAGTCTCTCCCCTAAAGATTCTAATTCAGGACCTCTGAGGTAGAGTCCACAATTCTGTATTTTCAAAACATAGTAGTTTTTTTCTGATGCACTGCATGGGTAGAGAGTCACTTTTCTAGACATTTCATAGGAAACACCTGAATAGTTGGAATGGAAATATGTGTACAGCCATAAACCATAGAGCACTCAAACAAAATTATTCCAGAGGTAAAAGATGTTAGCATTATCACAGATATTTTTCTTGCATGGTTCAAAAATACTTCCGAAATGCTTTAATCGAGAATCTCAACTATTTTAGACTTCCCTCCCCCACCCCCAAATCAATAAGAAAACAAAAAAGTATAACTGTACTTGCTTTTGGATTATAAGCAAAGTATATATGAGATTATTGAGTCTTGGGAAAATGGAATCTGCAGTTACATCTTCATCGTAATAACAGCCACCATTTATTGAGCACTGTGCCAAGTGCCAGAGCTACTTTATCTCATGTAATCTGCACAATAACCCTACAAATAACTATTCTCATCTCCTTTTTATAAGTAAATGAGACTCAAAGAGATTAAGATTGTCATGTCCACTCAGCAGTTAATCAACATAGCTTCTATTTTCCACTAAAGGTGACTAATTGCCATGGCCACAGTTAGGTTTTGTTTTGTTTTATTCCTTTGTTTTATAATGTCAGTTCTGCAATTTAGAGTTTATTCTTTTATAGTAAAATGGTTATTTTGAAGCTGCCTGGGTATGAAAATGAGTCACGGGTGTATTTTCTGAGTAGAATCTTGTATCTTGAGTCACATTATATGATCCAAATACCATTCCACTTCCTATTTCCATTATGCCTCATCGCTTAATTCAAATGCCACCCTCATAAATAGTAGTTCCCATCATTTCCGAATCCTGAGATATTTTTCTTCATGGCACTTACCACAACCTTTACTTATCACTGCATTTTTTTTATTGTCTGCATGCCTCCTCATATGTAAGCCCCAAGAAGTGAAAGACTTTGTTTTGTTAATTGCAGTATTTCTAGTGCCTGGAATAGTACTTGGCACATTTCTAAGTGTTCCCAACTATTTTTCAAAGAAATGAATGAATAAGCATATATAAATCACTTGAACTGCCACATAAAAATTCTCCTGAAGTCATAATTACCTAAGGATATTTCAGTCGTTTCAACTAACAAATTCCTATTTGTGTTGAAGGCAGTGTGGGCAGAATTTTCTGTTACTTGTATCCAAAAGCATTTAACTGATGTACTCCCTAAGGCAGTTTGTCTTGGTAGACAATTGAATCAAGATGCTAAATAAATTCATTGATTAGAATAAAAAGTTTGTTTTTCGAAACTCATTTGCAAATGAAGAGGTGTTACTGAGCCTTAAGCCACTTCTACCTAACATTACCTCATATTTCCCACTCAGTGGGGTGGAATGTTCATAAGAGCAAGGATACCACTTAATTGTTCACATTTAAATTCCCAGGTTTCACCCGGAGTGGGTGTCCAAGTTATATTTGTTAAATTTCTGAAATCCAGTACAAGGTTTGGATCTGACCTCTTTCAATCTGGGATATAAACTTTTTAAGCTTCGGGTTCCTTATCTGAAAAATGGAAACAACAATACCTTGTTCACTGAGCTGTATAAGAATTAAATTGAAATATCTATGTAATGTATTTAACAGCGTGCCTAACATAACATAGTAAGCTTGAATAAACATCGATCAACGTTAACTGTGCTTGTTGCAGTGGGGGAACGTTTTCCTTTTTATCTTTTCTATGCTCTGTATTTCTGAAGCTCCACCTGGAGCACTGTTCCCTCTGACAAATAGTTTATAGAGCTTAAACCAAATAGCTCAGCTAATAATATCATTAATGAACGGGTTCTGATGTTTCCATTCTTTCCCATGTTTATGTCTTTGCTGATTAATAGAAATTGAAACTAAAGCAAATATCTTGCTTTAGGACAGTAGGAAACGCTTGCCATGAGAGTAAAGAGAGTTTGAATGTTTAATTACCCATTTGAGTTGTCTACACTAATCACTTCACTGGGTTCACAGCTCTCTACTTCGCATGTATGGATATATCCCAGGTGTTCTCATTAATTATATGTCACTTCCAAGATTTTAAGTGTTAGGGTGATACAATTAGAAGTAATACACAAGAGAAATTTCTCTAATTTTTGGTGTAAATTTTGTGTTGTAAAATACACTACTATAGTCACTTGCAAACACTAAAGTGTCAGTTGCATAAGATATGCAGTATATCCATGTGATGTGCCACTGAGCGGATGACTGAAGCTCAGAAGTGTAGTTGATCAAGGAGAATATTTATTGCAGGAGTGCTACACTTTCTACAACAAATGTACTCCTGAAAGGTTGTATGTAAATCAAATGACTGTAAATTGAATAATTTAAAAGGCATTAGGGGAACTTTTTACTTAAATAAATCCCCTTGTCACTCTTCAAAGTTAAGAATCCCTTTGTAATGCAAAATATTTATCTTTTGTTTTAACATTGATTCTTTACATATTAAGTTTGTTTAAAGTATACCTGTACTAGAGAAAAAACAGTTACCGATTCAGGGCTGCTGTACATACTGTTCTCTCTGCTTCAAGTTTTGTAACTGTTTTGTCAGGAATTGGGCACAAGAGTACTGGGCTACGGATTCTTTCAGCCTAGTGGATTCTCACATCCTGGAGAGTCTAATAGTCTGGGTTGTCCAAGAGCACACTTTTCTGTTTATGCTAATTTATTCCAGTTTACAATACAAAGATTTTCTATTTAAAAAGGTCACAAAACACAGTTCTAAAATTCATCTAGTAGCAGTTTTTTCTATCTTAAAAGCTTTCCTGATCTCCACTGCTATTCTTTTCAGACACTGTTCTTTTCTTTACAACGTTTATAAAAATGTGTAATTACAAATCACCTGTGTACTTCCTCATTCTACTATACACATCAACAGTGTCAGTTTTGCTCACCACTGTTTACTCAATTCCTAGCACGTTGTCCGGCATATGATAAGTACCTAATATGGCTGAGGGAATTAATGAGTAAGAAAATTAATAAGTGGATAGAAGTTAGCCAACTCCCATTTACTTAGAGTATTTTAGAAATGTCCCTAACTGATCTAGTTCTGAGCTATCTCTCCAACCTCCTTCCACTCTCCATCTTTTTCAATCTGCTTCAACCACACTGGCTTCTTGGTGATCCTTGAACATGCTAATCACTTGCCCTTTCCTCCACGTGGAGTGCTCTTTCTGTACTAACATGACTTAATCCTTCTGATCTTTGGGGTCTCTATCCAAACATACTTCCTCTGAGAGGACTCCCTATCCAAAATAGCAGCTCCCAAAATGCCCTCTTACACTCTTGTCTCCATTGCTCTCACCACCGAACTGTATGTATCTATTTGGGTATTTATCAACTGTCTCAGAGCCTAAATGTAGGGTCCAGAAGGTCAGGGACATTGCCTGTCTTATTCACTGTAGTATGAATAAGAACCATGAAGGGCACAGAGAAGATACTGGATAAATTGTTTTGACAGAAGGAAGAAATGCCTTCTCTCTTTTCTTTTCTTCTCTTTTTCTTTCTGTTTTGCTGTTGTTACATTATTTCCAAATCATAGCTTGTGACAATAAAAATTTAACCTTATGTAACTGTACAAAGTGCTTTTATCACAATATCTCCATTTTCACTTATTTGTGTGTTTAAATTACATTGTCCTATATCATAGAATTTGTCTTCAGTGACCTGAGAAGTGTGAAGAAATTGGAATCATATTCTCATCACCTGTAGCCCAGTACTGAACATAGTTGTTGAATTTTGTACCAACTCACTTTGCCTTTCAGGAATGTTGATAGCCATTCTATAATATGGGGAAACTATTCTAAGCCTATGTTAGGAAATTTCATTGTTTTGGAATGATTATATTTTATAATCAACATTTTCATATAAATTAATTTTGGAATTATTTATAATAATGTCACCTTTTGGACTTCTTAGGTATTTGACTATGATTTTGGACTACAAGATGACTTTATGGGTTCAGCCTTTCTGGATCTCACACAATTGGAGTTAAACAGGTAACTTTTGAACTGTTATAATATCACTACACCTTGTTATAAAGCTGGGCCAGTGTAATAGAAAGTGTCAGCAGATCTGAGTTCCAATCACTGTTCTGTGATGTGTGGTCATGAGCTCTCATGCTAGCCAGGCTTTCTCAAGTACATCTTTCTCATCTGCCCAATGGCAATAATAGCATCTTCCCTGACTACCTCATTTGACAGCAACTATTCAACAGAAAAATTCTTGGGTGTCTGCTTTGTCCCTCAGCACAGTGCTAAGCACTAGGAATCTAGAGCTAAAAGACACATTCCTTGCTCTCACATTCCTTGCTTATACAGTTATAGTGGGGCATAAAGAAAAATTATGCCTGTTGATCATAATTATTAATTTAAGAATCAGACCACCATATAGAGAATAAAACATGTGTACTTTGCTTCTAAAACAGCAACTCTCTTATCACTTAAGCCAAGTAAAGTCTAATTTTGCCATCACCAGTAATCCCAGGTTACCAAGGAGCACCCCTAAAGTGGAGGCAGATTGGCTGTGCTTGCTCAGTTACTTTAGTTTACCATTGCTTGACTAGCTGTAAAGTTATATTATTTTACTAATATTAATCATTCCTTGGACCTAGTTAGGGGCTTACATTTTTAAAAATGCATTACTATATGGGAGCTAACACTACAGGAGATCAATACTATAGAAGAAAAAAATTGATTCAAAAGGGATCAAGCAGTGCTGGAATGGGTCACAAAGGTAGCTGTGAAGTCTCTGATGAGTTAAGGAGAAGGAATTCCTGTCTGCATTAGGTGATCATGCTTTATCATGTGACAGGAATAACGGAAAGCAAGAAAGCAGAGTAATGGGCCAGATCACTACTCTATATTTCTGTAAATGTAGATGAGTAGAGAAATATAAATAGCAGAACCCCCTTATGTCTTATAGTCAGCTAAGTGTGAGCACAGCGGCAGCTTATTGGTCTTCCAATGGTCATTTTTGCTTCAAACTGGCCAAAAGAGGGGCCTTGTCTGTACTTCCTACGAGTTCTTCATTGCAACCTAAAGTGTAGCACAGGGTTGACCTGAAGGTAGAATACAGGTGATAGCTGGCTCCCCATCTCACTACAGTTGAAAGAAGTGTCCTATATGGGATTATATGTAGTCCATTATCATAAAAACTGAGCTTCAACTAGAATGGATTGTGCCGTTTTTCTATAAAGCCCACATTATTTTCTCTGCAGACTTCTGTATAATGATATGCAAATTATCGGACTTAATTACAAAGTATAAATTTCTCTTTTCTATTAAAGATAAATCATTGTGAAAAATAATTTTAAATTAAAAATATATATGATGATTAAGAAAATAAAAAGATAACAAAAATCATTTGATGTCGATTTTGTCACAATACTTATTTTAGATATTTATAGCTAATCATTCCCTTCCCTCAAAACCACTTTTTAAAATCACGTGCCAGTTTTTAAAATCACATATCTGTGTATGCCATTACATTCCATGTATAAATCAGTAGTCTCTGGATGTAGAAATACAATAATATTATATTATATCATGTATTAATGTAATATTATAACACAATATTATATTATATTACATTTTAATATAACATTTAATATAGAATTAACTTATTACATTATAATAATAGTAGCAATGTAAATATTTATGCTACTGTGTAACCCATTAAAGTATCTCTTTGAAGGAAAATAAGTAGGCATAAAGCAATTGCAAATATTCTTAAATCTTTATCAGGTAATCATTATAAAAATGTAATGAAGTTTTTCCTATTACTTTTCCTTTTAATCATTACAAGAAAAATCACACACAAACACACATTATAATGCTTAACATGTATTTGTTAAAATAAAAGGAACTAGTTTTTAGTATCCAACCATAATGATTCATTATAACCAAAATAACATTGGAACAATTTGTATCATAATTATTATAACACATAAATCATCTAACAGATTATTTATGTTTCAGTTAAAGTCCCTGACATAAGAAAACTTCATATTCTTCATAACATCATTCCCTGACTTGGCAAATTAAGCATCATATGAAAGTTTCCTAGTATTATAATATCCTAGTTTAAAAAAGTACCTAGGGTTCTCAAAAGTACCTAAGGTTATATGAGAAAATCATTTGAGAAACTTTATAAATATGTGCATTTCCAGGCCCCACCCTGATTGATCTACAGAACCAGAGGCATGATGGCTGGAATTCAGGAATACGTACTTTTTTAAAGCTTCCCAGTTGATTCTGATGTGTAGCCAGAATAAAAAATTCTTACTTGGACCAGTTTTCCTCCACAAAAGCCTCTTCCTAGTACTAGACTCCAACTGTATCATTTACTAAAAGTTTAGCTCAGTGAAGACCAGGATCTTATCTTTTGTCTTGACCTCTGGTTTTTACCCAGAACCTAGCACAGTGTGGCATTTAATATATCCTTAATATGTGTTGTGTGAATGAAATGAATGAGCAAGTGAATGAACAAGCCAAGGGAACATACCTAATTTGCCAAAATTTCAAGATTCAAGTTTGGTGCCGAAGTTTTCATAGTCCCTTAGGTTTGTTATAGGCATGAACTCCTATTTGTTCAATATTAATTAAAATATGGAAATAAGATAGCACCTATGCATTGTCAGTTGAAAGCGTATTTCGCTTATTTTCTAATGGGTAATATTGACTAATTCATAATGTCTTAGAGATACTTAGCTAATTCTGATGTCTTCTAAGTGTTGATCAACTCTTCTAAAGATTGATTTCCTTGTGTTTCTGAATCTAAAAATTGTTCAGGCATAGGTTTAACAACCCAAAAGTAGAAGCATTGTTTTAAAAATTGAAATTTCTTGTAATTAAATAATTATACATTGTTTTTAAAGTATGTCTATAATGTATATCAGGCAAATTGTGTTTTATATCCTCTTCACTCACTCATTTGTTTATTCTATATCATACTCCTGAGTTTAAAAAATCCTAGTGAAGTAAAAGGAAGATAGTGGTCAATAAGTGACCCTGTTTTGTTATTGGACTCAAATTTGTAGAAAATAGTTGGAATTGCTTTCTATGTATTTAGAAGGGACTTACTTATAGGTTTCTCAATACTGTTGTAGTTTCTTGGCCTTTCCAGCAACCCCATGGCCTTTCTAGAACCTCACGAAGGACTGAAACCTATCCAGTGAATCCATCCAAGTATACCTACCCACTTGGCCCACAACTTATTGGATAACTTAATACATAGATGATACTTTAATAACAAAAAAATGTGGCAGGAAAAGGAAGACAAAATTGTTGATATAAAATATATTTTTGGCTTATTCATTGAATGACTGTTTAAGATCTTAGTATTTTATATTACAGGCCCATGGATGTGACTCTAACACTGAAAGATCCCCATTATCCTGACCATGATCTTGGAGTCATTTTGCTCTCAGTGGTCCTTACCCCTAAGGAAGGAGAACACAAGGATGTGGTAAGTCTCTCCCTCCCTCCCACAGGACTGCTTTCTTGCTCTTAAACTCGCTCTCAGCTGTTCATTCAAACATTGTTTGAATGTCATGAGCCTTTTCTTAACCCAGAGATAATAATAAGAGAAACAGCATATGAAAATCTTCCCTGTTCTTTGTTTCTGTGAGTATCCTGGGTATCACTAGTTCCTCTGTATTGTATCTTTTGAACTCAAAGTTCCTGTCTATGCTCCAGATCAGAACCTCTTGTTGTAAATAAGGGACACATTTGCTTTTTATTATAATTTTATTTCCCGATTTCACATGTTATATTGAGGACAAATAGTGGTATTCATTCAGGAAATACATTTATTAGTGAATTGAGTATCTGGAATTCTACATTGAGGGATCCAGATCTTACTATTTTGACTATATTGTCAGGTGTACCATAACAAAGAAAATGATGTGAAATTATAACAGAGTTTCTGCTTTCTGGTATTTGTTTGCTGAATGAGTGAGTACTTTTCATCTTTTTGATGGGCTGCCATATCGATGTTACCCATTTTCCAGCACTGGCTGTCTATACTTCCTTGCACACCATGCTGCTATGAGAAACTGACAAGGATACAGAGGAGCCGATTACTACAGCACTGTTGAAGGGATATTAAAAAATATCAGGTTTGACCAACATCGGTATGCTAGCCAGTGCACTTTCTGCTACAATTTACCAGAGATTATTTGTTAGACTCAATGTGCTTTCTTGTACTGGGAGCTACTCTCACTAGTTCTGATTGTAACACATTTTAGGACTAGACTTAATTTTTTAGGCAAGTTCAGATACTTTATTTCAGCAATGTGTCTTAAAATAATGCACGATTAAAGTTGGTGCATATTGTCTGCTGAAAAGGTATTATTGACATTTTTCTCTAGACTGTAGTAAAAATAATGAATTTCATTTTCAAAGTTGAGTTTTAAACTCATTGAAAATTTCACCCTTTTCAATCTTTTAAAAAATGAAACAATGAGCACATATATCCATATATAATATTTAAGTATGACTTAAGTATCCTTAACTTCAGTGAGGAAGAAATTTCTCTTTTCCAACAAGTATTACCAAGTAATACCTACTGTGAGAACTTAGCACGATGGAAGAACATATATATACGCATATATGCACAGGCCCATGTGTTCAGACAGAAGGGTGGGTGAGGACATATTTTTTACAGAGAATATTTAATAATGAAAGCCCATCATTTCAAAAATCACCAGTTCAGAATACATGATTTCATGAAGCAAAAGCCAAGAAGTATATCCTAGCTGCCTAATACATACATAGGAATTAATTATAAATGTTTGTTTGTTGCTTTATTTAAATAATCCTGGTATTCAACAAGAACCTACTGTATGCCAGATCCTGTGCTAGACCCTTAGGATATAATAGAACTTATATCCAGTGGAGAACTCGAGAATCAAGTAATTACTGAAGGAAATGTATAATGACAACTGTTTTAAGCGCCGTGAGAGAGGGATAAATATTGCTGTAAGAGCAAATATAGGAGGATTTGTCCTAGTCAAGGGGACAGGGATTATCTAAGGAAGTCAAATGAGAGCTGGGGTCTGAAGTGTGAATAGGACTTAATACGGCAAAAAAAACAGGAAGAGAGGAAGTATTTCAAGCAGAGTAAACAACACATTCAAAGACCCTGTAGCTAGAGGAACCAAGCTGCATTTCAGGAATTTAAAAAGTGTTAAAACTAGAGAAGGTGAAAGCAAGTGAGTGTGGGAGATCATGGTGCATGATGACAGAGCAGAAAGGAGATGACCACACTGAGTAGGGATCATTGGCCACGTTAAGGTTTGTGGTCTTCCCCCAAAGAGCAGTGGCGAGCTAGTGGAAGTCTATAAATAGGAAGTGGCATAATCACAGTTGTTTTTCAAAAATAGCTCTGTAGCTCCATTGTAGAAAATAGATGGAAGAGTTAGAATGAATGCTTGGAAACCAATTAGGAGGCTATTACAAAAATCCAAGTGGAATATGGTAGAAATTTAGATTAGAACTGTCAGAGATAGAAATGGAGAGAAATCAGCAGGTTTACCTATAGGAAGAAAAATCTACAAAACTTGGTGGTGGAATATTTTTGCTTTGGGAGTCTTTATTATTTTAATGAAGGGTAGCACTTCATAAACAAAAAATACCTAAGTGTTTGAGGTCTTGTATATCCCCAAACCATGTATACTGGCAATATTGCTAGAGATTGGAATGATATGGCAGCTGTAGTTATTTGGGTGATTTGATGATGGAGGGTGTACTGAATTTTTACATTAAAGGGATATTTATTAAGTACTCTAAAATCAAGCTGAGGGTTTCAGGGATCAAATTAGTATCAAGTGGTCTTATGATGGAGCTACTAAGTTGTTCTAAATTTCACAGAGGTATATGTCAGCACAGGCAAAGAAGTTCTCCACACAGTTTTTTCTTCAACGATTTTTGTAAAACATCCTTCAATCTCCATAGCTGCTCAAACTTATTATTTAGGCACAATATCTTTCTAATTTTAAAAAAATCATTTAAAAATAATGCCTGGTTGTTGATCATCAGTGATTTATCAAATATGAATAGGGAAGAAAATGCACAGATTACATGAAACAGTTATACATTAAAAATCTGGTATCGTTCATCTTCTTTTCTTCTTTTTCCTTTCTCCTCATCCTATTTCTCCAGCTACGTTCACCCTTAACACAGAGTTCTTCCTGAAATTCTTATGCCGTTTTCTTGACTTGAAACCCTTTGGTTTTTGGAAGAAATCATTTACTAACAAGTATTATTCATTTACTGCCTTATTTCATGCCCTTCTCCTTCAGAGTCCCAAATAGCCCTGGATTTATTCTGTGGCAACTGAAAAACGATGTCTTTTTCCCTCTCATACTAATGCAGACTCTCACTTGTCTTTTCTCTGCATCGGAGAAGCACTTGGCTTAGCCAGGGCTCAGTGCCTCAGAAAAGACACAACACTTTCAGCCTGTACCAGTCAGCCTCTGGCTGGTGAACTCGCCTGACCTCAGCCACACCTGAGGAACAGAGAGGAGGATGACTAGTGTGTCTATACTGGTTCCTCCTTGTGGATGCGGTCAATAACCAATAACCAGGAACATGGGGTCGGTTATAGAGAAAGGAGCTTGGTCAAGGGGTGGGGAGGAAGGATAAAATATCCCTGGTAGGAAGTTCCCAAGTATCCTAGCTAGTCTGGTTTCCTAGATTTGGAGACGGTATTCTAAGCATATGCTTTACATTATGAAAATTTTTAACGAATCGTATAAACTTGTTTTCCCCTCTTCGTTTGTTTTGGTCTATGTAACAGTTCTATAGCTATTTTATTAAAATCTCTAAAACTGTAGGCATCTGTTTAAAAAAACACTTATTGATCATCTACTAAGCATTGTACTAGATCCTATAACTTCCTCTTTATTTTTTTTCTAAGTGTTCGGCAACCTCTGGTTAAATGGAAACGTCCTGATGAGGGACTTTAAGGCTCTCCAGTGAGCAACATGTGTTCCCTTGCTTGTAACCTCTGTCTCAACCATACAAACTCCTGCTAAGTTCACTTCTCTCAAGTCTAAGCTTCTTCAGTGTCACATGTCCTACCCCAAATATGCCTGTACTATACTTTCCTTCACCTCCACCATATATCTTATCGCTCCTGGTTAAAAATACTGCATGTATACGTTATTGCTTCTGATTACTTTTCTTATGATGACCTCTCAAAACCTAGTCCAGCTTTCTGTACCTAGTGGTTATTCGGTGGGTTGCAGACAGATATCTATGAGGATTTGATGGGATGCTTCAAAGGTGCAGGGAAAGGTATTTTAAGTTTTTATTTTTCTTCAATATTTAAATCCCTGAGATTGTCACAAAAAAATTAAATAATAATTTAATTATTTTCCTTTTAAGTTCTTAAAATTAGTATCTTAATGAAATTAGTCTATTGCTCATCTCAAGATTTCTAATGACAACAATGAAGTAGAAGCGGGTCACTGTATTTTCTTCATTTTGTAACATGTCTAGTGTTAGCTAAGTATATTTCTCTGGAATACATTTGAAGTTTCTTGGTTAAAAACAATGAGATATTAGTGTATCTTCAAATTAATTTTTTCTATGCCTGAAATACATAATATATTGCTGCAGTAAAAATGACATGCTGAATTTTTACAAATTATCCACAAACAAATCTTAGAGAAATTCCAGCTCAAAATGCAGCAAACCAGGAAATCGGTTACTAAATACTTCACAATTCCTTTTAATATCCTGAATAGTGTATAGGGAAGAAATAGAGGATGATTTTGCATTGACTTTCACACAGCAAAATTATAATTCTGTTCTCTTTGATTATTAGCTCAGAAATAATCGATTTAAGCTTTTGAGACAAAACTTTAGTTTAAAAATCACGTTTATTCTTATCTGTGTTTATAAAACTTTCCTAAATATTTTCTGTATATCAAAATGGAGAATGCAATATGAGTTTCAAGAGCCATTAACAAATAAATCCTAATAATCAAATAGGAAATAAAGCATTAATATTAAGAAAATGCTATCAGAGGTAGGAAGAAATGAATAACGGGAAATACAGAGGACTTAGCATCACAAAGTGCTGGGATTTCCAAATCAGTTATCTTGTAGATTTTTATACACTGTTAATACTGACAACATATTCCATGAATAATGCAGTTGGGGTAATTTCTACTTGTGTGGATTGCCAGTTCTGGAAATCAGTAAAACTGAAAAATGAGTTGAAAAACCTATCAGCCTACTGAATCTCCTTAAGCCTCTAAAACATGCCATGTCTAATTACAGCAATTTAAGAGTATTGTATGAGTAATAAGCCAAAGTATTTCATAGTTGCTTATATTAAAATCTCCACTTAGTTCATGATTGAGTCTTTTAAAAAAATTCTAGATGTGAACAGATTATATATATTTCTTTATTTTTTTAAGTTTCAGCATTGTGTGTACAAGAAGCCAAAATCTTCATGAGGGGCATGCTGATGAATTGCATGACATAACTGTCATTTCTGTTTTGAATGCATGTTCTGTTTCTGAAACTGCAAAAGTGTGTGGTGCATATATGTGTGTCCTGTATGTGGTATTTTAGTCTGATAGTGTGTTTGAGTTCTTTCTGGCTCTTTTTCTAGCAGAGTTCAATCCACAACTTTCTTCATTGGAGAATTTGTGAAATAAAAGTGAGTTAATTTGTGTTACTCACTCTCTTAGATTACCTAGAACTACAGATTGCTTGGCTAAAGCTGAAAAATAGAAAACTCTAAGAAACATATGAGTTAACCCTAGTTGGTCTTTAATGAATTAAAAAAATATTTTTCCATGTTGGTTTATTTTTGAAATTTTTCTGAATTATTCTGTAAATAACATTTGGAAAAAAGTTCACCTGTAAAAAATATATATATATGCTTTATTGTATGTACTATAATGTCTATCCATTCTGTGATTTTTTATATTTATAGTAGCCATGTGATTGCCTTAAAAATCACTACAATGAAAGATAAAAGCAAAAAATGGATCAAGTTATAGAATCTTTTAAAAATATGATCAGTTTTGCAGCTCTATCAAGGCCATATTTTATTTTACTTACTTTTTATTGCCTTCAAAGAAAGTTGAGCTGCTAATGAAGGATTTGAATTTTACTATAATAATATTAGATAATGACACTTTCAAAAACAAATTCATATGTTTCTCTGCTGAAGTTAAATTATAGTGCAAAACATAAATCTTATTTTTCTATAATTTGCTTCACCTCCTATCTTTAACATTCCCCAAACAATCTTTCTTCTCTAACATGTCTCACGACAAAAGTAACAGTATTAATAGTATGTCTGTTAAATTCTTTTCTACTCTTTTCAGTGTTATTGAATATATACCTTAACCTAACCATCTGAAAAGAAAACAAGAGTAGGGAGTGGGATACTTAAAGCCATAGTTTAGCTACTTGTCTTGACTCAAGAAGCCCAAATTTTGTTATAAAATCTAGGGTCACTTTGAGAGTTACTGGATCTAATAATAGAACTGAAGACACTGAATCCAGAAAATAATGAATTGGTTTCCCAAATGGACAAATCTTTCATATTTAGACTTAAGGAAAATACTGACTTGTTTGTATCAGTGTCCCGATCTGAAAAATAATACCAGACAGCCAGTTTGTAAAGCCAATTTTGAGAGCCAGGAAAAATGCCAACTCTATAGTTTGCTTTACATATAAAAGGCTAATTGTATGCAGTGGTTCTGAGACAGGAGATATAGTTTGGCAGTAGTGAATCTGCATAATGTTGAGTGATATTGCCCTAGATTCAACTCTTCCTCATGTTCTTAGCCTCTTTTCTATGCTATAACATATCTCACAGATATAGAATTTTCTAAGGTTCTTAGATCCTAGATGATGATGGTAAATGACCATGACTTAAGAGATTTTACTTTTTGATTTATTTAGTTGATTTGACTCAAAACATTGTCTCTAGGAATTATCATTCTTAGTCTATTAAAACTCTCTTTCTGAGAGTTGAACATTTATTTTCTGACTATTTTATGGAGCATTGTGTATATGGCATACCACAGAAGTATTTGGTTTTCAATTGCCTTTTAGTGATGATGGAGAAAATAGTGGTGGTGATGATGATGATGATGATGCTGATGACAATAACTCATTTAACTTAAACAACAAACATTTATTACATATTCACTACATGTCCATCTCCACAACCCAATGGTGGGTTTTGTTGCTTTAAAATGAACTGGATGTTAGTACTTAGAAAACATATAAAATGTTTCTATAATAGTATTCCATAACACTGCTTTGCAGTTTCCTGGCTCCATCTGGGGAAAAAAATAAAGAAAGAAAGAATTATTCTAACTTAGGAAATCTATTACTGTTCAATATTTTGGTCAACATTTAACACAGAATGTATTTAGGGAAAATATAAACTGTAAAATGACTACAGAAAAGAGGAATGTATCCTTATTTTTGACAATTTTATGATTTTCTCATTTTCTACTCTAGAACCTCTGCATAATTTCCTTGTCCTGGTGTAGGCCAAAGGTTGTCTTCTATGTGACTTAATCTTATATTAAAATCTTTTTCGCATTTTTTGTAATTTATGAGTGGTTTCCGAAATGGTCCTACTTTATAGTGAATTCTGCTGAAGGTGATATAGTTCTTCAAGGCACCAGTGCACTTCTTTTGTATACAAGTATGCCAAGCATGTCTACAAGCTATATTCTTAGTTCCAAATATTCCCTATTGTTCACTTCATTTGTCTTAAAGATAATTATAAAGCTAAGAGAGGGTAAAGCGGTTAATCAGAAAGTTAATATCTCAGTTTTCATTAAGTAGTTTTTAAAACTGGAGAGGAAATAAATCTTTGGATTTTTATCATTAACTTTTTGCAAAAGACCAATGATCTTGGGCACTCATCACAAGTCTCTATAACCTTAATTAAAACTTGCAGCCATAATACCCCTTACTATGACATAAAAAAAACAAAAAAACAAAAAAAACCAAAACTAGTTTAACGGCCATGTTATGGCTAAACATTTAGCAAGAAGATCTACTAATAGCCATCACAATATACAGCATTTTTTCTCCATTTAAAGCATTTGCAGATTCTGATGTAATTAATGATTAACTGTAAGCAGAGACAATTCTAAGATCCCATTAAAGCAACGCACTTAGAATGTGTTTGAAGAGAAAAATTATTATATACCTGGTAAAATCATGGTTCATCCTCAACCTCCACCAAAAAGGAACAGTCACCAGTCATGAGATTCAATGTGTTTTTTTCCAGTTAATAATTAAGATATTTTATATTGTCCATTCTGTTTAAAATATACTGTTCCATTTCTTTGTACAAAAGAATAAAACAAATGAACTCTCACCAGAAAGACTGCTTGAATGTTAAAGGTGCTTCTTCTAGCTGTGCATCCGTGAAAAACAATTTTTGTCTTGTATAGTTGTTGCTAGAAATGTTTGCTGTTTAAATGTTAAGCTTCCTCTAGAAACCAATTGGCTGCCCTGCTCTGTACTTGAGTGATAAGATAATGAAAATGCTTTATTTCATTTACAGACAATGCTAATGAGGAAGAGTTGGAAAAGATCAAGTAAGGTAATTCTTAGCATGTGATCTTTCAGCTTTTCTTGTTGAGAACTATCAATCGGCTGCTTTCCCAAATTTCTCTCATACCTCTTCAAACTATACCACAGGATTTCATCACTCTTCAATTGTTATTTATTTTTTCCCATACACTTTAAGCAAACCATGTGATGCTTTTTTAGTAAGTAGAAATCACACCGATCAGTTGCACCCAAATCATCCTCTTGCTAATCTCTGGTCACTTCTCAGCATCATTCTCAGCATCTGATTTCTGTTATCTCTACCACAGGGTCTAGAAAATGTCTTTGCTCTGAATCAGGAATAAAATGATGAGGCAAGGATAGGGACAACTCCAGAGAGACAGAAGATCCATGTAATTTACTGTTTCTGTTCACTGAAAATTGAGTCTAAGGTTTCCTAAACTCAAAAATCTCTGTATTGCTACATCTTTGGAGTGTATAATGAGAACAGTTTTCCATCATTGCCTCTTCTCACTTCAAGAAATAAACAGCTTCTGGAAATGAGAGGAGTTTATAGTTCCTGTGACTTATTAAGCCCTGGCTCTTAAAATTTGTAAAATATATAAGATATAAACTAAGCTTCTAATTTGTTCAGTGGTGGAACCACTCTTGGACACAAATAAATATCAGGATGAAATTGATTTTTACATGAATACTTCTTGAAATAAGTCAAAGGGAGTTTATTTGTAAAAATCTTGTTTGCTCAAATTTCTATTTTAAAAGTCAGTATTCCTTTTTAATAGTGACTAATTTTTTTAGACCCTGGAACATGACAATCTTTTTTCTTCCATTCTGATTGAATCTCATGCTATTAAATTTTTCTTTAATTTTGTCATTTTTATTGTGAATTAAAAAAATATTTATATCAAGATGTTTTGTATTTATGATAATGTCTTAATTTGCTTTAACAAGTTTTTATAACTGCACATTTTCTTCCTAATTCTTGTAGAATTAATGAACAAAAATATTATTTGGTTTACAAAAAGGTCAGGGCCATATTAAAAATCACTTTTTCATTTTAATAAAATCTAAAACATTTAAAGAAAGTTGCCGAATCCTCCTGAATTAGTGTTCACTGTGTTTTTTTTACTGACCAAAGTAAAGTTTCAAGAAGTCTTAAATGTTTGCACTGTTCATATTTGTATTACACTTTTTCTTTGTAATTGTACTTCAAAATTAGTGTTATATTAAAAGTATATATTTTAAAAAATTTATGTTATTTGGCTTTCTTCAATCTTTCTATATTATGATATATCTGAACAAAAACATTATAATTCATTAAAATGTAACACTATTCTCTCTTCTGAATGTGGTTAAGACATAATGCTAGAGCAGAATATTATATACTATTTAGTATTAATTAGTGCAAATGATCCATTTTATTGTAGTATAAAAGACAGAATAAATATAAAGATGCTATAAATAATTTATTTAATTTATATTTAAATTTAATTCTGATGATAAATTAAGTAAACATAAATTCACTTCTTTTTCCTTTGGTCTACAAAAATAATTAGTAAGAAACATCTATTCTCCACTACTTTTATATCTAAAATTCTTTGAGTTTTCATTTATTATTAATAATCCATTAGTACATTAAGACTGGTACATTTTTCTAGCTTGCCATTAAAGATACAAAATTTTCTGTATCTAACTTTGCATTCATTGGGTTACTTGGCAGATTATTTTTAGTGTGTATGGGATTATGGCTTGTGGGGTTTTAGCCTAAGAGATTTTAAATTTTATAACATTTAGTGGGATAGTGAATGCTGAGTAAAGGAAAATTAGTTCACTCATTTGTTTTCTTCTATGAGAACATATTAAACCGTTGATAATTCATTAAAATTTTCACTGTCCCCTAAAACATCTGCTATATTTGTCCATATTCATGTTATAAGAGCAGAATGTTAAATTCAAAATCTAAGGAAAGTTTGAAATTTCAGTTACCATCTAGTCTGCCATCCTTCACACACTGAAACAGCTCCCACAATTTTTTTCTCCAGAGATGAAAGGAGAAAGGATGATGTTCAAGTACAATAGTCTCCCCTTATCTGTGGTTTCGCTTTCCACAGTTTCAGTTACCTGTGTTTAATCACAGTTGGAAAATATTAAATAGAAAATTCCATAAATAAACAATTTATAAATTTTAAATTGTGTACCATTCTGAGTAGCCTGATGACTTCTTGAACCATCTCATTCCATCCTGCCTGGGATTTGAATCACCCCTTTGTCCAGCGCCTCCATGCCATATATAGGCTCCCAGCCTGTTATTCACTTAGTAGCCATGTTGGTTATCAGGTTATCAGATCAGATATCACAGAGGGAGAGAGAGGTCAGGAGAGAGACAGACAGAGAGACAGTGACAGAGACAGAGACAGAGAGACAGAGGGGGAGAAGGAAGGGATGGGAGATGGAGAGTGGACAGGAAAGGGAAGGAGGCTAGGGGAGGAAGGAAGGAGACAGGAGAGAGAGAGAGGCCACATTCATATAACTTTTATTATAATATTTTATAATTGTTCTATTTTATCATTATTATTAATCTCTTACTGTACCTAATTTATAAATTATGCTTTATCATAGGTATGTATGTATGAGGAAAAACATAGATAGAGTTTGGTACTGTTCATGATTTCCAGGATCCTCTGGGGGCTTAGAACTAATCTCCCCCAAAGATAAGGGGGGGACTACTGTAAATTGTGCTTTCTGAAAAACTAAGAGAGAAGTGACTATACTGTATAGTTTTGTTATTATTTACTATGTTACTGTTTTGCGGAAATGCATCCCTTTTCTAATTATTTCACTCTTCCCCTTAAAGATTCGTGTGTGAGTAAGGATTTTTCCTCTTTTATTTTTGGAAAGAGGATATAATTCATTTGTATTACATTTAATTACAGGTATTTTAAATTTGCTATAACTATGCTCAAAGTCAAAGGTGAACTTTTCTAATAAATAGGTCATTTTTTTTTCCTTTGGGTTCTTGATTTATGAGAATGAGGTCCTTCGCTTTTTTATATCAGGGCTTTGATATGCAGCTTGTCTTTGAGCAACAATGGTAGTTGTTAAATCTGAGAATGATAAACTTTGTGACAAAGACTTATATATAGTCAGATAATGTTGTTAGATATTTTCTCCAGTGTGGAGTTTTTCTAACTTTCCTTGTATTTTTTTCAGAAGTGGTATAACCATGGAGGGGGGGAAAGCGAAATTGGCATTGTTATGTTTTTAATATGCACATTTTCCCTGCAAACAAGTGAATCAGCTCGTAGAAGTTCTCATTACTTAAATATCTGCTTGTCATTTTTTCAATGAAAATATTATTCGTGGCACTCACATAACATGGGGTTGTATTTACTATTGAAAATAAGAGATTTAAGGGATAAATAGCCAACTTGACAGGGAAATTGTAATTGTTCAGGACTGACTTATATATTATTAGGAGGAAGTGTGTTACCATCAAATAACAAGCAAGAAAAAAATACACCAAGTTTACCTCTGAAAAACAAGAATGTATAAAATATGTGCTATGTTTAATGATACGTTAACCAGTAGATAGCTATGATTCCATAATATCTGCTCTTCTGGGATTGATAACATTTAAAACACTAATTCTGGTTTTTCTATCAGCACAGTTTTCATCATGCATATTTTTAATTCTGCCCCACATTCAGCTGTTATAGAAAAATGTTATTTTAAGAAGAGAAAGATCAGTGTCTCCCTAAACTTGTGCAACTGGATAATTATCCTGGTCAAAGAGTTTTACTTATGTGACAAAATGCATTTTGACAGAAATGGTAATACTTTGAGTTATATCAATATTTTACTCTTTAGAAGAAGCTTATCATTGATAATTTATTCTGATATTAAATTATTCAACGAGAAAATTTTATGAGCTCAGAAGAGAAGATGTATATGTATTTTGTGAATTTTGTATTTTGGGGTCAAACAAAAAATGGAAAAAATAATGAAATAATTATCTCTATCCGATGGTGAACAGAAATTATTTTACACTACGTTGTGTGTGTTGTGTATGTGTATTTTAATGTAGAAAAATGAGTATCAATGAATGTGATACTAATAAACTTATATGCTTTCAATAAATCACTTTAATTTTATGAGAAATAACCATTGTGATAATATAAAGATATACAAGTTGCAGTTTATATTCTAAACAATAACAGTTTAGAATTGTTTTAAGAAGAGTTCATCCTTTGAATAATATAATATAGACTATGTGATGATGTCTCATTAGCATATCTTCTGTTACTTGATGCCTTATTGTTTTTTAGTAACATCTTTTTTTATAAAGATTTTATTTTAATCACTTAGAATAATTTAAATGAACTATAAAACACTTTACTCACTGGTTGAATGAAGCAATTTTTAACAAGACTTTTTTGGCAAGGATATTGTTAGTTTAAACTAGAGAGCATTTTCAGCTCTTAGTCTGAAGGGCATAGTTAAACTTGACACCTTGGATGACATATTAAAAATGCGTCAATGAAAACCTCTAAGTGCTTTAATTTAAGAAATGGTAGAGAAACAATTTAATACATTTTTAAGTATCTTACACAGTCAGTCAGACATAGAAAAAAAAAGTCATTATTTAACAATTATCAGATCCTTTCTGCAAAGACTTCTTTTCCTGTTAATAAATAGGTGATATTTTAAAAACTGCAGAGAATGAAAAGTTTCTTAGTCATTGACCGTCTCAACTGTGAGTGACCAAAATGACTTCTCTTTGGCATCTCATTTCAAATTATTATACATATATCTTTGAAAAACTGAGATGCTTACATGGTTTTGAAGGAAATACAAAATTCTTTTAAAAATCCTTACTTTACTGCTATTTATACTCCCAAATCTGTGTTATTTTAAAATGCTATAAAGTCAACCTCATAATTAAGGCTTCTGAGAGTTGGAAGTATGGCAATGAACCAAGGGCAAATAACATGTACATTTCTATTATGAAAGGACTGTATTTGTAACCTCAATTGCCTAAACTCTTAAAATTTGTAGGAAGTTGATTTAAAATAGAAATATCATAATACCAATAAATATTTGACCGTCCCCACAAAAATACATGGAGCCATAGTTAATATTTTATATTGAAAGGATTTTTTCTTGGTATGTTGACAAAATTTCCCCATAGATATAAAATATACATTTTTATGCATTATAATTCATAACTACAGGGTTTTGCTGTAACAATGGCATTACATTTATTTGACCACTCTTGCTGAATTTTTAAAATGTTGTGGACCCTTCAGGGAGTAAATCTGTATGAACTGGCACAAAGCGAAAAGGACAAAATATAATCTCAAGCAGAGGCTGGATTCCATGAGGTCTGTGTGCTAGATCTAATTGTAGGGTTGCTGATTGGCCTTTTTATTGCTAATGTGTGTTAGGCAGCAAGCTGATGGTTTCCTAACACCCTTTCTGGGCTAATCAAAGGGAGGGAACTAACATAACCTGGCTCCAGGATAATGGAGCTAAGAATTGGTGTACAGATTAACATGGCCTTTAATTCAAAGATATATATATATGTGTGTGTGTGTGTGTACATATATCACATATATATCATACATGTATATAAGACACATATATGTATCTTTAAGTTCAATCGAGTGTGACTAGGAGGACATCTATTGGTTTTAAAGTCCCCTAAATGTCCACAATGAAAAGAAATCATAATTTTGTGAGGACTGTCTCTTAGCCCTGGTTGACAGCAATATATTCACATAGTGCATATGTGTATTTATACATACATATACATATGCACAAACATACACACATGCATGCTAACACTAACACACGTATATAAAAATTTTAAGATGAAATTTCTAGAAAAATAACAGACAAAGCAAAGCCAGGTTTCAGTTACAGGGCAGGTCCTCTGGGGACCTGAGATTGTCTCTCTCTCTTCAGCAATATTTAAAAAGACAGCTGGAGTTGCAGAGGGAATTATATTTATATTTAATGAGTATAAATGATATGAACACCTATTTAAGTAACCAAGGAAACAGGAAAACAGCACCTCTGTTTGAATTTCTATTTACCTCACATCCTTGTTTTCAATTACATAACTATCCATATAAGTTGAGTCAACATGATGGAAGCATCTGAGAGCTTTTGCTAATTGTTTGCAGTCTGACCAGGAAAGTCTATAGAAATTACTTATTTATTAATTTATTTATTTCTTTACCTCACAAATGCCAAAGAGGTACTGATAAAAGGAAGTTATGTACCTGTAAAACCATGCTGTGTAATCAAGAGTGCTACCTGGCCTGACTTTGACATTTGAATCTCAGGCATCAGAATTTCAGATCTATCATGAATATTTTGAGTATTGAAGAATTGTGGAATTATAATTTCATGCATTATGCTTAAAGGCCTGTATACATTAAGGCTGATAAAAAAAAATCACTTTTAATAAAAGTTTAGTGACTAATCTTTGGTCACCTGATGCAAATCCTTAAAGATTTCTACACTTTATTTTATATAGAGGGCTGAAAAATATCATCGTAGTCCTATGTTAGGGGGAAAAAATGAACTGTCCTTTAGTTTTATTTCTCTAAGATAAACATATCTTTCAAATTTTTAAATTCAAAATGTTAACTTTTTAGATTCATAGTAAAAATTTTTACCTTTTAGGAAATTTATTAGTGTACATTGGATTTTTGGAGGCAAAAAAATAGATTTAAATAAAGTATTACCAACAGATCTTGCTACTTTAATAAGTTTAAAACCTCAGCAGAAATAGTTCAATAATCCGTTACTCAGAATAACATCAATAATTTTCTCTTATCAATTTGATATCTCTGGTTTTTGTTCTGTTTCCTTTTGCTATTACTTTAAAATTTTAGCACTTTTAAAATGGCACTTTCCCTCACTTACCAACCTCTTGTCTTGATGGTGACTGAAGTGAAACTAAATACCTACAATTATGATTTAAGACATCTTCTTGGAAATTCACGAAGAGCTTATTTTTCTTGCCCTCCGTAATAAAATCACCACTTTTCTTTAGAACACATTAACGTAAGGCCAGCTCTTTTATCGTCGTTATTTGTTATTGTTACCATCAGAAACTAGTGAAAGCAAGGCCTTGACAAGTCCACTGTGAATGTTATATTCATCATAGTAGTAAGTGGCATAAGGGTCCATGGGAAAATTAAGTTGTTTCATTTTATATAAAGGCCTAAATTTACATGAGAATGTAGGTTTTTGTAAAATGAAATATAAATTTCACTTGATGAATAATGACAGAAGTAATTAAACATGGCATGAATAGCACAGCCTAGGGACTTCAGTGGATCCAAAGGTGGCTAATATTTTTGTTTTTCAAATTTTAACAGAGAAGCCTAAGTTCTAAATCTTGATCATTAACCTCACCATCACTGCCACCACCACCAAAGTCATCAGTCTCATTTTGTTTTTTGCATACTGGTCACATGATTAGGACATTACTCTCTGTGTTCATCTGAAGAAGAATGGAAAGTATGGAGTTGGTGCAGTTGCAATATCAGTCGCCGTAGGCCATCTAACCTGTAAATGAATTTGTGATACTTGTAAATGTTAAATGGTTGTCTTATTTGTTGTAACTATTTTGAGTCTGCAGCCAAGACTTTTACATCCATTTAAGTTGCCTTAAACATACATTACTTTAAGATAAAACTTACTGTTAGTTGTATAGCTTATATTATTGATTTTGGGAAAATTATTTATGTAAGGAGATGTCTGGCAATAATTTCTTTAATATGATGTTTTAAAATTTTTCCATATGTTGCTAAACATGCTGCTTAATTTAAAAAAAAAAGAACTGGAAATCAAAGAAGAGAACTGACAATAGAAAAGGAAAACATGCATCTCTTTTAAAAAGTAGAATAAGGTTTTTGAGTTAAAAAATAGTATAGCATCAAAAAAGACTGCAATCATTTCATCTAAGGTTTGTGCCCCAATATCCAAATATAAGTGTATTCTTTAAGGATTTTTTTTTCAGAAACTGATGTGACAGTGTGCTAAGTGTGATAGATGAGAATCATAACTGTAAATGTAAATGAATTATAACCCTGTAGTGATGGTAAAACAATGTCTTAAACTCAAGACTGTTTCCCTATGACCTTAGACATTAGTTAAGCTACCTGACCAAACGCTATGCAAGTAACTTGGGAAAATGCAATTAGTTTTGTTAAGAAATGGATTTCTTGTAGGAAGCACAGGTAGATTGCATAGATCATCTCTGATGTAATCCTAGTTCTAAACTTAAATTATTCAAATTGCCGCATACCCTAAAGTACTTTAGTTCATTATTATTTTCTAATATGAGTTTTGGTATCACATTTGGAAGGAATATGTAGCCTTAATCAAATGAAACGCCAAGTGACCAACAGTCAACAAATATTTATTGATCACCTACTATACATTAGGCATCATTCATTTGAGGTGCTGGACCATTACCATATTAGCTGCTAACACAAAATCATGGAATAATCAATTAAGTTACAAAACTGCTTCCTCTTCATCACAGTGTCAGAGGTTGATACTTTCTCATAACTGTCATCAATTTTCCATAATTTTACCATAACTGACACCCAGAGACAGGGTGCAAAACATTAAAGTTTAAAGGATGCATGTAATTTAAATGTTCTATTTAAAAGTGAGTAACTATGTTTTTAATTTCCTAAAGTCTAATTGGTTTCACTTTATAAAAGTCTGAGGATTAAGTAATAAAATATCCAACATGAATCTGTTGCTTTATTTTCAGCTCAATAGAAACCTTTCTTAATATTCACTTCTTTTTAAAAATATTTTTGGGGCACTCAAGTTAACGAAGTCATTTATATTATATATGTTTTACATTATGCAAGAAAACTAGAAAGTTTTTAGTAAGGAATTATATCAAATTAGGCATGTGTTTTATAGACTATTAGTCTATAAAAGTGTTCTGAACGTCTGTGGTGTTAAATTGTTAAAAGGAACAGATATTATCTGGCTTATTTCAAAATCTTAAAATATTTTTAAACAGTTCTATTTTCTAAAATAAAAGATTAGACTCTCAGATATATTAATAATTGGGAATTAAGAGGTAAGTAGACTTAAAAATTATAGAAATAATCCTTTTATGCTTTATTACTATTGATAGCAGATATGGGTAAGATAAAAACTTTAATTGATTTCGAGGGAAGAAAATAGAGTTTATAAAGATCCAAAGTGTCTCTAGGATATGTAATTTTAAGGTTTTTGTTTTTATTTTGTTGATCTAAGTATTCTCAGAAACACCTCAAAATTTAGCTAAATATTTGTTTGTTTTTAGGAATTCTCAGAAAATGAAGTGGTTGGATTTTATTTCTCTGTGAAGTCTTTCTTTTGGAGGGTAATGTCTACAACCTTTATAATAATATTCTTTTTGATTCTGACTAATAATTTTGAAAGTTAAATGTGAATTAAAAAATTCACTTTTCAAAATAGGCTCTCAGAGAAATGTATTCATTTACCTTCTTTATTAGCTTTCATTCTAAGTCATTTAGGTGACACTCATTTCTTCATTTGTAAAAACTAAAAACTTCATGTATTTAGTATTTTGCTTTGGTGTCTATTCCTTTTGGGACCAAGTTTATTCCAAATTCTTAACAGCTGGAGGCCCACAGCCCTTCCAGGAATATCATGGTGTTGTCTAGAGGATCCATTAAAATTTTCTTTTTCCCTTCGTGTAAAATCAGCTCCATCTACCTGAGAAGGATTTTCTATTACAGTGATCTTATACTACAAATATACTAGATAATCAGTGTTCTTTGAAAAAAATCTTATGAATTAGAAAACAGCAACTCTACTTTAGATTTCTATAAAGAAAAAAGTGAAAATTCCACAGAGAATTTGTGTTAAATGTCATTGCAATTTAATATTATTTACTCTTTCATGACTTAAACATAATAAGCTCTGTTATCTTTTTTTTCTCTGCTATAGTTCTTCATTATATACAGCATGATTTATTACTAATGTACTTAATACTTTGCCATCAAGAGTTTCTCTCTTTCTTTGAAAATTCACACTTGGTGCATGATTCCCTAGCAATAGATATTGCAATGAAAATGTAGGGCTTTGCTATTTTCTTTTCTTGACTCTTAAACTGCTCATGACTGAAAACTATACTTCTCCTTTAGAATTTTAAGATTCATTGCAGTGTCTCTTAAACAGACCGACAACTACTACATTAAATCATGCATTGACTTGAACAAGGAGCAAATATAAACCCCATCTCTTTATCCTCTATACCTGCCAGGCACATTTTTTTTTTTCAGCAGCCTTTTATTGTTAGTTTATTTTAATTATCATAGCTGCTTCTTTTAGTCTACTGATGGCTGCCTTCACTGATTTTATTCTGTATCTTTGCTAAAATAATAATAATTTCTTTTATATGGTCATGCATTATCCATGTACACACAGAGTGGCTGCTTCTGAATTGTTCCATTACTTTAAATGGTAAATGGCTTTTTGCAAAAATTTTGTCTCTATTATCTTAAGACCTACAAATATGGCGAATTCATATGATACATTCCTTTGTCAAGAAAGCAGAATTCAGGGGTGTTGAGTTTGTTCTGTATGTTGCAAATGTGCAGACTGATCATTATGAATGAAGACTTGTCACCAGGACCAACTCCTTAAGTAATACTTTTTAGAGATTTCCCTTTCAGATGAGTCTTTCAACATCTTCTGTACACTTTGCTACTTCCAAATTAGTCTTCCACTTATCAGTACTTTCATTTCGTTGTATTTATCCTTAAGTATTCTTTATTAAACTTTCCCAATCACTTCAACTGTCTTATTTTCAAATAACAAATATGCAAACTTGAAAGATAGCTTTTTTTTTGTATCTGAGGTACATTGGTCTAATGTCTTTTTTTTCTGAGCATATGTTTAGTGACAAACAAATTGAGTCATAAAGGCAGAACCTTTAGTGTTCATTTATTTTATTAACAAGGAAACTAAGGCCCAGAGAATCAATTGCCCTGAAGTACCTAAATGGTGTGAGCAGGACCAATATTTTTCTCTCTCTGAATGCCATAGAAATAAATGTTTTGGTGATGTCTTAAAGCAGCAGAGTTCCTTTTTGGATTGATGATGAATAGAGATGTGATGTATAAATAGAGCTGCCCCTTAGTTTGTCTTTATTGACACCCTTTCAAATTTTTCTTGCATTATGTGACCCTCCTCCTCCATGGCTCTTTAAGTCACTGATGGATGGATGGCTGTGATGTTGCTATGTTTGAGGTCCCATTTTACCAAAACGGTGACCAAGTCTGCTTTGAATGAGTATGATCTTTCATATTCATCAAAGGTCACTCCAGTAACTGACCTCATTGCTCTTTGCCCAAGTAATATTTGTATTCTGATGAACTTTTAGAGATGCTTATGAGAGGTTTCCCATAGACATTTTCAGATAGCAGAAAACCTAAATAGCGCAGGTAAAACCTTACATGAAGAGTGTATATGTGCTTTGTGAATTAAACAAGTTGTGAATTGAAAGAAAATTTTATCTGCTTTTTTTTATAAGGACCAATACATATGTCCAGGAGATAGCAATTAAGTTACACTGAGTAGAACCGAATCCTGGTGAGAACTTAGTGGTTGTCAGTGCTACTTTCTTATTTTTCTTGAGAACAAAATAATAGAAAGAAAAGACTGAAGTGATACAGGGATATTTTAATTTTCTAAAAACATAACATTTATAATTCATCAAAATATCTTAGGATACAAAACATTAAGCAATAGGTATGGCAATTACCATGTTACTTATGAAAGTAATAAAAATTATTTGAAGCCAGTGGGATTGCATATCAGAATTTCACTAAAGCCTTTTAACTTTCCATTAAAAGATGATAAGTTAGTATAGTTCTTTCAAATATTTAGTACATTTAAGTTTCTTCCTAGTTATCTCCATTAACTAGACATTTAGATTCTGACAGAGTTAATTAAATAAAGCATCTTATGAGAACATTGTCGTGAATTAAAGAAAAATTTTAGTATTGTTTAAATGAAGAAGGCTGGGCTATGCCAATTTACCCCTACAAAAAATGGACAAATAGATCATAATATGAAATAGGCAAACAGTAGTACATAGACTGTAGGGGAATTTGGAGTTATGTCAGAGCACCTCCTTATGGTAGAATCAAACAAAAGTGTGGTTGAAGGAAAACCCTGCAGACCAAGGAGAATCTCAGAAAAATATATTTGTAACTTTTAATTGAAAGTCTCAAAAAAAAGTCTCTCTAAATCAACCCCAGAACCCATTGTTTCTTTACCACATTATTGGTAAAAACTTAAATTACTTTAGCAGACCAACAAGATTACAACATATATGATGATTTTTTTACTAATATATATTCTGAACAAATATAGTGAAAGCTCAAAAACTTTTTTTGACCACAATTAACTTTAGAGAAGGCAGTTAAAACATCTTAAGTGAATATATATATACACACCTTTCTGACACCGTAAGTTGTATCAAGAGGCAATAGAAACAGGAAAGAGTTTAAGGCTAAAAACCAGGAAAATTTCTCTAAAGATTATAGTGCCAGTGAATCATCTTCTAAGAAAAAAGGGATCAAAGCTTTATTATTAGATGATACACTTTAGACTAGGCTGCACAAAGCACTGAGAGGGTTTTCTGTAAAGGCAATCGTGCTTTGAGAGGGTGGATGGCTGAAGAACAAATCTACTTGGACTTCATCATCCAGGTGCA
>NW_006436298.1:24317379-24318421 GCF_000325575.1 Pteropus alecto | reverse complement strand
AAAGAAAAAGATAGAACATGCCTGTGCCTGGGATTGAGCTAATAATTGCTCCATGCTCCAGGCTTTGCCACACAAAACAGTCATTCTAGGCTGTCATTATCTCTTCTTTGTAGTGTCTCATGAATCATTTGATTAAATAAAAGCATGTGCACCTCTATTCTAAAAATAGAAGAAAGGGCTTACTCTACACACACCTATTGTAAAGAAACAAGCAATGTCTTTCTTTACAGCTTTATAGTGCCTAGGTCTCATTTGGAAGGATTAGATTGTACACAGGTAATAAAGTCCAAATAACAAAAGCCAGGGCTTATTTGCACATATGACGAGATTGGTATGATTGAGTGTTCCTCTAGCCACGTGTTTAGTCTAAACATATTTTTTAAATTTTTGATCTGTTTTTTTTTATCCAGATCTAGAATAATAGAACATCTCCTGTCATTAGTGATCCAATTTTTCAAGAAATAGAATTAATAAGCTTTATTGAGTAGAATTGTAATATAGAAATGTGCTCAATTTATATGCAAAATTCTCAATTTATATAACAAATTCACCACCTTATTAATAGATATTAGATTGTAATTTATTATATAACAAATTCTCAATTTATATAATAAATTCACCACCTTATTAATAGATATTAGACTGTAATTTCTTCTAGTGTACAGTTAATGCTCAAATGCTTTAATGAAAAATATATGCTAGTTATTACCACTTGCCAACTTTTAATTCCTCTAAGCCCCTGATTAGCCTTTCTCAATAATCAATACCCAAGAATATAGTTCATCTACTCTGGGCTGTGAAAGCACATTCAGAAAACCTTGGAATAAAATGGCTTGAAATCTGTATAGCAAAGGCTTTTTTATTCTTCCTAAAAAAAAATTTATCCAGTGCCTAGTATGGTCACAGAACTGAGCTGGGAGACTCAGGATGAAAATGCTTCAACAAATTCTGTACAAATTAACTTTTTTTTGTATTATGAATTTAGGCTCTGTCTAAAAAATTAGACACAGTGGGAAAAATTATCAGCTAGGTACCAGCAACC